>NC_063359.1:16223613-16272196 GCF_021869965.1 Rhincodon typus | reverse complement strand
ATTACTTAACGGGTTAAGGGTATTTCAAATGAGGTAACTTTCACTTTAAATAGTTGATGTAACAAAGGTACACTTATTGAAATTATAGGCATTCGTATTACTTTCTGCACAAATATAGGATCATGTGCCATTATACAGACTTTCCAAACCAGCCTCCATTTTGTAGGATTTCTTTCTTCTGTTCTGGCTTGAGCTGCATTCACAAAAAGTGGCCTTTTATACCAAGTCCCCAGACATAGTTACCACCAACAAAGCACTTGTCCATGAATACTTTCTTGAGCCAGGATAGTGGCACAGATTCCTCAGAAAGTCCCTCCTTTGACTCATTTAAATGGTCTGATGGGCACTGGCACCACCAGTTCAGCAGCATTCAGTATTGTCCAATTCACAATTCCTCACTTTTTCAGTGTTCAGCTCTTTCTAACTACAGAGCACACATAGTGACACAGTCTCCCTTATCTAATCTCATGGACCTGCTTAAGCACCAGGATATGTTCAAAGAATGCCAAACTGAAAAACTCCACTCTGGTACAGACATGATAGTTTGAATGGTCTCCTTCTGAACTCTCAAATTCTATGATCCTACCTGGACAGGACCTTGCTTATTTTATCTTCTTGCGCATTCCCAGTGTTCTGAGCAGCCAAATGGAAAAGAAGGCTAGGCCTTCTCACTGCAGTTAGCTTTATATATACCCAGACCTAATTAACCATCTATCAAAGAACTTTTCGTTACATTGTTTCCTTAAAGGGGTATTGCTCAAAAGAAAATACAGGCTTTTTGCAGCCCGTGGGTCATCGCAAATACTCTAGCAGTTTACCCTAAAAACATGAACTTTGTTTGTCTTTTCTATTGGTAAACCTAAGTCTCACATTCTTATTCTTATTCTTTTGAAGATGATTTGATTTAACTTTACTTTCAGCAATGAAACTGATATCTTGGTGGTCTTTTACTTAGCCTGTTATTGTAATCATTGCTTTGAGATCTTGATAAAAATCCAACATTTAATTGCAAATTGTAGATTGGCTTTTGGAAGAAAACCTTGTGTTTCTCATCAAAAATTGCAAAATAATCAAATCTACACTGTTATTTTAAACGATTCTCTGACGTTGAAGCATAACTTCAGTTTCATAGTTGGTGTGGACACTGGCTGAATGGCTTCATTTGTGTCCTCATTTTTCTGTCATTGTATTGTTCTAGGTTAACAATTGTTCTCTTTCCCTACTTTCATTGCACAGGAAGAGAATATCTGTTTGCATTGGGCGGCTTTCTCAGGGTGTGTGGATATTGCTGAGATATTTTTAAACGCAAAGTCTGATCTAACTGCAGTAAATATGCATGGTGACTCTCCTTTGCATATCGCATCAAGAGAAAATCATTATGAATGTGTAGTGTAAGTACTTCTTAAAACCCTGAACTGTCATAGATAATGATGTGACGATGTGTTATAATTCACTCAGGGAGTCCATGTTGCTCTGGCAGCATGCCCTTTTACATGCATGTTATAGTCTGGAGCTGTGACTAGTGATGTAGAGGCTTTAGTGTTCTCACCATCACATGGCTAACCAGGAATATGTCTTGCACTCCTAATGCTTGCCATTGGCATATATTGGAAGTATTGCAGGTTGGTACTCACCCTACCTGGCCATGAACAATCCTTCCTCTAGGCCATCAGGAATTTGAGCCACAATTTTGGGCTCGGAAGCAGGGATGTTACCCTCTATCTCCGACGTCTTCTCAGATAATGATATAAGGTGCAATTTTTGAAGTTGAAATGATAAGCTCAACATAAGTGATCAGGCCAATATTCCTGTGATTTTAAAAAAAATTTTCTGTAGGTAAACTGTAAGAGATTGACAATATCCTGTCATGCATCATTAGTCATTTTTGTCGTTGAATTCAGATTGACCTTTGGACACCCAACTAGTCAGCTGACTGCACAGCTTAACCTACATTTAACATTTTCTAAAAAATATTTGTTTGCTTTTTACTTTGTTTAGGATTTGCTATAACAACTACTAAGTTTCTTTACATTGTTCCCCTTTCCTTCTTTTGGAAATACGAGATCAATTAAGTAATAATGAGGAGGAGTCCTTCGACTTTCCTGTTTTAATCCTCTTCAGTTGGCTAAAGTAACGATTGATGGTGCTTTTAGCATCAGGCTATACCTCTGGATAACTAGATTCTTATTAAAAAACATGTATACCAAGGAGCCAAATCAAAAGTTTTCTTGGCAATCATGATAAATAATGGAAATGTGATGTCAAACATACATATACAAAGTTGAAAACTAAAGACATATTGTTCAGTATGTTAGGAAGATGTAAGGAATATACAGTTTTAAAGTCCTTAGCATGCCCTTCAAGTTTTAAGTTTCTAATCTGAAACTGTGTTCCTTTTATTGATATCTTGTATCCCAGCAGTTGAGTATTACAGTTCCCTTCAAATTCTAATTATCAGGATGTCGAGGTTGGTTGGCTCGCTGAGCTGGTTTGTTGTTCCGCAGACGTTTTGTTACCATGCTTGGTAACATCTTCAGTGCAGCCTCTGATGAAGCGTTGGTGTGTTTTCCCGCCTGGTTTTTAAATTATGGGGTCCGTTACGATGGATTGCCTCACTTCCGGGTTTCCTCAGTAGTGGAATGTATATGGGGTCGAGTTCAATGTGTTTATTAATAGCATGTTATTAATAATGAATGGCCTGAATGGATGGGGTCGAGCTCCCACAGAACCAGGTTTTTCAGTTTCAGCTTTCAGCAGTTGCTGGGTTCTTGAAACTGGATGTGGAAGCTCTTATTTCTCTCTCTGTTACAGCTAAAAACTGGAGTTCTCTTCCTGCTGTTAGAATTGCATGTGAAACAATTTATTTTACTGAATTTGCCTTTGCCAAGGATGTGTTTATGGGATGTTACTATATTGGAACTGTTAATTAGTAGTAGTTAATGTAAACAAAATAATATATATATTTCGATAGTTACAGTTAAGCCAATTCTTTTATTTTTATTTTGTCTATATTTTAACTAGTGTAAAAATAAAGTGTTTTTGCTTGAAGTTGAGTAGTTTGACCAATTGAATTGCATCTGGAATGCAATGCCTTACTCTTACTTTTAAAATAAGAAAAAGTTAGGGCCTAGGCTATCATCTTAATATATTTTAAGGGGATTTGGTCTCGTCCATAACAAACTGGGGACTCTTGTTGGGATCAAAATCTCTAATTCCTGACAGGCTTTAGGATTATTGGACTCAAAAGCACTGAGTTATGATTGTTGGTTTTTTTTTATTTTAGGTGTTGCATTCAATTGTTTTAAACAGGGTGTACCTTGTGTAATAATGGCTCTTTCAGTTGATGGGGGTGGAAGAAGTCACTTTGGGTATTTTATAGAAAGTGAGCAAGTCAGAGCTTTTGGAATTGGCAAGCAAGTTGGAGTTGCCTGTGTCTGTGAAGAAAAGGGAAATAATTGTATTTACAATTGCCAGGAATGCATTCAAAATCATTGGGGTTTTCTAAAATTCAATTGCAAATGAAGCAGCTTGAATTGGAGGCAATGGCAAAAGAAAAAGCAAGAATAGACTTGGCAGAACAAATAGAGAAGGAAAGAAAGAATAGACATGGCAGAACAAAGAGAAAGTGAATCTGTTTGAATTATGACTAAAAGCACAGGAAAAAGAAAAAGAAAGGATGACTCTAGCAGAAGAAAGGGAAAAAGAGTTTTTGAATTTTGGAGGTTAGAACTGAAAACTCAAAGTTGACTTAAAATGGCAGACGTAGACGTGAAAGGTAGGAGTAGTGATAAGGACAGTGATGGAGAGCAATCCATCGTAGCCAAAGGCCTGGTGGGTACCGTTTTAAAATGTCCAGGAGTTGCCTAAGTTCGATGAGAAGGATGTAGAATTTTTTTTTTATATTTCGTTTGAGAAAGTTGGTAAACAAATGAAATGGCCAGTGACCATGTGGGTATTGTTGATCCAAGCAAAGTTGGTAGGTAGAGCTAGTGAGGTATTTGCATCACTATAAAAGGAGGTGTCTTGAGAGTGTGATGAGGTGAAAAGCTGTCTTAAGTGCATATCAGCTAGTACTGGAAACTTTACAGACAACATTTTAGGCGTTTAAGGAGATGTCCTGGTCAAAAGAACATACAGTTTGAAAGGATTAAACACAGTAATTTTGATAGTTGGGTAAGGGCATTGAAAGTGATTAAACATATGATGCTCTTAGATGATTATTTTAGAGGAGTTCAGAAAAACACTTCCTGAAGTAGTGAGAACTCAGGTGGAAGAGTAGAGAGTTAAAACTGCAAGATTAGCAATGGAAATAGTAGATGATTATGAGTTGGTTCATAAATCAAAATTTGACTTCTGACATCACTTTCACTCTGAGGGGGTATAAAAATTGGGGAAAAGAGAAACCCTTAGGTGGTTTGTGAAAAGGAGAGCTCATTGAAGATAGTTTACCCAGAGTAAAAAGGAAATCCATGAGGGGAAAGAGAAGTTAAAAAAATTGCTCAGGTAGTTTCACTGTAATGAAGATAGAGTTACAGGTAAGCCAATTCTTTTATTTTTATTTTGTCTGTTTTTTAACTGTAGTTTAAAAAGGTGCTTTTTTGTTTAAATTGGAATAATTTGACTGATCGAATTGCATCTGGAATACAGTGCCTTACATTTACTTCTAAAGTAAGAAAAAGTTAGGGTCCAGGCTAACTTAATATATTTTGAGGGGGTTTGGTCTGGTTCGTAACAACCACTTTATTATCATTATTGAGCAGTGTGGAAAAAGCACGTTTCAAAATCAGTATGTATATAGCATGTTGTGCAACATTTTCTGTATCAGTTTGCCTAAACTGATGAAACAGATCCACCTTTTGCACTCCAGTGAAACACAGATGTGCAGATCTTAATTGCAATTGAGAATGATGTTACGAAATACAGCATAGGATGAAGTATGAATTATTGTAGTTCGACACAAGTTAAAAAAGATTGCCCATTCAAGTGAAAATGTACTTCAAATAATTGCCATTTAACATCCCTATTAATATTCTGACAATAAAACTGGTTATCTGTCCACATTTAGGCTTTTTCTTTCACGTGGCGCTGATGTTAATATTAAGAATAAGGAAGGAGAAACACCACTCGAATGTTCAAGTCTGAACTCACAAGTATGGGTTGCACTGCAGATGAACAAAAAACTTAAACAAGCATCAGCTAATAAAATTACCCAGGTTGAAAAACTAGTTAGCAGGTACAGTATTGCACATTCTGACTTTTTCAGCTTCACTTTTCAGAGCAAAAGATTTTAGTTTGAATGTATTTGTATTTTACATTTTCTGAATTCAAGAGCTAGTTTTTGTTTTACTGTTATCATTCACCATATTCACACATTGGAAATGGTCTTGGAGCAGAGTTAGCTACAATACTGAGTGAATGTTGATGTTAATTCTTTTATTAGCATTTGATTAATCAGAGTTCATGAAAATGCATTTAATGTGAAAGATTGATATGAAAACTACACCAAGTAGTTAAATAGTTTTCTTTTTTCAAAGAGTAACAAACTTTGTTTTCATTAGATATTTTAGATACTTCATTTTCTGTCGTAATGTCTTACAGGTCATGTGTTGTTTAATTGTTACAGATAATGTTAGTTATTTGTCGGTTCTAATTTGTTGTGGAAGGACATGCTTAGATGAGATGAGACTTTTTTGGGGTGTTGGATTTCATGCATGTTTTCTGCTGCTATTTAACTGTTGATCTGTGAGCGTATTTATAAATAATGCTTAAATAGTTAATGGCAGCATACATGCTAAATTATTTTTCTGTGTTATTTATCCACTACTGAATCTTGAGGTTTAAATTTTTGATTTTTATAAAATGTTTTGTTTGAAGCATCGTTATGACTGGTTCTATTTATCTACGTAGCAATAGTCTCTGCGCTTCAAAGTATGTGATGTACTTTTAAGATGATTCTGAGCAAGGGGATAAGTACTTTACTCATTTTTAAAAAATAATGTTCTTCTTACACTGTATTAACACTGACAGTAACTGACACTAATAGACTTGGAGCAGAATCAGTGGCTCTTGTAACTAAATGAAACAAATTTAAATTGCAGTCATTGGGATAACCAAGTGACACTGAGGGAATATATGTTCACATGCAAACAGTAATAGATGCTTTTTCACTGATGATTTAAAATTTTTGATTTGTTAGTTGCTGTTTTAGTTTTCTTGATGAAGGCCTATAACTCCACAGAAACTAAAGTTTTAGTACATTGTTGAATAATGAACCCTATGAGTAACTGAACCATATATAGTAAAAAATGTTATCAGTCTTATCCCCAAACTGTTGTTTGATCTGTATTTGTGGTAGGGCCAGAAATTCACCACTACCATCCTGCCTCTTAGCAGTGTGATATTGAACATCACCTAAACAGTGCAGAGAGAAAAAGTCAGGCAGGAATGTAGTAGATGTTCTCTCTTGCACAGGTGATACATAATGTGTGATAAAAATGAAAAGTTACCTTATGGTTAAGTTACACAGGCAGCAATTGGTTTGAACAAGTTTCATCAATTTAGAAATAAAATTCCATGATGATTTGTATGATACCTCTTCTACTTCTGTATGTAACTAAATTGTTAATGCAGTCAGACAACTTCATGAATATTTTCTAAGACCAGTTCAATTAGTACTTCGCAAAAGTGGGAAATTGAAAGCAAGTTTGTTTGTATATGTATTTTGTCTTCATTATTATCTTTCCAATTGTATACTACTTAGAGATTGTTTTGCTCATTGATGTGCCTTCAACAAGAAAATGTTCTTTTTTTCAAAATTCACACAACAGAGATATTGGTCGAGGTTATGAACGTGTACCAATTCCATGTGTCAATGGTGTTGATGAAGAACCTTGTCCAAATGACTATAAATATGTTTCCCAAAACTGTGTAACGTCTCCAATGAACATTGATAGAAACATCACACATCTGCAGGTATGTTATTAGTTCAACCCCTCAAAGGCAGGTTATATTACTGAATTCAATAGAAATCCGAGTTAACAGCTAAGAACGTAACCAAAGTATTGATTGTCATTTTAAAAAGAAAAGTCAGTGATTTGTTGAGGATCTTCTCGGAAGCATACCTGCTGTCTCTTCCTAGACTGACCCACATGTCCCAATGACCCTCACTGATACCATTCCAATACTGCAGTTGACTCATTGCTATTATAATAGTTGGGTATAGGTGATAGATACTGCCAATGTTATCCATGTTCCAAATTTATATATAATGCACACATTTTAAAAAGCAAAATGATAAAGCCACCTTTATCTATGTTGGGAAAATGAAAAGTTATAAATCAGTTGTAAGCTGGGGGCAATATTTCTACTGTCATCAAGCCCTACAGACACTTTTTTTTACAGAAAAAAAGTACTAAAATTAATATACTTCAGTCTTACCGTTCTTGCATTAGAAGAATTATATTCAGAAAAAGACAATGCATTAACACATTTTGAAGATTTTCATCTTGCACTCATTAGGACATTTTGCAAGAATATGCATTTGAGGGGCAAACCGCCATATATGACAGGAGAGACCTGATTGGTTGGATGGCAAGTGGATGTTGAATGCTAGAGGCAATAAAGAATGCAGACATTAGTGCTGATTTTAAACAAAGCCTGGTTGTTAACCTTTAATCCGTAACCATTGGTGTCCAATAGTCTTGACCTTGGCCTTTAACTTAAATATCCAAAAATGAAAAATAGGCAGTCAGAGCCCATGTGTCTTTTCTTAATACTTCATACAAGAGGTCAATGTCAGCTGTACTACCTCAAAACTTTTGAAGGTGCTGTGTAACAAACAGAAGTTGTCTTGACTATTTCCTATTGTAAAAATATTGATGGCATGAGAGATATTGTAAGTCATTCTTAGATTTCTGTTAATAGGTTCTTGATTTGAAGTTTTCTAATTGTACTTGATTATACTTAATTATTTTCAACAGTCGGCCTCCACAAAGTTGTGAATTTCCGTACACTTATCCCATAAATAAAGATTGTCCTACACTGGAAAATGATTAAATATAGAAGCAATGTTATCTTTTCATTTATTACAGAATAGAACTGGGGAATACAGGACTGGGATATATTTTTAATATATTGGCAACATTCTTGCCTAAAACAAGGAAGATGCTTTGGTGTTAAAATTCTACTTCAGTACACAAAAGGATTAACTAAATCTTGAAATAATATTTCACATAACAGAAGTGAGATAATGGATCTGTCACCTAATCTCTGTTTGCCTTATATGTATATGTTAATAGGATATGGATCTGCCTTTTTGGGTTTCCATCATTTTTGCTGCTTGACTAAGGTTGTTATTACCATGCATTTGTCAAAGGCTATTGGCTATTGTTTGAAGTATTAGTTATTAATTTATGATTAGCATTTGCGGTATAGCAGTTTCATATTGTTAATAAAAGTTATCGCATGGTTATTGAATTGTCATTACTTCAAAGAAATGATGTAATATTCCAAACAGTCCAAAAACGTAAAAACTAGAATGGATCTTCGAGTTTCCAGATGCACTGGTTGACATTGAATGTACTGTCTATAATTTATGCAAATTAGTTATTGTACACTCCTAAGCTAACGTCATGCGATCGTATAGCACTTTTTATTCTACACACAATTAAAAAGAATCTTCATTGCATTTGAATCACAGATCATTGACATACTTGCCAATTTCATGTCCCAAATAAACATTATTGCACTGTCAAGATCACCAGGTATGTTCAAACTGAAGTAGATCAGAAGTCAAGCTTTTCTTTTAAACAGATTAAAGGTCAGTTTATAGCAATTGCTATCAATGTCTTGGGGGTTAGCATTGACCAGAAACTGAGCTGAACTAGCTATCTAAGTATTGTGGCTATGAAAGCAGGTCAGAGGCTAGGAATCTTGCAGCAAGTACTCACTTCCTGACTCTCCAAAACCTGTCTGCCATCTACAAGTTGCAATTCAGGAGAGTGATAGAATGCTCCCCACCTGTTGGGATAAGTGCAGTTCCAACACTATTCAAAAGGCTTGAAACCATCCAGGTCAAAGCAGCTTACTTGATTGACACTCCATCCACTAACATTCACTCACTCCATGACCGATGTTCAGTAACAGCAGTGTATGCCATTTACAAGATGCACTATAGAAATTCTGCTCTTTAGACAGCACCTTCGAAACCCGTGACCGCAACCATCTAGCAGGCCAAGGGCAGCAGATACATAGGGAGACTGTCACCTGCAAGTTCACCTCCAAGCTGCACACCATCCTGAATTAGAAGTATATTGCCACTTCTTTAGTGTTGTTTGGTCAAAATGCAGGAAATTTCTCCCTAACAGCATTATGGGTCTACCTACAACAAATGGACTTTAGCAGTTCAGAAGGAATGATGAGAAATTTCTTCACCCAGCGAGTGTTGAGACTATAGAATTCTCTGCCACAGAAAGCGTCTGAGGCCTAAACCCTGAGTGTCCTCAAGGAGGAGTTAGATTCGTTCTTAGGGTTAAAGGGATCGAAGGGTATTGGGAGAAAGTGGGAACAGGTACTGAAATGGATGATCAGTAACGATTATATTGAAAGACAGAGCAGGCTTGAAGGGTTGAATGGTCTACTCCTGCTTCTATTTTCTATGTAAGGAAGCTTACCACTACAATCTCAAGTGTTCACTATGCCCCTCTTATTTACAACTAGGGTCCATTGCTTGAGTTCTTTTTAGCTGAAGTGAAGAAGTTAATACGTGAAGTCAGATCTAGCAGGATTGCATTCCGTGAAATGCTTAATGTTTTCTTATGCAATGAGGTTCTGCAGGACCGAGAGAAAATTCCTGGCTACTGGTTTTGCAGCTAGTTACTTTATAGCAGACCACTAGTTGTTTCAGGTTGTGTTTCTGTTCCTAGCTCTTTTTCTGCCTGCAGCGTTGTTTCTTCTGGTTACTTCAAGATGGAGTCTCTCTTTGTCTATCCAGTTTGCCTTTTCCACCGTTCTTGGCTGGCAAGGATGGCTGCTGTCACTGGCAGACCTAATCACAAACTAAATCACATTCTAAAGAAGGCACTGACATTCTCGAGAGAGCTCCTTTCCCAATTATGTTTCTTAGGTTCGTTGATCAATCCCGAATTTATGTTTTTGCAATAAGTTGTCAAAGAACTTCATTATTTGGGAGGATTTAGACAGACTTAGTGAGTGGACAAAAACATGAACAATACAATGTGAGAAAATGAGATTATCCATTTTGGTAGGAGGAACAGATGTGCAGAATAGTTCTTAAATGCTAAACAGTTGGAAAGTCGAAATATGCAAAAGGACCTAGGCATTCTTGTCAATCAGTCACCAAAGGCAAACATGCAGGTGCAGCAAGCAGTTAGGAAGTCTAATGGTATGTTAGCCTTTATCGCAAAAGAGGAGTTGAATACAGGAGTAATGCAATCTTGCTTCAGTTGTATTGAAGGTTGGGTGATCTGCACCTGTAATACATTGCTCTGAAGAATCATCTTCTGTCATCTTGCTCTCTCCCTCCATGGATGCTGTCTGACTCACTGTGTTCTCTAGCATCTGTTGTTTTCATTACTGTGCAGTTTTGGTGTCTTTGCCCTAAGAAAGTTATTAATGCCAAAGAGAGAATGCAACAAATGTTCATCAGGCTTGTTCCCAGAATGGCAAAACTGTCCTATGAAGAGAGATTGGGCAATCTGGGACGATAGTCTTTAGAGTTTCAAAGAATGAGAATTGATCTCATTGAAACTGTCAGAAGTCTGAAAGGAATATACAGAGTAGATGAAGGTGAGATGTTTCCCCTGGTTGAAGAGCCTAGAACTAGGTCGTAGGGGAAGGGGTGGGGCACAACTTAAGAATAAGAGTGATGTCATTTAGGACCAAGATAAGGAAAATAAATTTTTCTTGAATGTTTGTGAGTCTTTGGAATTCTTACTCCAGAGGCTTTGGAAGCTCAGTCTTTCAGTATATTTAAAGTACAGATTGATAGATTTCTGGTTGCTAATGGTGTAAACTATTATAGCAATAGTGTGGGTAAAAGTCATTGAAGTGTTTAATTAGCATGATCATGTTAAATAGCAGAGCAGACTTGACGAGCTGAATGACCCACTCCTGTTCCTGTATTTCTCTTTTCTCCTGGAGAAGAGCTGTTACATATCTGGGCATGTCTTGAGGAGGGGTTCATAGAATGCATCCACAATAATTTCCTTGAACAATATGTAATGGAACCTACGAGGGAGCAAGCTATTCTAGATCTAGTCCTGTGTAATGAGACAGGAATAATTAATGATCTCACAGTTAGGGATCCTCTCGGAAGGAGCGATCACAGTATGGTCGAATTTAAAATACAGATGGAGCGTGAGAAGGTTAAATCCAGTACCTATGTCCTGTGCTTAAACAAAGGAGACTATGAAGGAATGAGGAAGGAGTTAGCTAAGGTAGAATGGGAGCAAAAACTTTATGGTGGGTCAATTGAGGAACAGTGGAGGACTTTCAAAACAGTTTTTCACAGTGCTCAGCAGAAGTATGTTCCAGTGATAAGGAAGAACTGTAGGAAAAGAGAGAGCCAGCCATGGATGTCTAAGGAAATAAAGGAAAGTATCAGATTGAAAAAAAACACGTACAAAAAAGCAAAGAGTAGTGGGAAACTAGTAGACTGGGAAATCTTTAAAGGCCAACAGAAAGCCACAAAAAAAGTTATAAAGAAAAGTAAGATAGATTATGAGAGTAAACTAGCTCAGAATATAAAAACAGGCAGCAAAAGTTTCTATAAATATGTAAATCGTAAAAGAGTGGCGAAGGTAAACATTGGTCCTTAGAGGATGAGAAGGCTAATTTAATAACTGGGAATGAGGAAATAGCCGAGACATTAAACAGTTATTTCGTGTCGGTCTTCACAGTGGAAGACACAAATAACATGCCGAAAACTAATGGCAAGAAGGTTATAGCAGGTGAGGACCTAGAAACTATCATTATCACTAAGGAGGCAGTGCTGGGCAAGCTAATGGGGCTAAAGGTAGACAAGTCTCTTGGCCCTGATGAAATGCACCCCAGGGTACTAAAAGAGGTGATGGGGGAAATAGCAAATGCACTAGTAATTATTTACCAAAATTCACTGGACTCTGGGGTGGTTCCTGCAGATTGGAAAACAGCCAATGTGACACCACTGTTTAAAAAAGGAAGTAGACAAAAAACAGGTAACTATAGGCCAGTTAGCTTAACTTCGGTAGTGGGGAAAATGCTTGAATCTATCATTAAGGAAGAAATAGCAAGACATCTGGATATAAATTGTCCCATTGGGAGCACCCAGCATGGCTTCATGAAGGCTAGGTCATGTTTAACTAATTTGGTGGAATTCTTTGAGGACAATACTTGCATGGTGGACACTGGGGAACCTGTGGATGTGGTGTATCTGGATTTCCAGAAGGCATTTGACCAGGTGCCACACCAAAGGCTGCTACATAAGATAAAGTTGCACGGTATTACAGGTAATGTATTGGCATGGATAGAGGATTCGTTGACCAATAGAAAGCAAAGAGTAGGGGTAAATGGGTGTTTTTCTGGTTGGTGGTCAGTGGCTAGTGGTGTGCCTCAGGGATCAGTGTTGGGACCTCAATTGTTTGCAACTTACATAGATGATTTGGAGTTGGGGACTAAGTGTGGTGTGTCAAAATTTGCAGATGACACTAAGGTGAGTGGTAGAGCAAAGTGTGCAGAAGACGCTGAAAGTCTGCAGAGGGATATAGATAGTCTAAGTGAGTGGGCAAAGGTCTGGCAGATGGAGTACAATGTTGATAAGTGTGAGGTCATCTATTTTGGCAGGAATAACAGCAAAATGGGCTATGTTTTAAATGGTAAAAAAATTGCAGCACGCTGCTGTGCAAAAGGGACTTGGGTGTCCTTGTGCATGAATTACAGAAGGTGGGATTGCAGGTGTAGCAGGTGATTAAAAAGGCAAATGGAATTTTGTCTGTCATTGCTCGAGGGATGGAGTTTAAAAACAGGGAGGCTATGCTGCAGCTGTATAGGGTCCTGATGAGGCCACGCCTGGAGTACTCTGTGCAGTTTTGGTCTCCTTACTTGAGAAGGGATATACTAGCACTGGAGGGGGTGCGGAGGAGATTCACTCGGTTGATTCCAGAGTTGAGAGGGTTGGATTATGAGGAGAGACTGAGTAGACTGGGCTTATACTCATTGGAGTTCAGAAGAATGAGGGGAGATCTTATAGAAACATATAAGATTATGAAGGGAATAGAGAAAGTGGAGGCAGGGATGTTGTTTCCGCTAGCAGGTGAAACTAGGACTAGAGGGCATCGCCTCAAAATAAAGGGAAGCAGATGTAGGACTGAGGTCAGGAGGAACTTCTTCACCCAAAGGGTTGTGAATCTGTGGAATTCCCTGCCCAGTGAAGTGGTTGAAGCTACCTCACTGAATGGTTTTTAAGGCAAGGCTAGATAAATCTTTGAACAGTAAAGGAATTAAGGGTTATGGTGAGTGGGCGGGTAAGTGGAGCTGAGTCTTAAAGGTCAGCCATGATCTTATTAAATGGCGGGGCAGGCTCGAGGGGCCAGCTGGCCTACTCATCCTCCTACTCCTTCTTATGTTCTTATGTTCTTATGTCTCTTTGTAATCCATTTAGATCTTGCCGATATATAGTCAGGTGACTTTAGCTTGTTTTGTCCAGTTGTAGTCATAGAGATGAACAGCATGGAAACAGACCCTTTGGTCCAACTCGCCCATGTCGACTAGATATCCTAAATAAATTTTGTCCAATTTGGCCCATATCCCTCCAAAACCTCCTTATTCATATACGCATCCAGATGCCTTTTAAATGTTGTAATTGTACCGGCCTCCACCACTTCCTCTGGCAGTTCATTCCATACACACACAATTCTCTGGGTGAAAGAGTTGCCTCTTAAGGTCTCTTATAATTCTTTTCACCTCACCTTAAACCTGTGCCCTCTAATTTTTGACTCCCCCGCCTCGTAGAAGAGATCTTGTCTATTCACCCTATCCATGCCCCTCATGATTTTATAAACCTCTATAAGGTTACCCCTCAGCTCCGATGCTCCAGCAAAAATAGCCCCAGCCCCTTCAACCTCTCCAGCCTCTCCCTATAGCTGAAACCCTCCAACCCTGGTCACATTCTTGTAGATCTTTTCTGAACCCTTTCAAGTTTAACAACATCCTTCGTTTAGCCAGATTAATTTGTTTTATAAAAAAGCCTTGAAACAGGTTTTTTCCTTAGAAGGTACTGGGCTATAACTACATAGCCGTAACATGAAGCATTATTCAGAAACATTTTTGTGCAAGTAGGAAGGATTAGTGTAAGAGATAATATTTGAATGAGTATTGAGACTTGAACTATTGGAGCTGTGATTTTAAAATTTGGCTCGTGAATGTAATGTGAAGTTTGTGCAACATTACTTGCGATGCAGCTTTTTTCCTGCATGTACTAGGGCATTTTGCAAGATAAACCTGTTTTGCCTTGTGGTTTCTGTTAGCAATTTCTGGACTTGTTTTCTTTTTGGATGAGGGAAAATGTCCATTGCTTGAATATGTTCTTGATAGCCCCAGACTGGCTGTATTTGTCTTTGAATAAAACCTGTTTGAGCTCAGGTGCATGCTAACTCCACAAAGAAGCTATCAAATTTTCCAGCCTGGGAGTTGAGGTCATAGTTAAATTAAACCCATTGAGGTGTTAGAGAGAGGATTTTCTAATATAGGTACTTTATATGGGGTGCTTTTGATTACTGTACAGGCATTTGGATCTGTAAAAGTGTGTTTTTGTGATTAATGGTTGCTGTATGTTACCACGTGTTTTTGTTTGACTTGGACACAATTATTCTATTTTACCTTCTGCTGAATACATTTTTCTTTTATTGTTGAAACAAAATCTGCAACATGGCATGCGTATGTTTCAGTGAGAGACCATCTCTTTAGAACTAAAACAAAACAAAATATGATCTATCAAGCCAGATTTCAGTCTGGGTTCTGACTTGTCCAGTAATAGAATCATAGAATCCCTACAGTGTGGAACAGGCCATTCGGCCCAACAAGTTCACACTTTCTTTCCGAAGAGCATCCCACCCAGACCCATTCCCCTATCCCTGCATTTCCCATGTCTAACCCCACTAACCTAAACACCCCTGGGCACTATGGGCAATTTAGCTTAGCCAATCCACCTACCCTGCACATCCTTGGACTGTGGGAGGAAACCCAAGCAGACATGGGGAGAATGTGCAAACTCCACACAGACAGTCGCCCGAGGCTGGAATCGAACCCGGGTCCCTGGCGCTGTGAGGCAGCAGTGCTAACCACTGAGCCGCCGTGCCACCTCAATTTGGATTATAACATAAGGAAGGTAATTGGAATGTTGACATTTATTGTAAAGGCAGTGAAATACATACGAAAACAGAAATTGCTGGAAATGCACAACAGGTCTGGCAGCATCTAAGAAGAGAAATTGGAGTTAACATTTTGAGTCCATTGACCTTTCCTCAGAGCTGAAATATATAAGTAGGTAAGTTGTACAGCAGCTGTACAGAGCCTTGATGGGACTGTGTCTGGAGTATTGTGTACAGTTTTGGTCTCCTTTTTTGATAAAGACTAATCCCTGGAATGAAGTTTTTATATTGTGAAGAAAAATAGAACTGTTTAGATCTATACCCATTAGAGTTTAGGAACATGAGAGGTGATTATATTGAAACATATGATACTGAGGGGATTTCATTGGGTGGATACCAACTGGATATTTCCTCTCGTGGAGGAGATTAGAACTAGATGACAAGTTTAAGGATAAGATGTCTCCACTTTAAGACAGTTTTTTTTTAATTTAAGAGGTTGTAAGTTGGAATTTCTCTTCCCCAGACAGCAGTAGAAACTTGATTTTTTTCAACCTGCAGTAAAGGCTTATGGAAGGCTGCTGGGCAGTTTAAATTGAAACTATAACCAGAGCAACCATGATCTTATTTATTAGCAGTGTGGGCTCAAAGGGCTGAATGGTCTACTTCTGCTCCTAAGTCCTATGTTTTCTTGTGCCTCCATAGATTTATTGGAGGGGCATTAGAAAACTGGACGGATTCTGTTTTCTAAATCACCTGCCAGAGGAGAGGAAAAGGGAAGAATGAAATGACAGGAGAGTAAAGCATGAAGGTCAGTTTGAAGCATCTCTCCTGCCACTAAAGTAGGGAATAATAGGTTTTTGTTTTGGGGTTTATCCCACTACTGTGTCCACTGAGCTGCTTAACAGCTTTTCAGGGTTCTTAGAACAACAGGTTGAGCTGCAGATTTATGTACTATTCCACAGTGTCACATTCTTTCGATTTGTAGGTGCTAAACATCAGTGATGAATCTGGAGTAAATATTGCGAATATATACAAGGGTCTGGATTTTCCAATCGCCAAAGTTATTTTTGCGGTATGGATGGGAGTTGTGCATTGGGATCGTACAGAATCCCCAATGCAGCAGCCTCCAAAGGATTTTCCTGGGAAATTTAAGATTCCAATGGGCAATTCCTCGATGCCTGGAACTCCCATGAAATTATCCATTTTTATATTGGTCAGCTCAGAGGTTCTGCTGCAGTTAGCTAAATTGTTACTCACAAAAAGTTAGATAATTAAAAGACAATTAGGTAATTGTCTCAAGTTCTGGCTAACTATTAAGCTGACTCCCAGCTTACTGCACGCATCTTCAACTACATCTTCCCGGAAACCTTCTGCCCCTGGAATTGTGATGTGACCTTTCTTCCCGCCACAGGACCTGACCCCCACCCTACCAGAACTAAACCACCTTCCCCCACTTTTCCTGCCTTACAATCTGGTACCTTCACACTTACTTTACAGCTTTACTATTCAAGCTGTCAAAGTAGTTGCAATAAATTACAGAATGTGGCAACCACTATAATAAAAGGAAGAACCGAGGATGCTGGAGATCTGAAACATAAACAGAAATTGCTGGTGAAACTCGGCACGTGTGGCTTCAGCAATGGGTAGAAAACAGAGTTAACATCTTGAGTCTGGTGACTGTACTTCAGGTTCTGTTGAAGATTCACTGGACTTAAAACATTAACTCAACTTTTTACCCACACATGCTGCCAGACCTGAGTTTCAGCAGCAACTACTGTTGTAGAAAAGAGAGTGTGGCTGTAGCCATCATCCACCCCCCACCCCCCCAAAACAAAATCATTATTGCACACTACAGGAGATTTGTTGGATTAAAGTACATGCCACATTTCTGAAGGTGTGCTGATTGGAATCTCTTGTCAGAAATGCAGAGCCGTTATATAAAAAAAAAAGGAGCAGAGTGTCAATCTGAGCATTATTGTCATTCATAGGAAAAACAGTGCAAGCCTTTCTGTTAAATCATGAGTGCAGTAATTAAATTTAAAAAAACTTGAGAGAAAGCAAACCTGTCAGGTTAACAGTAATTTTCAAAAAACTGAGCTGAGGAAATCTGCTCTGCAAACGTTGAATTTTGAGTCTATAAGCTACTATATTAGCACGGTGACTCAGTGCTTAGCATTGATGCCTCACAGCACCAGAAAGCTGGGTTTGAAACCACCTTTGGCTGACTGTGGAGGTTGGACATTATCCCTTATCTGCATGGGTTTCCTTCAAGTGCTCCAGTTTCCTCCCACAGTCCAAAGATATGCAGGTTAGCTGGATTGGCCATGTTACGTTACCCAGAGCATCCAGGGATGTGCAGGCTAGGTGGATTAGCCATGGGAAATACACGGTGGGGGGTGGGTGAGTTAGGGTAGGGGCTGGGTGGGTTTGGGTGGGATGCTGTTTGAAGGGTTGGGGTGGACTTGATGGCTGAATGGCCTACTTCCACACTGTAGGGATTTTTGATATCAGTTTAGTCCTTTGACAGAAACTATAGCTTTACTGTAACACATACACGATTCAGTGTTTTAATTTTTTTTTGTTTCTCATTATATACTTCACATTTCACATGTGATAACTTTAAGTTCGTTACTCATTATTACGTTCGTAACACATCATTTTAGAAAGGTGCAAATATTTTTTTGAAGAAGCAAAAATGAATGTATAAATTCATTTCATTCAGCTATTAGAACTGTTTCAAGCATACAAAGCAATGCCTCCAAATTGAGATCTTAACGGTAATTAAAAATGAAAAAACTGTAAGCTCTTTCCGAGGAAGGACTATTGATGCTTCTATCACAGATGGATATTAATGAAGGTGTCTTGTGACAAATGCCTTGAGAACAATTTCAAATAGTGACTGTTATTTCAGAAATAGTGCTTTTAAATAGCTTACCTGGGAACTGTTCTAGGATGACGATTTCACATATTCTACCTAACTGGTAAATATTCAAGGCTAATATTGCTTAAAAAATTAAAACCGTGGATATTAATAGGGAGATTAGTTGTAGATTGCACATGTGATTGTGTACTGGGGGAACGTCAATTCTCAGTTCTGTCTTCAGGCATGTGTTTTTTTTTTCAAAATTATGGTTAATTCTGTCTGCTAATGAAATTGATTTTTCCTGTTTTTCTAAAAGGAAACCTGTGACCAGTGCTGAGTGGGAGATTCAATTTCAGAGAAGGATTTGGGATTTCAGAAATTCAAATTTGTCCAGATAAATTGATTTGCTTCTCTGATTTTTCTGCTTAGATTGTGTTCATGTTTCCTGTTTATCCTTTCAGAAAGGACCAAGGAATTCCATCCAGAAATTAGCAAACTAACTAATTAGCAAAATTAGCTGAGGCTTAGAGAAAATGGGCTGATCAAATTTAAATCACTTTAGGTTTCTCTACCAGAGTGATGATTATTTGTGACGAGAAAAACTTCAGCCGTCAAAAAGGGTGCTTTTAAAGTATTGATGCTGCATTTGAATCATGATTAGTATGCTTGGCTAAATTTGTGTCAGGTCGGACTAATGTAGCATATGGTTATTTGTTTGTTATGACATTTAAATGTTGCTTCCTAGTTTAATGTGACTAGTGAATTTGCCAAATTTAAGGGAGGGAGAACAAAGATGTATATTTTTAAATAAATAGTCCAGTTGTCTTTTCGCAGATGCATGGTACCTCATTTCAATGTATGATAAAATGCCATTTGCAAAATTTGTTTCAACTAACACAAAAAAGCTTTTAATTGCCTTAGTGACAGATTATTTTAATTCTGTATCACCCTCAACGCAATTCATATTAAAATTATTTACAGATTTAATTTTTGTTTAAGACTTATCACTGGTGGAATCTCCAAAAGTAATTTTGTCTCTTTAATCTCTGTGCAGTACTGTTTTTGTGAGGATGACTGCTCCTCTAGTAACTGCATGTGTGGCCAACTAAGTATACGTTGCTGGTATGACCAGGTAAGCAAAATAGTTTCAGTTCAGAAAAATCTTTTCCCCTAAGTCTCCTTATGGAAACTGTAATTGTTTACTCCACACCTCAAATTGTTTTCAAACTGTAGAACTTGGTTATTCCATTTCCGTACTATAATCAGAGCTTGCATTTGTTTAATTTTGTTAAGTTGTAGAATTACTCAAACCCAAGCTTATGTTGAAGAGGTTAACTTTTGAAAGCAATACACTGTGGTTTGACATGTTAATGCTTTTGTCAGTTACTCATCAAAGTTGAAAATATCATTGCAGTGTGCTTTGTATTTTCAGGATGGACGACTTCTTCCAGAATTCAACATGCTGGAACCACCACTTATCTTTGAGTGTAATCATGCCTGTGGATGTTGGAGGACATGTAAAAATCGTGTGGTGCAAAATGGAATCAGGTCAGGCAGAGCTTATTGTATTTATTGTGGCTTACTGTAATCCACTGATTACAAAACCATATGACTAGAACTAGAGTAATCGATCATCAAGCCTTGTCCCCTGTTCTCATTGTGGCCTTAACTCCACTTTCTTCCTCTTTGCCCAAAGCCTCCAGCTTTCTTGTTGATCCAAGATCTGTCTAACTCAGCCTTGAATATATTCAATGACTTAGCCCCCACTGCTTTCTGTGAAAGACAATTTCAAAGATGAAGACATTGCTCCTCGTTGCCCTCGTACGTGGGGACCTGATGTTTTTAAGGTGTGCCTGTGTAGATTTCCTCACGAGAGGAAAGATCCTCTCAGCTTCTATCCTGACAGTCTCTTTCAGAGTTTGCTTTTCAGCAAGATCACCTTTCATTCTTATGAACTCCGATGAGTATAGGGCCAGTGTGCCCAGTCTTTCCCCATCAGACAACCCCTTCATCCCAGGAATCAGCACAGTGAACCTTCTCTGAACTACTTCCAATGCAAGTATGTCTTTTCTTATGTAAGGTGACCAAAACAAACATTTTTCTAGGATTGGTTTAACCAAAGCCCTGTGCGGTGATAGAAAGGCATCCCTACTTTCATGTTTGTGTATTTACAGTGTATAATGGAAAGCCATTTATATTATTCATAAATGTGTGGCATATCTTTGGGAGACAGTCATTCTTCAGCAAAGTGCTTGTGTGCATGAGAGCCAAATGGATTATTATATGAAACTGTAAGGACAACTTTATGTTTGAACAATGCTTTAACTGTTCAAGTTGTACAAATGCAACATCCTGTGTTTAAACAGTACAAAGCAGCATAACCAGTGACTTTCATTTTTAGAGAATTGCAATGACTTTGATCATAATAAAATTGAACTGAGTTGTATGGTGTGACTACTGTTATACAATCTGAAGTGCACAGCAGAAAGCCATATTCTTTTCAGCGTAAGCAAAACAATATTATTTTCGTATTTTGTGACTGGCAGGGAAGAAAGTACTTGCTTTTCCTTCAAGTGTGTTCACATTTGGCTGTGCTTTGCCAAGATTGGTAGATTTCCATATCCCATGAAGTTGCAATCAAAGCAGCAATTTTAACATCAATCTATAGTACATGATTCTGATAATATTCTCACACGTAAATTAATTGCTTTTCATAGTTATGATTTCTCATTTTATAATGTTTAATTCCTAACAGTAATTTTACGTGTTGAAATTGGTTTCAACATGGATTGTAATGAAACATTCGAGTACAAAAATATCAGCTTTCAAACTACACACTTTGTATAGCATCTTAAAAAAAAAGCTTTCCTTTGAAATATAATAAATAAAATTAATGAGTTTTGCTTACTGCAAAAAGACTTAATTGTATTAGGGTCTTATTACCTTCACAAAAAACAGATTGCTTTGAAATGCATGACCTGTTGTATGTGCAACTGCAGTAGCTATTTTGCACACAGCAGGAGTTCACAAATAGCATTGTGTTGAATAGCTGGTTAATCTGAAACATGGAAACTTTTCACATTTTTCTGCCAACTTTTGCTTAAAATTGCACACAGTTTACGAATATTTCTCCATTCTTTATTCTGTTTGTTCCTTTTTTATTTCAGGGTCCGACTACAAACCTATCGTACAAAGAAAATGGGATGGGGCGTTCGATCATTGCAGGACATTCCCAAGGGTCATTTTATCTGCGAGTAAGTATTGGAAGTCTCAGTGGTTGCTTCTACAAATTAAGAATGATTTATTTTTAATGAATTTTCCTGATTATTTAAATGCTATTACTTCAAAATGCTACATGGCAACAGCTGGAACGTTTTTGCTTCCCTGCTAACTTGTGAAAGTCTTAGATATTTGGTAAAGGTGCTGTTCTGATCATCCTTAGTCCAAACAGTAAGAGAAAGTGTATACAATGATGCATAGCTGTTTGCTCCACCAAACCTCCTCTTTGATTGCTCAGGAGCATTGTCCTTTTTTTAAGCAGTATCTGAACAGGCTTTGCGGAAAGAAGTGAAAAGCAGAAATCTAAGGCTGTGAAAAATTTCTATCCTTGAATAATTTACCAAAGCTCCAAAACTCCAGTTTAAAGATTGCATTCTGACATTGAAGGTTCATACTATAGAAATAACCAATGCCCTTCTTGTATTTCTGTTACCTATAATAGAAGTCTTATTGTGTGTTTATATTAGGGAAGATGTATTTACGTGGCAACAGCCATTCAGATTCATTCAGCAGTAACTTGTTTCCCTTTTAGTTATTTTCTCTGTTCTTATTTGTGCAATTTTCTTGTGTGTTTTTGATTTTCAATTTTCAATTTTATATATTTCTGTGCAGTCAGTCTTCGATTTTGTTCTCTATTGATGGCACGTTAAGTAAGTTTTTTGCTGCTTGCTTTTCCCTCACCTTTTCTCAAGGTGAGAGTGAGTGCCCTTGAAATCCAGACTGCATTTGATTGAGTGTGGCATCAAGGAGCCTGAGTAGAAGTCCACTGGTTGGAGGCATACCTGGCACAAGGGAAGATGGTTATGGTTGTTGAAGGTCAATAATCTCAATTCCAGGATATTTCTGTAGGAGTTCCTCAGAGTAGTGTCCTAGGCCCAACCACCTCTAGCTGCTTCATGCTTCCCTTCATCAAGAGTACAGAAATGGGATGTTTGCTGATGATTGCAGAGTGTTTAGCACCATTTGTGACTCCTCAGTTACTGAAGCTGCCCGAGTCTAAATGCAATGATACCTAGATAATATCCATGTTTGAAGTAACATATTTGCCACACAAATGTCAGCAAATAACCATCTTGAACACGCGATTCTAACCATTACCCTTTTGAATTCAATTGCATTTCCATCTCTGAATCCCCCACTATCAACATCCTGAGTGTTATCATTGATCAGAAACTGAACTAGACTAGCCATATAAGTAATGTAGTTACAAGAGTTGGCCAGAGGCTATGAATCATGCAGCGACTAACTCACCTGACTCCTTAGAGCCTGCTCATCATTTATGAGGCATATGTTAGGAGTTTTGATGGAATACTCTCCACTTTCCTGGATTAGTCCAGCTCCAACAAAGCTCAGGAAGTTTGGCACCATCCAGGACAAAGCAGCCTGCTTGACTGGGGGCCACGTACACAAATGTTCATACTCTTCACCACCGATGCTCAATTGGAGCATTGTGTATCATCTATAAGACACACTGCAGTAATTCATCAAAGCTCCTTAAACAGTGCCTTCCAAACCCATAACCACTACCAACTAGAAGGATAAGGGCAGCAGATAGATGGCAACACCAGCACCACTGACAAGTTCTCCTCCAAGCCATTCACAATTGCGACTTGGAAAATATATCACTATTCCTTCATTGTCACTGGGTCAAAATTCTGGAACTCCTGCCCAAGCAGCATGGTAACAGTACTTAAACCAATTGGTCTGCAGCGGAGTAAGGAGGTGGCTCATCGCATTCTGCTCAAGGGCAACCAGGGATGGACAATAAATATTGGCCCAACCAACAATGCCTACATCCCATGAATAAAACAAAATTTGTGGAATGATCTGATTTTGATGTTAATGAAAATGACACTTGAGAACTTCTTTTAAAAATGACAGTTCGTATGAATATTTCCATTGCTCATTAGAATTATTTAATTTGAAGAGAGTAGTAATGGTAGTCCGATGTAGCAGAGGAGAAATTTGCTTTTAGAAGTCAGACTTTTTTCTTAATTGACCGGTTAATTGATGTCAGTAGGAATGAGTTAAAATATTCCAGTTCGAGGTTTTCTTTGCGAATTTTCTTAGTATTGGGAAATTTCTGTGGAACCTGGACAAAAGATGGTGCCATTTACTTAAAGAATACAACTATGTTTGAAAAGGATTTTGCGTCTGTAAACCTCTAAGTGGTGGGGTGTGTAAAATGCATTCATTGCCATCCTTTTATAACATGATTTTGGGCTATAAAATCAAATATGGTCCAGAAAATCCAAATCGTTTGTTATCTATCTAGAGCCACTACTTTCTGATATTAACCTATTTTAAAACTTAATTTTATTTTGTAGTGCATGCGTGTATTGAAGTAAAGCCACTAGTGGTTGCAGTGACGAGCAAGTACATGTGTGTACATGGGAATTATAACAGGGGAACAGGCTGTTAAGTCCAACTAATCTGTTTTGATATTTATCCTCATGCTTACAAACAGTTCTAATCAATGATGCTTAGGCTGTTTATACATCCCTTCAATCTTTTTTTCTTCCTTTTTTAAAATAATCTTTTGTTAAACAGAATTTAATGTTTCATACCCATTATGATTATTTTACAAGGATTTCACTAATATAAGTAATTGTAGGTTTTTATACATTACAAAATTTATAATATGTTTTAAATTTGGCAAGCATTTGCTCAGTGCCATTTATAAAATTGGTATTTTATCACATCACCTTTAAATTCACAGCTTTGAGGATTAGTGTTTGTGTTCAGTGTGTGCAACAGAATCACCTGCATGTTGAATTTTGTTTTACAGAAATAAATATTGAGAAAAAGAATATTCATGATCTATATACCTGGATTTTTGAAAATTATAATGCTTACAGCATGTCAGAGAAAGCTCAGTTGATTCCATTGTTTCTGCTTAGTTATTTTAAATTATATGTATTTATGCTATTCACTCACTTATGTTTATGCTTTTCATCATTGTGATAGAGGAGGAAGCTCTTGCTATTTATATTATAATTTTATTTATCATATAAATGTCTTATACACCTTTTTTTGAATGTTAAAAATAAGTGCGGACTCCAAAGTGCAGCATTGGAGTGTTGAACAGCGTGAGTCAGATTTGAAACATGAGGGTGCAGAGACACTGTTACAAGCCCACTGTTAGCTTCCGTGGACTGAGAGTGCGGGTGGTTGCTACCTCTGGAGAGTGCTCAAAGATGTTGGGGACTGCTGTCCAAAATTGAGGCTTGGAGAGGCAAATGGCAAGTTGTGCTCACCTGTTCTGACTTCTATGTTGGGAGTTGTTGCCAAATAGTTTCTCTTTGTTGCATGGGAGAAAAGTAAAATGTATATCAGTAAATTGAGATTAGGTACTAATGGCTTGCTAATGCATGAATTGATAATCACAGCATCCCTAAAGCATGGAGGCAGGCCATTCAGCCCATTGAATTCACACCAACCCTCAGAGTATCCCACCCAGACCTAGGCTATCCCTCTAATCCTGCATTTTTCTCATGGCCAATCCACCTAACCAACACATCCCTGGACGCTATGGGCAATTTAGCATGGCCAGACTACCTCACCTGCACATTTTTAGACTTTGGGAGGAAACCAGAGCACCTGGAAGAAACCCAAGCATACACAGGGAGAATGTGCAAACTCCATACAGACAATTGCCCAATTAGTGCTCTCACCACTCCCGAGTGAGATTTTCATCTCACTATTCAAAAATTAGTTGCCGAATCAGACGTTTCTTTCTCAATATTGAGAATTGCTTTTCTGCAGGTCTTGCTATTTTTTCCCAACTGACTGACCATTGCCTACATTGTTGAGGGCTGGGAATATACCTCCTCCTATCCTGGATAAATTACTTTGTAGCCTGTCTTGAATTGCATTTCATTAATCTAGATTATCTTTCTTCAAATGTTAGAAGTAGGATCCGTTAGAGAATATTCTCAGGTATGTCTGGCATCAATGTGTCTTTTAAGGTCTCTATCTGAAAGTACTATTTTTCTGAGATATCAGTACATCTGGAAATGAAGATTAAGAGGCATTGATGACCAGACATTTTGGCTGACTTGCATTTCGCAGTGAAGTACCAGTGTTAGTTTGTCAGTGAAAACAACTTTTGAAACGATGCCTTTTCTTTGTACAGGTATGTCGGAGAACTTATAACTGATGCGGAGGCAGATGTCCGAGAAGATGACTCCTACCTTTTTGACCTCGATAATAAGGTACTTATTAATTTGTCACATGACCTGTGTCAGATCACTTATTATTTTATCTGTGTTGCTGCTGCATCACATTATGGTTTGATTTACAAATCTGTTTATTTAATGTTGACACAAATCTTGAAGGTTGTCCATTTTTCTTGAAAGGCTGCCTGGTCAGCAAAGTGAATACTTCTCAATCAAGAAAGTGAGCAAAAATAATAATTTGGATGGTAAAACTGCATAAGTGCAATTCACTTTAACCTGATGCCTTGTCATAACTTGTTGTAAATTTGTGTACTGGATGTAGATAGATTCATGGTAACAATAAGGGTAGAAGAATTTCAGCAACATTGATTGTAGCATAAATGTTAATGTACAAATTATCATGTTGAAAGGACCATGGCATTTAGAGACAGACTTTTAAAATTGCTGTCAGTCACTTAATGAAGGTAATTGTGAGTGTTTTCAATAGACAATGCACCACCCATCGTGTCAAAAAAATTATAAAGAAATTTTCTGGGAAAAGTAAGATGTATTTAATCATACTATTCCATGCCTGGTGGAGCCCCATCCTACAAGTTGAAACGTATAATGATGTGCAGTTGACATAGATTGTGACAACAGGCCATAACGTTTAGACATGCAAGATTCTAATGTATTATTTTTGATGTGGAAAGTCAATGTGGCAGTAATTAACTGCAAAGCTAATGTCTTTAGCGAGAATAAAGAAACTGTAACAGTAATATAGAAAAATTCAATAGTGTAAATGAAGTGTGGGATTTATTCATTTTTAGTCATCACCTGATCCATATTGCTGGTAGTTTATGAACAAATTTCAGATTAACATGTTGCATTCATTCCAAAGTCTATGAAGTCTTTTTTTTAAATATTGCAACATGCCATTTTTATTTCACAATTTAAAAAAAAAATGCGATAAAACTATTAATATAATCACCAAAATTAATCTCAATCTTAGTTTGTTTTTTTCTGATGAAATTCTATTCCTCATATAAAAAATTATTGACATTAATCTATGCTGATTGTTGTATCATGTGGTTTACATTAATAGAGAATTCTCCACTAAAGAGGACTAATTTCAATGCGATGAAAAAGTCTGAAATCAGGGTAAAATGGGACCTGAGAATGTCAGGAAAATCTAATGGAACAGTGGGTGATCTTTAAGGAAGAGATACTTCCAAGTATAGGCAAGGTACAAATCAATAATGGGGAGGCAGTGGCATTGTGGTATTATCGCTAGACTATTAATCCAGAGACCCATGTAATGTTCTGAGGACCTGGATTCGAATCCTGCCATGGCAGATGGTAGAATTTGAATTCAATAAAAATTTGGAATTAAGAGTCTAATGATGACCAGGAATCCATTGTCAATTGTTGGAAAAAACCCATCTAGTTCACCAATGTCCTTTTAGGGAGGGAAATCTGCCATCCCTACCTGGTCTGGCCTACATGTGATTCCCACAGCAATGTGATTGACTCTTAACTGCCATCTTGGCAATTGGGAATGGGCAGTAAATGCTGGCCTAGCTAGTGACACCCTCATGAATTTAAAAGAATTAATGAATTTAACAGAAAACTAGGGTGATCAGTAAGAAAGTCAGAAACAGCACTTCTCAAATGACAAGGCATGTCAGGTGAATTATTCAAGTGAGAACCAGATTAAATACAGTAAATTGAGAGGGGAAATGAAGAGGAAAGTAAGACTGGCAAAGGGACTATGGCAGTAGAGTGGCTGTCACCATCAGAGAGAACCCAAAACTCTTCCACCAGCATGTGTGTGGTAAGTGGAAAGTAAAAGGTGAAATGGTTGGAGGCATTAAGCAAGGTCAGAATACTGTTAATCAATGTTTACTAAAGAGAAAGAATCTGACAGACCATTGGTAGATGCAGAGATAATAAAGATAATGAATAATATAGAAACTGAAAGGGAGGTGGTGCTGGAAATACTTTGATAAGTCACCTGGTCCAGGTGGCTTGAATCTCAAGGCACTGAAAGAAGTGAGGGTGTAAATAACAAGAGCTTTCCATGATTCTCCATTTTTTTCCCCTCCCCATTGGAGGAGGCGTCAGAGAATTGGAGAGGAGCAAAGTGACACTTGTTCAAGAAAAGGTGTAACAATAATTCTAGCAACTACAGCCTAGTAGGTTTAACATCAGTTGTGGGTTAAGTTTTGAAATTCTCAATCAGGATGAAAAGCAACAGATACTTGGTGTGGTTTCAGTAAATTAAGGTGATCCAGCATTGATTTTTTTTAAAAGGCTTGACTAATCTCTTAAATGTTTGATGAAATAACAGAAAAGGTTGATGAAGAGAATTTGTGGATGTGATCGATATGGATTTTAAGAAAGCATTTGACAAGAATCTTTCTTTAAGATTGTTTAACAACATTTGAAATAAAATTGGATAAAAAGTTGACTTAAGGGCAGAAAGCAGTAACTCATGCTAGATGATTTTTTTTTTTGAACTGATGGGTGGTAGACAACACTGTTCCTCAAAGGTCAATGCTAGGACCACTGCTATTTTTTTGGCCTAGATCTTGGAATGTGGAATACAATTTCAAAATTTGCTGATAAAGCAAATAATGGCAACTATGAGGATATGGCAACGATGGGGTATAGATAGGCTAGCACAATGAGCAGACAAATGGCAGGTGGAATTTTAATACAAAGAAGTGTGAAGTCATGTGTTTTGATAGATGGCTAGTGAGAGGCAATATAGACTTAATGGCACAATTCTGTCGAGATTGCTGATGGTGGCAAGACATATTAAAAGAGTGGTTACAAAAAAATGAGAATGACAGGAAACACTGGTGGAACAATAGGTGATCTTTAAACAAGACACAGTTCAAATATAGGCAAGGTAGGATCAACAAGGGTGATCGGTAAGAGAGCCAGAAACAGCATTCCTTAATTGACACGCGAGGTTGATGTCAGGTGAGTTATTCAAATGGGAACCAGATCAAATGCAGTAAACTAAGAGGGGAGATGGATCTTGGGTTTCATAAATAGAAGCATTGAGTTTAAAAGAAAGGTTATACTTAACCATTCTAAGATTCCAGTAAGGCCTCAACTAGACTATTGCATCCATTTCAGATCATTGCACTTTGGGAACGATGTGATGGTCCTTGAGGAATTACAGAGGAAATTTGCCAGAATGTTTGTGCAGTAGGGGCTTTAGTTGGCTACAAGGTTAGTTTGGAAAGGCTGGGCTTGTTCCCCTTGAAGCAAATGTGATTGAAAGGAAAGTTGATACAAGTTTACAAGAGTATGGTGGGTTTAGATAAGGGAGACAAGGAAAATCTTGAGGGGTGTTGCTGATTTAATATTTTAGGCAAAAGCTACAGGGCGTACCTTTTACACAGCAAGTGTTAATAACCAGGAACTTGCTACCCATGGAACAGAAACAATAATATTAAAAGAAAATTGAATGGCCACGTGAAGGAATACACTTGCAGGGCTACAGGGATTGAGCAGGGCAGTGGAACTGACTGGATTATTCTGTGGGGCCCTGGCATGGACTTGATGAGCTGAATAGCCTCACTGTGCCATAAATAACACTCTCTCTCAATAGTGATGAGGGAAATTGCAGTAGCAGTGATTGTTCCAATTTGTTGTTGTGGAATATACAAGCATTTAAAAGGAAAGGGTGTGGGCAAACTTCTGGCTTATTCATGTAATGTGGTGTTACAGTTAACAATGCATTTAATCAGCCATATGGCAGTCAAGTCTGTGATATCAATTTAATCTTTTGAGTGGTGCTAAATGATTTTGGAAGTGCATTTCTGTTTATTACAAAAAATGACTAAGTGAGAGATGTCGCCCTAAAGCTTGCTGGACAGTTGGCAAATGTTTTAAAGCATTAAAAATTTAAATTCTCAAAATATCATTGAAATCAACTGGTTTTTCAAATTTAAAACCTTAACATTTGAATTGAAGTTGACCAACGTTGTGTTTGTTACTCCTTGTAGATGTGTCAGCTTGTGGCTACTGGTACTCCAGTTAGAATGCAAAGAACAGCTTAATAAAATGCACTTAAATCAAGCAACATTTTTGTGATTTATGTGTTGACACATTGAGTAATGAGTAACCCTGCTATTTAAAACCAGAAAACTTATACGGACAGCAACATTGTGTACAGTTTCTTCCCCGTTCAACCTCCAAAAAGTCGACTCCCAAAATTAATTAGCTACACATGTTATTGTAGTTAAAAGATTGGAAGAAAAGGAAGAGAAATTCTACAAATGAAATTAATATATTCAGAGATTGTTAAATTAAAAAAGACCCCAAAATAAATATTCTAAAAGGGATAAACTGTATCCCTAGGACAACTTAAAATTTGAACAATGACTTTTCTAAAACTACAATTTTTAGGTATTCAGATTCATTGAAGATTTATTATTATTATTATAAAGATGGATTGTTACAATAGATATATTTGAACATTTTACAGTCCTGTTCAGTACAAATCAAAGTTGTTTGAGCACTGTCCAATGTTTTCTAAGAAATCAATATTTCAGCATCTGTGTTGTGTTTTAAGAAACGGGTTGAATATATGTTTGAATACAAGGCATTACAAGGCATTACAAGATTGAAATGTTAAAACATCTCTACAAATTGAGCTCACTGATTTGAAGTTGCTCTCTTTGCCAAAGGAACCCACCCAAAAGAATCTGTTACCCATGCCTGTCCTTTGTAGTTTACATTTATGTTGGATGACTGCCTTGATGAAGGGTCCTGATCTGAAGCATCGACTCTCTTGCTCCTCTGATGCTGCCTAACCTGCTGTGTTTCTCCGATTCTGTACTATATTGACTCTGACTCCAGCACCTGCAGTTCTTGCTATCTTCTACTCAAAGCTTTGTATCTTTTCAGCTGTTTCGAAGAACTATTCATTTATTCCCACTTCCTTGTTTGTTTTGTATAGCCTGCGAATCTATTCCTTTTCAATTATTATATCTGATTTCTTTCTTTTAAAGTTACTGTTGGATTTGCTTAAATAACTCTTTCAATCCGTGCATTTCAGATCACATATAACTCACTGCGTACATGTTTACTCCTCAGCAAATCTCTGGATTTTTCCAGTTATCTGAGTTCTATGTTCTCTGGTTGTTGACTGTCTTGCTAGTGGAAGCAGTTTCTCTGTATTAACTGTAGTAGTAGTTTTGACCGTCTCTTTCAAAACTTTCCTCGGTGTTACTTCTCTAAAGATAACAATTCTAGCTTCCCTATTCTCACCAGTGATTTAGAAAATAGTCTGAAAGTGGCAATGATAAATGTTGCCAGTTTTTTGCCAACTGTGATTACATTTTGTTTATTTTGAACCATTTTGGCAAAAATTGTCTAATTGGATGTTGTTACTTTGGTTTGTAGTATCCACTGAAGAGGTGGTATTTGTAACTAATGCATGCATATCTTTAATTTAATTTTTAAAAGTACAGGTAGTCATTCAGAGGAAAAACATTTGCATGAGAATTTCTACCTTTTCCTGAAGTATCTCCCATAGTGCATTCTAAACATCATCTTTCTGAGCACAGCATAATTACATTTCCAGTGTTTTTAACTGAGGGAAGAAGTAATCAAATCCATGATGTGTTTTTGCTTCATTTTTAGGAAGGGGAGGTATACTGCATTGATGCTCGTTATTATGGAAATGTCAGTCGTTTTATAAATCATCTGTGTGAACCAAATCTGATCCCTGTACGAGTTTTCATGTCACACCAAGATCTTCGTTTCCCAAGAATTGCATTTTTCAGCAGCAGAGATATCAAATCTGGCGAGGAGCTAGGGTAAGTTTTAAATAAATTGAGTTTTCTCAACTAATAGCTTGTTTCAATATTTCAACAAAATATCTTAGAAACCAAATGCAATTCTTCACTACAGTGTCAATCAAGACCTTTGCAATTAAAGGATAAATTCCATCTTAACTATCTTGAAATGATTTTCCTTGTAAGCTAGTTAGTACACATTTTGGTTCAATTTGAAGTGTGACAGTGAAGCACACTAGGAGTTTGATTTGATTTATTATTGTCGTATGTGCTGGGATACAGTGAAAAGTATTGTTTTGTGTGCTAACCAGATAAATCGTACCTTTAGATAAGTACATCAGGGTGATAGAACAGAATGTAGAATATAGGGTTATAGCTACAGACAAGGTGCAGAAAGAAGTCTGTTCATAACTCTGAACAGCAGGGAAGAAGCTGTTCTTAAATCCATTAGTATGTGTTTTCAAACTTTTGTATCTTCTGCCTGATGGAAGAGAGTTTCACCAGCATGGGAGGGATCTTTGATTATATTGGCTGCTTTCCCAAAGCAGTGGGAAGTGTAGACAGAGTCAATGGAAGGAAGGCTGGTTTTTGTGATAGTACTGGGCTGCATTCACAACTGTCTAATTTTTTTGCAGTCTTGGCCAGAGCAGTTGCCATACCAGGCTTTGATGCTTTCTATGGTACATCTATAAAAATAAACTGAAGCCCAACTTCCCTCATTTCAGGTTTGTGGATCAAATTTGGGGACATTCTTGGGATATTTGGCTAATAATTTGTTTAAAATATTCCACTGGGTAGGCTGCATTTTCAAAATGGAACAATTTGTATCCCTCTCTATTACCGTCAATCATATTGCTCTAAACAAAATGCAGATGATAAATGGGCATCTGCAGTATAAAAGTGGTGTTCAATATATGTTCACTGATGAATATCATATTGCAGTCAGCCAGGAAAACAACATAGCAAACTTTGTTTGAACCAGCCCTCTTGACAAACAGGCAAAAATTATTTACCTGAAAGACTAGATGTTTACTGTATTATCGCGATCTCTGTAGGGTCTGAGTAGTTAGTTGAGGGTACGCGTGAGAAAGCTCTCTGCTGGTAAGTTTTATTTAAGGCAAAGTTGCATTATTATTTAAGTGATGTATACTGCAAATAAGGTATAACAGTGATGTGCATACCCCTGCATTACGTTTCTAATACTTAGTGTGTGTTTTTACATTGATCAAGTGGACTTTTTGCTCAACTGGAATATTTGATCAACCGGTACACTCCTGGTCCCATAGGTGCTGATTAGTAAAATTTTTGTTATACAACAAAGAGGCAGGGATGTCTTGCTTTATTGTAACCATTGTCTTTTCTAAGGGACATTCCTAACTGCCTACTGTATTTATTTCTTAGATTTGATTATGGAGACAGGTTCTGGGACATCAAGAGTAAATATTTCACCTGTCAATGTGGTTCAGAGAAGTGCAAGCATTCAGCAGCTGCCATTGCCCAGCGACAAGCCACAGTGTCTCAACTAGAAGCACAACAAAATGGACTCCCAGACACCAGCTCAGCCACATCTGCCAATGTTTCTTGACATGCTAATTCAACCTGGACCACATTGAGCTGAATTGAAAGAAATAGCTCTGCTTGTGTGAACAGAGTCTTGAAGCACCAGCTCAGCTGTACTGATGAAATTCTTCCTGCGAATTGTCTGTCTAGATATTGACAATAGGACATTTAATAAATTGAACTTTTGTTATAGTGAGGGCCAACAGTTATGGTGCTGATTATTGTGTGAGTTTACATCCAAGTAAAACTCACCGCAAGATTGTATAAAGGAACAACCTGTTTTTAACATGAATTCAAGTAAACTTTTTTACATGTAGTAGTATTAGTATTAGTGAAGTAGTAAAAGTTTGTCACTATGAATTTGCCATCTGCTGTTGATGCGTGATGGTTGGACATTAAAAATACCATTTTGCATAAACTTTTTCAAGGTCCTTTAGTGCAGGTCAGTTTTTTTTGTGCAAGTCTTTCAAGAACTTTACAGAAATGTTACTGTTTGCATTCATTATAATTTTTAATGGTTTTAAAGGGCATTTATGCTTGATCCATTAGTGTTCTGAATTTGTATGCAAATCTTGCTGAAATGTTATAAATAAAAGCAGTTCATAATAGATTTATAAAGTGTGTAAATGCTTATTTTAAATTGATGTGACCACATTACTTTGCAGGCCGTTATCTTAATGAAACAACAATAATGCCTTATTACAGAGTAGTTCAATTTTTGACAAGCTTGTGTAAAGTATTAATAAAGAATGTGATAGTGACACAAACAAGACATAAAATGATGGCATTTAAATGCATGTAAAAGGATTTTTTCATTTGGCTGCTTTAGATGGAGTAGAAAGTTTAAAACTATTTTTAAAGATGCATTTCAGCTTTATGTGAAATTTATTGGACTAAGATAGTCAACCAGTGTTCATCAGGCATGCAGGTGTTAAAATACATTTGATCTATTCAGCTGTTCACTTTGATTTGGATCGAGAGAAATATCTCTATCAGCCAGAGTAAAGACATTTTAAAATTACTTGCAATCAGCATGCCATTTCAGATTCTTGGCAAACTTGGTTGCCATTGTATACTCCAATTACATGGCTAGATAGTCCAAAAAGAGCAAGATTTCTTCATTGGACCCTGTCAAATCTACGTCTTGACCTACCAGATGATCAGCATTTTAGGGGAAATCGCCACTTGCAGCATTTCTTCCAACTAGTTTCCATCCTGACTTGTAAATGAATTGCAGTTTAGAATCCCTACAGTGTGGAAACAGGCATTTGGCCCGTTGAGTCCACACCATCCTTCTGAAGAGCATCCCACCCTGAACCACTCTATCCCTGTAACCCTGCACGTCCTGTGGCTAATCCACCCAGCCTGCACATCTGTAGACACTATAGGCAATTTAGCATGGCCAGTCCACCTAATCTGCACTTCTTTGGACTGTGGGAGGAAACTGGACCACCCAGAGGAAACCCACGCAGACAGAGGGAGAATATGCAAACTCCACACAGCCAGTCACCTGACGCTGGACTCAAACCTGGGTCCCTGGTCCCTTGAGGCAGCAGTGCTAACCACTGAAACACTGTTTCTTTATTTTCATGGGCTCAAAATTCTATAACTTTCAAACTAACAGCACTTCCCATGGATTACAGCAGCTTTAAGGGGTTGATTTACTATTCCCTTCTCCACTGCAGTTAGAGATGAACAATAAATATTGGTCTTGCCATTGACCCCACATCTTTTATGTGGATTAAGAAGTGACCATAAATGGTTTGGTTATTGGATGATGTCAAGTGAATTTCAGTTGAATGTGTGCTTTTGAAGTTCAAAACCAGTAAGTGTCGGGAGTGGATATTGCATTGCAATTTGAAGAGGTTATTTTCTTCACTGGATTTTTGTAAATGTTCCCCAGTCCTGCTCTTACATATGAACAAAATTAATTGTCAATAATCAATGATTCAGCTGTACCTTTTGTCAAATATAAATGCAAGATGTGTATTAAGTAGGAAGAAATTTTATTTTCAAGAATCATTTTCAGTACATTTCATTGCATTACACTTTCCCTGCAACCTCTTTACATTATTGGCAGGGTCTTAGTAGGAACTGCTTAATGAAACCTGTTTGCTTGTTAAATATCCCTTCTAAGTTAAATGTAATGAGTGAATAGGTTGATGCTTGCCAAATACATTGCCTACGTGAGAGAGGTTTCTAAAACAAAAATACATAACAAGTGCAGGTTAAGTTTGTTGTGTGCAATTCCAGCTTTCTTGCTGTTAATTGCTAGACCCGGATATACTTCTCAAGATTTTTTTTTTGTTTCTAGATTTTTTCCTGAAAAGGGACAAATGCACCATTTCTGAATTTGGCTTTGTCTCTTTTTATTCTGTCATGGAATGTGGTGTTGCTGGCGAGGCCAGCATTTGATGTCTGTCCCCAATTTCTCTTGAACCAAGTGATTTGGTAGGCCATTTCAGAGGCCAGTTGAGGGTTAGCCGCATGGCTGAGGGCCTGTAATTTTATATAGACCAGGTAAGGATAGCAGATTCCCTTCTCTGAAGGATATTAGAGGACCAGATGGACAATCAATAATGTTTTGGAATAACACTTTTAATCCAGGATTTTATTTGTTAAATTGAAATTCCGTCAGCTGCTGTGTTGGGTTTTGAATCCATGTCCCCAGATCATTAGCCCAGGCCTCTGAATAGTTTGGTGACAGTACCACTATCCCTCCATGTCCAGTACACAGTTTAACAAATTTTGCCTATTGTTGGAGTTAGAATTATGCCTGTGGCACTTGGAAGCCACCAAAAAGCTTTAATTGTTTACAATTCCTTAAACTAGAAGCAAATATTTTCATCTACAAAAATAACCAATTGAGTGAAGAATGTGTCAAGGCTTTTGCTGCGCTTTGTCAAAAATGATATTTCTTTCAAAATTTGACCAATAAAATGAACCATTCTTCTACTCTGTCACCAAATTGGACAAAACCCATAAAATTGTAAATCTTGAGACATTACATATTTCAACAAACAATTTTCCATTAACAACTGGTAAGTTGCTTCATTTTTTTCCAATGTGTCCTTGGGGAGAAAAAAATGGTTTGCACGAGTTCTTAGCCCAGAATCCTGCCAACTTTTAGTCTAAAATATCTTAACCGAGCTGATTTCCTGACACAATTGACTGGGGAAATTCAGACACAAGTGACTTACACCTATTCTTAAAATAGGCTTGAATTGTTTTGATTTTTTTGCGCTGCGCATTGGAAATCTTTGCCCAAATCATCATTTTTGTTCTGTTTGAGATGTGATCCTTTCATTGTACATTAGACAAATAAAGAAATCTCCTTTCATCATTATCAAATTTAGTTCATTTGATCCAAGTATGGTATAAACTATTCAGCATATAAAGAATGCAATGCAGTTCTAAGGTAGTATAATTCCATCCATAAATAGCCATTGTCCATACGGGATCATTGACATCCTCCTTTATTCACTGCAATTCTGTGTTCTGCAGTTATTTTTCTACTTGCTGACATTGTCTGTCCAGTCCTTCTCGGACTTGCCCTGTTTTTCCTGATGTTTCACCTTCATTATCTTGTAATTGCATTGGTTCAAAACAGTATAACCTTTTAATCAAAAGTTTTGTGAAATTTTAGGAATGTTGAGGTTTCAAGACCTTAAAATTGGTTCTTAAACATTGAGAGTTTGTTGGATGACTGTTCTTTGGGAGAGCATGGAAGCCACCCTTTTGTGTCCAAGTCAAGGAAAATAATCTTGTTTATATTGCATAGGTTATGTACAGAGACATGACAGGACAATGCTAGAATTAACCAATTAAATCAATGAAGTGAAGAGAACTTTAACTTGTGTTCAGATGTTGGCATCAATTAATATTCACAAGCTCTGTGTCCAAATTGTGTAAATTCTTGACCGAACAAAAGTCTGCCATTCAAATTCTATGTGCAATGTTGAGGTTAAGCATCAATATATCCAGCATCATTGAGTGAAGAAAGTGTCTTGGGACCGATCAAAATGTAATTTGTACTTTGTTTTTGCCTTCCTTGGAGAAGAGAGAAGTTTCTAAAGCAGTGCAAGAACTAATGCAAGATTTTGTTAGAGCTTGTAATCGTTGGCTTTAAAGTTTAGAATTTTTTTAATTCTGGCGAGGAATAAAGGTGAAATTTGAAAACATGGATAGAGATGAAGTAAATATTTGGTAAGCAGAAGTTATTTGTGACAATGAATGAGGAAAACCACATAAACTTTGAGACTCTCATTTTGCAAATTATCTTCTGCTGACCAGAACAAAATCTACAGTGGTGTAGAGATTACTGCATTGATGTGCCATTTATTAATGATATTGTTTATGAACAGTGCTTGTTCAGATTAATTTTACTCTGTTAATCATGTGTTGCTTAATATTGTCTGCGTTGTTATTCCTATTTCAAAATATCAAGTTCATTTTGGAAGAGAGAGCAATATAAAATGATTATTTAAGTAGAGAAAGCTGCAACAGAGAGACTTGGAAGGTACTTGAACACAAAACACAGAAAGCTAGCACATGGGTGCAACAGGTAATCCGGAAGGCCAATAGAATGTTGGCCGTTATTTCAAGGGGGTTGAATTAGAAGAATAGGGCAGTCTTACTGCAACTACAAGGTGACAACATTTGAGGTGCTGTAAACAGTTTTGTCTCCTTATTTAAGGAAAGATATAATTTCGCTGGAGGCAGTTCAGAGGAGGTTCACTAGGATGATCTGTGATATGGAGGGATTGTCCTATGAGCAAAGACTAAACAGGTTGCAACTCTACTTACTCTACTAGAGGAATGAATGGTGATCTCATTGAAACATGAGATTGTTGAGGGGCTTGACAAGGTAAACGCAGAGAGGATGTTTCCCCACGTGGGAGAGTCTGGGACCAATGGGAATAGTCTCGGAATAAAGGGATGCCAATTTAAGATGGAGGAGGAATTTCTTCTCTGAGGGATGTAAATATTTGGAATTCCTTACCACAGATAGCTGTGGGACTACAGTTCTTGTGTATATTTAGTCTGAGGTCCTTGATCAGTAGGGGAATTGAGGGTTACAGGGAAAAGTCAGGAAAGTGGATGTAAGGAATATGAATCAACCATGATCCTCTTGAATGGCAGAGAAGGCTTGAGGGGCTGAATGACCTACTCCTGTTCCTGTTTGTTATGGTCTTACTGGTGATAACAACTACAGCAGCCATTACTTTTTGTCAAATTTACGATAGATGCATTTGATGTTTAATGGTACGTTATTAGTGTATCATTTGTTTCACCCTGTGTATATCAGTCACGTAACCAACAGGATGATGAGCTTAGTCTGTACTAAGTTTTCCTAATGTCCAAAGAATGTACTTTTGTATCCATCCTTTCCTCAGCCTTCATTTCATTTAAATAATCTGAAGCTGGGCATCTTTGTCCTCAATATCCTCCTCCAATTCCTGATCAGCAAACTGCCTCTTCAGCCCTACTTTCACTCCTATTATCAACTTGTCCCATCGACCTCCACAATCATCACTGCTGATCCCTCAAAAAAGACACCTGAAACACTATATCCAACCTTTTAAAATGAATTTTATCTTTTCACTGAGTGGAAGTTGAGATTGATAATTCATTGGAATATATGGACAACTTAGATCTGTTAGGACCTAAACATTAGCTGTGCCTAGCTGACCTACAATGGCTTCCATTTATATTGCTCCTGTGGTGTAGAAAAATGATGCAAGATACTTGTTAGAAATGTAAAGAAAACAGTGGATGCCAAACCAAAGATGATGATTCTAAGAGAGGTGATCAGAAGTTTGACCCAGGAGGTGGGGTCAGGGAGTGCAGTAACTGCACTTAGTTGAGTGGAAGGCACAACCAATGGTGAGACAAAAGGGAGGGTACTCAAGATGCTGGAATCAGAGGAACAAGGGAGTCAGGGTAGGGGTGAGGGAAAATTACACATGGATGAAAATTTTAGCTTTTGAGTATGGGTGCCCCATAACTCCATAGAGGCCATCAAAAATGCATTTTGGAGTTGATGTCAGATTAGATGTATACAACAAAATTTTAAACGAGGTCAAGTTGATAGAGATGGGAGTGGCAAAGGCATTGGTAAGAATTCCAGTAGTAGGATGGCTAAGATGGGATGGGTGATGGCACAGAGGTGGTCATTACAGGAAGATATGGGTTGAAATTGCTGTCATTCAAATAGAATGCAGAAGTTGCAAACCCCCTGCAGCCAGCTCTTCCTGAGACAATGGCAGGGGAGGGAGTTGGTGTTAGGGGTGTTGAAAACTATGCCTTCCGTCTTCCCAATGTTCAGATGAACTAAATAGTGGCTTACTCTAGATTAGATGTTGAGCAAGCAGTTTGAGATAATAGAGGTACTGAGATTGATGGTGGGGAAATAGAGCTGGGAATCATTGACCTATAGCATGGAAAGTACTAAACTATGAATAACTTTTGTAAAACATTCTCTTTTCTTCCTTGGAATGCCCATCTTCACACTTTGAATCTTTTTGGTCCAGTCCATCCAAAGGTGGTGGTTGTAGATGAGTTGGAATTTCTCTAGATTGATGTTTGTAATTCCAAAGCCATCCATTTTAGCTGAAAACTACATTAAAATTGTTCCTCTGACTTTAATTCAATGACACCTCTGGATGTTACCTCAGAATGAGTAACGACAATAATCAAGGTAATAATAATAATGATTAATGAAAGACAAATAACTTTGGCTTTGCTCTAAACTTGAAAAAAGTAACAAAATATCATCTCTATAAAAAAGCTCTTACAATTATCTTGAGCAAGTAACACTTCAATAATTTCATATGTACTCAGTACATGTTTAAAAGTGGCAAAATAAGCCAAAAAAAATTATATTTAATTCTTATAAAATGACACTATTGCATAGCATGGTGACAGACAGCCTATTTACCCAGCAAATGTTAAGTGCTTTCAGCATGACTGCATGTCGGTGCTTTGATAATATCCACTGTGAAAGGAAATAAGGCTTCCCTTTTCAATTTGCAAAGCCCCAGTTTCTGACTGCTGAGTTCCAGTAAAGTTCAGAAGCATTTTGTTCACAGAGTGAAGTCTAACTTTCTCGTATATTGTCTTGCACACATTTAAACTTAACATTCATTGTTCCATTTTAAACTCAACTGAGTCTAATAAGAAGAATATGGCACGAGAAAGAAGGAATTTGCTCTGGGATGAGTGGAGATCCTCCATTGTTTATGGTGAGTTGCAGATGAGGTTTTAGGATAAAATTAACAGAACAAGTTGTTTTGCATTTTCTCAGATGCTGCCTACAATTTATGGGTAAGCACAAATTCAACTTCAATGCTCATTCATATGAAAACCGGTGGGTTTTGTTTGCTTTTAGTAGTGGTTTAAGGTTACACCTAACAAGATTGTGACTGATAGCTTTGCAGGGGGAATTGCTGGTGCTTTTGGGAAGGTTTAAAATAGGCTTCTCATTGGGTGGTAATCAAAGACATTGCTCAAATTGAAAAGTAAAGCTGATAAGTAGAAGAAAAGTGGCATATACTGAGGATTATCTAAGCTGAGAATACAGAAGAAATGTAAAAATAAAGTGAAGGGGGTGCAATATTATTTGCAACAAGGTCAATGATTTAAAAGCACAAACTGAGGTAATTGCCATTATGCAAACATGACTGTAGGATGTCCGTGACTAGGAATTGAATTTTCAAGGATATTCAACATTTAGAAAGCACAGTCAAAAACGGAAGAGATTGTGTTTTGCTACAATAAAGGGATGGGATCAGTATAGTGCCAACAGAAAATCAGAAGACAAACTGTGGAATCTGTTTGGGTGGAATAAGAACAGCAAATAGTTGGAGATGTTTAGAAACCATCAAACAGTAGTAGAAGTGAGAGACCTGGTATTAATCAAGAGATTAGAGAATATGTAGTGTGGGTATTGGAAGGATATTATCAAGCTGGCAAGGGGTCACAAGAGATTTACTAGGATGTTGCCGGGTATGGAAGGTTTGAGTGATAAATAAAGCTTGGATAAGGTAGGACTGTTTTCACTGGACCATAGGAGGTTAAGAGGTGACCTGATAGAAATTTATGAAATACTGAAGGGTATAGATAGAGTTAATGGTAGTTGCCTTTTCCGTAGGATGGGGGATTTCAAGACTAGAGGGCATATTTTTAAGGTGAGAAGAGGGAGATTTTAAAAAAGACATACAAATTTTTTTGTACAAAGAGGGTGGTTCGCATGCGGAATGAATTTCCTGAGGAAGTGGTGGATGTGGGTACACGTGGGTACAAATGTTTCAAAGACATTTGGACAAGTACACTAATGGGAAAGGTTTGGAGGGATATGGGCCAGGCGCAGGCAGGTGGGACTAGTTTAGTTTGGGATTATGTTCGGCTTGGACCGACTATCTGTTTCCACGATGTATGACTCTGACTTGATTCTGCTTTCAGACTGGGTAGAGCTGAGGAGAACTAACGATGCAGAGGATGAACTTCTGGAGTATGTCAGAGATGGCCTTCAGAAGTATGTTGAGGAATGTACTGGAGAATAGAATTTTTTTCAGTCTAGTATTATGTAAAGAAAAGAGGTTAATTATAACCTTGCTGTAAAGAACCTTGAAGGATAAGTGATCATAGTATAATTTATTTTATATTTGAGAATATGGTAGATCAATTTGAAGTCCGGTTCTTAAATCTAAACAAAGGAAATTTATGAAGGTATGTGGGACGAATTAGCTAAGGTGGATTGGAAAAATACACTTAAATGTAAGACAGTACATAAGGAATGGATAGTTTTAAAATCATTTTTACATAGTTTACAGCAATATATATTCTTTCAGGCACTAAACCTCCCTAAATTGTCAGACAGTAGCGGCTAATAAGGGAAGATAAGGATTGGATAAGGTTGAAAGAAAAGACCTGTAGAGTTGCCAGAAAAATTGCAAACTTGAGGACTGGGAGGATTTTAGAATACAGCAAATAACGACCAAGAAACTGATGAACAATGAGATAAAATATAATTAAGACCTGTAAGTTAGCACAAGATAAAATACAGTTGTAAACAATTTTGTAGGCATATAAAAGGAATGTTTAACTAAGACAAATGTGGATCCATTGCAGTCAGAGTCACGAGAATTTATAATGGGAGTGCAGAAATGGCAGAGAAACTTTTTAATTACTTTGTGTTTGTCTTCAGGGAGGAAGATGCAATAAATGTCCCAGAATTAAGATCCAAGAGATTAGAAAGAATGCGGCTTTGAAGGAAGTTAGTAATACGGGAAGACACAGTAATAGGTGGTGACATAGTAGTAATGTTATTGATTGTGGTTCAGTAACTGAGAGGCGTTCAAATCCGACCATTTTGAAATTTGAATTCAATAAAATTTGTAATAAGCAACAGTGATGATGTAAGCTCTGTTCATTTGTCATTCAAATAAAAACCAGCTGGTTCACTAATGCCATTTAGGGAAGGACATCTGCCATCCTTTGTTGTGGAGTCTCACATTGGTCAGATCAGGAATGTCATTGACTCTTAACTCTCTTCTGGGCCTGGTTAACAATGCCTACATCCTGTAAACAAATAAAAACAACAACATTGGATCTAAAAATCCAGCAGACTGATGTGTCTGTTGCTTTTCAGGTGAATATCTGATAACAAGGAAATCACAAAGAAAATTGTCTAATAGTGAGGAAAGAAATTGAAGATTGCATTGGAGAAATTAAAGAATGTGATGGTTAGTGAGTCCCAGACTGTTGAAAGAGATAGCGATGGTTGATGCATTGTTAGTCATTTTGAAAAATTCTATAAATTTTGGGATGGTTCTTGCAGGAAGGCAACAAATATCACCCCCCTAGTTAAGCAAGCACTATTGCAAGGGAGGAAGAAAATTGGGAACCACAGGTCTATTGGTCATGCATCGCTACCCTTGTAGGAAAAGTGCTGGAATCTGTTATAAAGGGCACTTGAGAAAGAATAATTTAGTTGAGCATAGCCAAACATGGGTTTATGATAGGAAATCACATTTGACAAACCTGTTACTAACAGACAATTATCTTGGATAAAATGGAGTCAGTGGATGTAATATACCTGGATTTTCAGATAAAGTCTCCTACAACAAACTAGTTGGCAAACATCAATCACATTGGGACAGGAGTTAATATACTTGCATTAAGGATTAAGGATAGGCTAACAGGCAGAAAACAGAGTAGGAATAAACAGGTCGTTCTTGTGTTGGCAGGCTGTGATTCATGGGATACCGCAAGGGTCAGTATTTAAGTCCTAATTGTTCTCTCACACTCTCTAAGTCAGCGATTTGAATGTAGACATAATGTAATATTTCCAAGTTGGCAGATGGCACAAAGCTAGGTGGGAATCTTTGCTGTGAAGGAAATGTAAAGTGGCGTCAAGAGGATTTAGTCAGATTCAGTATGTGGGCAAGAACATGGCAGAATATTATTTATATATTTGCTTAAGAAACAGGACTATCACTGGCTGGCCAGCATTTATTGCCCGACCCTAGTTGCCCTTGAGAAGGTGATGGTGAGACACGTTCTTGAAATGCTGCAGTCCACATGCTGTTAGTTGACCAGCAATGCCCTTAGGGAGGGAATTCCAGGATCTTGAGCCAACAAAAGTGAAGTATTGGCGATATATTTCCAAGTCAGGATGGTGAGTGGTTTGGAGGGGAACTTGCAGGTGGTGGTATTCCCATGTATCTGCTGCCCTTGTCCTTCTAGACCAAAGTGGTGTGGGGTTAGAAGGTGCTGTCTAAGGATTTTTGGGAAATCTCTGCAGTTCATCTTTTAGAAGTACACACTGCTGCTGCAGAGCATCTTTGGTGGAGGGAGTAGATGTGGAGCCAATCAAGCGGGCTGCTTTGTCCTGGATGGTGTCAAGCTTCTTGAGTTCTGTTGGAACTGCACACATCCAGGCAAGTGGGGAGTATTCCATGATACTTCTAACACTTGCCTTGTAAATGCTGTTCAGGCTACAGGGAGTTAAGCGGTGAGTTATTCGTGCAATATTCCAAGCCTCTGACCTAACTTTGTAGCCACGGCATTTATATGGCTGGTCCTGGCGAGTTACTCATCAATGGTATTGTCATGACTGTAATGAGGCCAGTCAGGTGGACTTCATAGAATATGAGTTTCCTGATTGGGACTGTTAATCTGGTCCAATTAGGGATCCCTGGCTGACAGATATAAACAGGAATGTCAGAGGTTCTGTTCACTCCGAGAGCTGGCCCTGAGGAAGCTGGATCAGTTAAGGTTTTGCCTTTTTGGGGGTTTTAATCAAACGGTAAATCCATTTTCGCAGCTAGATAAATACCCAATCCTTTGCATGGAAGATTTATACGCAAAGCTGACGGGGTTGGGGGGTGCTGTCCTTCACGAAGCTGGACACGAGTCATGCGTACTTACAATTGCAGTTAGACATTAAGTTTGAAGATCCTGTAAATGTATTATCCTGACACTGCTTTCCCTGTTTGACTGAGAATATTTTCTATTCGTTGACAAGGAGTTTTGGCTTTGGTGTTACTTGTTGTTTTACATTTTGGTATTTCTCATCTCCAGTATCCTATGTCCGTCTTCCCTACAATGGTTCCTTGTTTACTGGTGTTTAAGACTGGTACTACATTCATTTAGCATGTATTCTCATTAGAATTACTGTGAACGATATGCAACATTTTTTAATGAACACCTTTTAAAAATATCCTCCCAGTTCCTGGTATCCAGATTGTTAATTTGAGCAAATAGGACATTACTAACAAGTGCAATCACAGGGTGCCTGATTATATTTGTTGACATAATTGGCAGGATCAGTACTTTGGCCTCACTACTTAACATCTACATTTATAACTTAGATGAAGGAAACTGTGTAATGTTTTTAAGTTTGATGATCATACAAAGGGTAACGCAGTGGCTCAGTGGTTAGCACTGCTGCCTCACAGTGCCAGGGACCTGGGTTCAATTCCACCCTCGGGTGACTGTCTGTGTGGAGTTTGCACATTCTCCCTGTGTCCGTGTGGGTTTCCTCTGGGTGCTCCGGTTTCCTCCCACAGTCCAAAGATGTGCAGGCTAGGCAGATTGGTCATGCTAGATTGCCCATTGTGTTCAAGGATGTGTAGATTAGGTGAGTTATAGGGGAATGGGTCTGGGTGGGATGCTCTGAGGGTCAGTGTGGTCTTGTTAGGCCAAAGGACCTGTTTCCACCCTGTAGGGATTCTAAGAAAGTTAGCTGGGAAAGTCAACAGTGGGTAGAGTACAGAGAGACATAATACAGGGCGAGTAGGCAAAAACATAGCAGATGGAATATAATCCAGTAGTGAAGTTTGACAGTAACTGGTTTGGTAGGAAAAAACATGTTTTAAAAAGCAGAATATTTTTTGGAATGGTCAGAGCTGGGAAACATTATGAGGAGAGGTTGAGTAGACTAGATCACTATTGACTGAAATTGAGAAGAATGAGAGGTGATCTAACGAATATAATCTTTTAAAATGGACTTGACAAGTTAGATGTTGAGAAATGTTTCCCTTGTTTGGGTGACACAGAGTCACAGTCTCAGAATAAGCTATCAGTCATTTAAAACCAAAATGACAAATGTCTTCTCTCAAAGGATTATGAATCTTTGGAATTTCCTATCTCAGAGACCTGTGAATGCTCAATTATGATGTATATTCCAGACAGCTGGATTTTTGTGTACTGACGAATGTAGGGATAGTCCACAAAAGTGAAAGTGAGATAGAAAATGAGCCATGATCTTGTTGAATGGCTGAGTAGGCACAAAGCTCCAAAGAGCAGTCTCTAGTACCCTCTTTTATGTTCTTAATGACACGGCCAATACAGGTTGAATGGTCATATTTTGTGCTTTAACTGTTCTGTAATTGTGAGAGCTATTTGGATAGAGTTGTCAGCTGTGCTTTTAAGTGAAGAAAAGTCAGACAGGATGGATGCCAAATAAAAGCAAAATACTGCAGATGCTGAAAACCTGAAATTAAACAAAAAAAAGCTATAGGAACTCAGCAGGTCTGGCAACATTCAGGGAGAGAGAAAAATAGAGTTAACATTTCAAGTCCTATGACTTCTTCGGAAATTATTCTGAAGAAACTTATTTGATTCAAAACATTAACTCTGCTTCTCTCTCCACAGATGCTGTCAGAGCTGCTTAGTTTAACCAGCATTCTCTGTTTTTTTTTTATTTAGAATTGGTACTAACATGTTTTAATCGCACAAGTGTAACAACATGTCTTTTCCATTGTTCACATTTTGTGAGGTTTCCTATTCTTACTGGATTTGACCTAATTCAACTGACTACAACCCCATCCGTCTGCTGCTTGCTAATATTTGCATGAAGCTTGCTTACAAATTTGATTTAGAGTCTCAGCAGGTTATATTTTCCTCCACAGATGACTGACAAAATGCTTCAGATTATTTCTAAATTAGGGTTTGTTCCAAAAAGGATCTGGTGGTGCTTCAACTCTAGAGAATTAGGAAAGAAAGACAGTCATGAAGTTATTGACATTCCATGTGAACTACAGTGAGCTTTGGTCAGTAATAACTAGCAATGTGACCCACTTGCTTTCTGCCCACTAACAAGATATGAAGGTAACATGAGGAGAACAAATGCCAAAATCCCCACAACACTCCTTGTTGCTCACATTTGGTGACACTTGTAAACTCAGTTACTGATAGTTTAGCAACAACCTTCAAACTATAACTGCAAACATTTTACTGTGGTAAGCACTGAAGATATTTTGTTCCGTGATTAATATCACATCCTGGACACTCCTCTCTTTCTATGTTATTACACGGTGCATTATTAAACAGTACAGACTGGCATACAGTGACCCGAGAGTTTAGAGCTGGGTTAAATTGCTTGAAGCCCAGTGGAAGGATGGCTTTCTGGATGGAATACTTCTGACTGCAGAGTGTTTGGCCAGTCTCACTTCAGACCAGAACGTCCTTGACACTGCTGATCCAGCTCCCAGAATGAGAAGAGCCCTCTGACATTCCCGTTTTAGTTTGCTCTAAAGTGCTGCTTATCAATGTTTTAACCTGTTTCTTTCCCCCTACTCAACCTGTTCAGAGATATTATTACACACCTTTGGCGCAAGTGGGACTTTAAACCCAGGTCTCCTGGCTCAGGGACAGGGAGACTATCACTACACCACAAGAACCTGACGCTGCTGTTCAATTCTATCAGCCAGGCCTCCTTAATTGGACCAGGTTAACAGCCTCAATCACTGCAATCATGAATAGTTACAATCACTAGAGCTGAGATCGCAGTTTAAAGAGCCGAGTTCTTGACACTTAGTTACTGTAAAGAGAGGTGGGAGTAGAGAAAAGAATAGGTTAAAATCTTCTGTGCTGACTCTGACTCATGATCTCTCAGGTTCCAGGTAAATTCTATGGTCCAGTAAAGGCCTACTGCCAAGTATGTCGGATTAGGGAGATACAACCTGGATATAAATGATGAGATACTGAACTTGTTGCAGGTGCTAAAGGACAAGAGACTTTTACAATGATGGCAATATGAGGAAATACTTGAGGCAAGGATTTCTTCTCATCTCATATCTTATGAAGCTGAAACTAAGAGGAGATGGATGAAGACTTTAAGACATAGGAGCAGAAGTACGCCATTCGGCCCTTCATGTCTGCTCCACCATTCAATGAGATTATTGCTGATATGATAATCTTCAACTCCACTTTTCTGCCCTTTTCCTGTAACTCTTGACTCTCTTCTCGATTAAATAATTCAAGAAGAGACTGAGAAGTTCTTTCCAGAGTGGATATACAGGCTGAAACCAATTGTGCGCTTTGTACACACCATCAAACTGGCATTTAAATATTACAATAAGCTGGGACTGACGATTAAATAGCTAGACATGAGTCAGACAAGTAAGCAGCTTTAAATTTGAGGCTTCTTATCAATAAACCTATGGGGGCGCACTGGAGTGTCTGACAGAGTTATACATTAGTTATCCAGCAGAGGGAGTAATGCCTACATTTTAAAAAAATTGAAGAGGCAATCAGAAATGTTCAATTGATTTATAAAACGTGTTGCCATTAAAACCACTGGACTATTTGGAATTAATTATTAGCAGTCAATAATTAACTGATGCCTTTTAGACTAGAGTCAAACAATGTCTAAATTTTAAAGTTCTTATCCTTGTTTTTAAGTTTATCTTTGATTTTGCCCCTCCCTCTCTCTCCAATCTTCAAATTCAAATCCTCAGAGATACTACACTGAGCATGAGGGAGTAAGTAGGAATCCCTTGGGCAGAGTTCGAACATGGTATAGTTCTAAAGGAGGGTTATCTGTGTTCTTGCAGCTGCAGTTACAATGACAGTCAATCAGATACATGATGATATAAAGTAGAAATATATTTAATGAGATAGTAGGAACTGCAGATGCTGGAGAATCTGAGATAACAAGGTGTAGAGCTGGATGAACACAGCAGGCCAAGCAGCATCAGAGGAGCAGGAAGGCTGACGTTTCGGGCCCGAAACGTCAGCCTTCCTGCTCCT
>NC_063359.1:16192171-16213613 GCF_021869965.1 Rhincodon typus | reverse complement strand
TTCAGTTTTCTGAAGAAGGGTCTAGGCCCGAAACGTCAGCCTTCCTGCTCCTCTGATGCTGCTTGGCCTGCTGTGTTCATTCAGCTCTGCACCTTGTTATCTCAGATTCTCCAGAATCTGCAGTTCCTGCTATCTCTGCTCCTAGTAGGATTTGTGTTTGCAAGTTTACCTTTTAATTTTTTTGTATGTGTTGAGGTGCTGGAAGTGTGAACTGATAACATCATAATAACGGAAATCAGATCTTCGGGGCCACATTCAACTGGGCAGGTAACTGTCAAATTGAAGGATTTTGAAATTAAACAGCATGAGGACTGTGAGGGAGGTTAAAATTCATGTACATAAATTTAATTTCAAATCCAGTACAGAAATGGAAAGATTTAACTGAGAGGGAAGATAAAGAGAAACAAAGGAAAAGTTAGAGAAAAATAGACATTCATAAAGTCTCCACAACAAGCGAAAGGATGGTAATCTAGAATTGTAGTTTTAGTTTTCGATGCCAAAAAGATAGATTGACAGTAGTTGAATTATGTCATTCAAAACATTTGTAATCTGGAATGGACAGAGATTAGCAATCTGTGGCAAATTAACTATACTGAGTATAGAAAGCAATTTCATGCCATATAGTCCAATATCAATGCTGAGCACAAGATCTTACAGTGAATTGGTGCAACTTGAACAGTGGCTTACAGATTTTTATATTTAACCATGTACTGAAGGTAATATACCATTTGTACCTAAATAACTCCAAATACCATTAGTCTTACCATTAATTCTGGAAATCTGGGTCACGTTCAATGAGGCATAATGCCAAATTTTGTCAATACACGTGTGAAGAATGTTCTGATGTTTTATTACATTAATGTAATATCAATGCAAGGTATTGTAATGCTGGGATCATCAAGGGGTCAAAGATTCAGGCCATTTAATATGAGGACAGGCCTCGAAAAACACAGTCTGAAGTGGCATTCACTATTTTAATGGGCCATGCCTATTGATAGTAGATGGTATGATTTGTTAGCATGCCATCACCACCGGAAACAATTTTGCACATCATATGGTGAGTGCAAAGTTGCAAAGAGACTTTGTCAATTACAGGCTAGTTAGTGAATAGTTTAGACTGTTTCTCTTGGAGTCTCAGATTTTCTGTGAATTGCCATATTTCTTTGCCTGAACCAACAGACAGTGTTAAATTAAGAGGTAGCACTGCAATGTGTGAGGGGGTACTGTCTGCTCATTTAGCCTGATGGTCTTTCGTCATCCTTTTGGTGCATTTAATCGTGCAGCGTGAGGGCTTTGTGTTCTGGAACTGGGCAATGTGTGGCTCAGAGTTCATTTAGTGGTAACTGAGGCCAATGATAATTACGAGGCTACAATCCTTGATTTAAATGAGTGGGCAAAGGGGCAAGAAACAGGTAACCTAATGTTCATTTAGGTATTTTGCACATTGCTCAGCAAAACCAGGTAAAACTGAGAAAAAAAGAGAATGGGAATTGAGAATTAATTGACAATAAAGTGAGCATTACTCATGAATAGCAGTCTGAACAATGACTTCTGGTGAAGATATGAGGGACACCCCATGTTGCAGTTACTATAGGACACAACTGCTTGAGTCCACCACAATGGGCATGACACTGCTGATTATACGCTAATGCTGTAGCCATTCCCTCTCACAACCTGACCAGCCATCAGATCGAGACCTACAGATTTCAGATCCTGACTTCTCATTGCAATGTGGATCTAGTGCCTATGAAAACTGAACAAAGAGAAAGCGAATTGAGAGTTAATTTCACTTGTAGGGCTCACCCTTCTCTTCCTGAGTATCACATGCATGGTGACCAGCTGTGTGTGTGAGAACCACAGAGCAGATGAATATGCCAGCTGTTTGCTCATCCACCTTGGTCACCAATGGCACCTCATATTGGATACATGGTGACATACCCCACAGCACACCTGAAAGTAGAAATATCTTACTGTACCATTCATATCTTGAGCCTGTTGAAATGCCAAATGACCATTAGACTTGAAGATCATTCCTCCTAATTTGGTTTTCCCCCACATATTAAAACATTAGCTGAAGAATCAGTTGGTGGCAACATCGCCTCCAGTTCAAATGCTATGACAATGAAGGCCTGTGGAACTCTTACTAGTGGATCAAAGCTCATCTGGAAAAATATCCTGATTAGTTATACTTTCTGGGTCATTTTGGGCATTTACTTTACTTGAATCATTTGACATTATTAGTTTTAGTATCAATTCTTGTCTTATTTGATGCTGCTCACTGTTTGTAAATTATTTTAATCACTTTATCCAAGGATGCACATATGTAATCCTTTACATTTTGCTAAAATTGGGTGTCAGTGTTGAACACAATTTCCACCTATTGACTATATTTTAGACAGACTGTGGTGAACTGGTGTAGGCTGCTGATTGGGATGGATAAGAGATGCTAATTGAGTCAGCAATGCGCAGAATTCATGAAGGATAAACATGGTAGAGTTGACACTGAGAAATGGTTGGATGCAGGAATGCCATGAAGAGAATTACATTTGCATTGCTTTCTCCCTCTGAATATTTTAAGCAGCATTGAGATGGTTTCAACAGGGATGTACCCTCTCGGATCCAATTGTCTTTGTACATTTCATTCTCAATTATTAGTGAGTGCATAGCTTGATAATGCAGATTCCTCTTGCATTTAACCAGGCCACTGTTATAGAAGGAGCAATTTTAGGATTTCAACAAAGAACTACAGACATTTTATCGTTAAATCAATCTAAGGAACCACCTGAATTATAAATACTTAATGAAGAATCTATACTCAAAAGTCAATATGTTTCTTTCACACAATTTCATACAACATCTTGGCACATGTGATCAAAAGAGGCCTCAAATTAACGCCTTCCATCTGCATATCATTAGTCATAATTGGCACACATTTAATTTTACGAGCATCAGATTCTGATGCCACCTAATAATTAAAGGCAAAAATTCCAATAAGTTTGGAGATGGACAGATGAGACATCCTTCAGAACTGGACAAGGTCCAGTATAGCTGTGATGCCATGAAGTGAGCTAGCATATGCTAGCACAAGGAGCTGTCTGATGCAATTGGAGTGCTTTCATATAAGCTGAATGATTTGAGAGGTCCTTGGTAACAATTTGGGAATTGGTAAGTCCCAATAATACCAGCGGCACCTGAGTGTAGAATTTACAGCGGAATTCATATGATTTCCTCATTACATCAAATGTTGACTAGCTTGCTTACAATTCCAGCAGAATCCTATCCACTGCTATACAATCACAGCACAGAATGGATACCATTTAAATTTCCAACCAATGTCCAGTGAAAGCTCATTAACAGATGCCATCTAATTGTTCCCTTTTCATGTATCCCTTAACAGCCTTCCTTTTCAGATCAAATTATTTTGCAGTTTCTGTCCCAACAGAGTCTGAACCTAAGGAGCAGCTGCAAGATCCATGCTATTCTCAGTCCATCATGTTGCCAATTGTTCCAAAAATCCTCGCTAAAAAGTAATTCGACAAGTATCCCCCCATTTATTCTTCAAGCTTTAACCTTAAACTCTGAGTGTTGGTGGACACTTTGAGTAACAGATTCATCAGTCGTTCTCTCACTTCTTCTCAGAAACTTCTTATTTAGACCTAATTTGTCCATCCCAAAACTGCACTCTTTTATGGATCTTGGCTAAATGTCAATCAATGGCTTAATTAGGGAGGGATTCAACAATTTAAATTTTCCATTCAAAATGAGTGTCCCACAATCTATTCTAGGGTCAGGATGCAAACTGATCAGAATATCCAATGAGTCTGACAAGGAAAGCCTACACATGTTGTACAGATTTGTTTCAATTTCTAGGATTTGAGTCTTTGTGTTCGCTATTACAGCAGATTTTTCTCATTCTGACTCCTGAAGGGAATGTTTTAAACTGGGACTTTGAACTGTTTAGCAATATTTCCATTATTCCCATCTCCTTCGCAAAGCATTGCTGTTCAGATCTTCTGAGGGTCGTGACCTGTACAGTTAAAGAGTCCTCATTTTGATGAAACACTGCATGGAAAACCATTAATCTTTAATTAAGCTTTAGTTCACTAGATTGCAGTGACAGATTTCTACACAGTTATGACTCAGAGAACAAAGTCCTGGGCATTGAGGGTACCGTCATTGTATGTCTTCTCCTTCGCCCCCTATTCACTGAAACAGCAGTTCAGATTTCAGACCGCAGAGCTGGAATGCTCCAGGTCATTGGCAATGTTGGACACTGTTGATCATGAACAACTGATGCTGGCATTGTGCCAATGTGTTGGTGAAACTGGCTAATGCATGTGGAGATCTTAGATGAAGCCAAACTGAATTTCAACTAGTGTCATATACATTGTTTCAATCAAAAAGTCCCTGCATGAGGGAAAGGCCATTATAGGTGACGCAGTTCTATTAAGTCCAATTATAAACCTGCAGCTAAAGGGGGATAAATGCATGCCTGAGACTGTCTATGGTGCATCAATATTATTGAGTCTGTTAAATTATTATATTTCTCATGACACCTTTCATAAATGTGAAAACATCATGTCGAGTCAAACTTTCACTGATCATAACTTCTCTTCAGACACCATTAAAATTAAACATTAACTGTTTTTCTTTCCATAGATTCTGCCTGACTTGCTGTGTATTTTAAACTTTTTGTAAATTTTATATTTTTGCAGTATTTTGCTTTAATTTCTGTTTAATCGGTTGGCTTTCATTGTTTACATTCCCCATTAACCTGTTATGACTGTCTACACTGGTAGATTCAGTCCTAGATAGATCAGCCAGTCAAGGACAGGCAATATTATAACCTTCCTATCCCTCTCACTGATTACATAGCCTCCTGTCTCACATTTAACCAGACTGCAAACTTAAAGTGAGGCCTGATCTCACTGATGTACAGGGTAATGTTTAAGCTTGCCCAGTGATGTCAATTTGTGATCTGTTCAGTTTAGAGGGCTTTTGCTTAAAATAATGTTCAAGAAATCTTAAATAGAGGTGTGTCACTCAGGGACAAAATGTGATGCACTTTATTTCACTGAGGGTAATAGAAATCTGAAAGTCAATCTCATAAAGGGCTATGGGTTCTGAGTGGCAATTGAAGTTTTCAAAACTGAAGTACATTTTTGTTGGTAAAAGGAGTCAAAGGACACGAGGGGTTAATGAAGATGAGGTGCTGTGAATTGACAGCATGGTGGAATAGGATCAAAAGCACAATATCTACTCCACATGTATAATACTTTGCTGAATCTCCTACACAGAGCTATGTCCTCTGAAAGGAAGAAGTGACCCAAGGTGCATATTGCTGCATTCTGAGTACTCTGTCAAGAGCTTGAAAAATGGCTCTGTGGCCTCTATGACGAGGAACTGTGCTACTGATGCCTTTTTGGCTGCCACTTACACCAAGGCTAATTTTAATCTCTCAATGTCCTATTTAAGAACCCCAAAGGTATGGTGCAGCACACTGTACTCATATGTTGTGACCTCCTGAACAACCCTTCCAATGACACCATGGCTGTCTTTTGTACTCAGTTTCTTTTAGAGATCAGAATCCTTTACTTTTACTCTCCACCCAAATACCTCCTCCTGTTCCTCCTCATTGAGCACTTTCCATTTGCTCCTGTTTATTTCTGCTCTTCTAATTCCCCAATGAGCTACCATTAAACTGATAATCTAAATCTCCCCTGAACTCTTGGTTTTTCATAGGTTTCTCACTTGGCTCTCTATTTCTGGCATTGTCTGATTTCTTGGATGGCGTTTTCTGATTTCCAATCTGCCATTTTATCTCTTCATAATAGTTCATGAAGTTATAAGCTTTCGGTGTTAACCTGAAGAAGCTGCAAACAAAATTGCCAGAAGGTGCCGCTAAATGTCACACAGATATTTAATAACTGCTGAATGTTATGTTCATTCAATATTTATGGCCACCTACAAATTGTAGGAGGGTTGGCAGTTTACTTAAATTAGCTCTTGCCTGCTCTTTTCGGTGGTAGGTAATTGGTAACATTGCTGATTCACAATATTGGAGACATTTTATTTTTAGAAAAGGAAATTCCATGACAGAGTAATTGCTATTGATATTGATGTGGGCATAATTTAGGACTTGACCATTCACAGATTTACATATTGTCTGTTTTCAATGTTGTAGATCTTGTATTGGCCATCTTGAAGAATTCAGAACCAACACATGAGTTTAATTGAAATTAGCAATGAGGGTTGAATGGCATGACAATGGGGTTAGTATTCTGGGAGGTGGGAACCTGACCATCAAAACCAAACCTGATTACTAAAACTACCAAACAAGTAAAATAAGCCTTTAAAATTGTTACAGTTATGAGGTGTATAACATTAAGGTTTGATACTGAATCTTTTCATTGACAAGACAATCATATTTTGGGACTGAATTTTTAAATTTAGGGTCAATGAAAGGGACCATATGATCCATTCCATGGTCTACCTGACAGAGGCCTTGAGTGGTTTGACTGTTCCAGATAAAGAAAGGCCCAGAATGTCTTGCAGTGAAGAAGGTACAAAATATTTATGCATGGAGACAACGGTGGCAATGTCTGAGTATATCATAAGTAACTTCCAAATCTTCCAAGGTCTCGAAAATACTAAAAGGATGATCTTATAAACAATTATGCTGTAAATGATCTGTTTCTAACATTAAAAGGAGATAGGATTAAAGTAGCTAATTAGCAATTCTATCTAGATACAGTATAAGAGTAATGTGCAAAATGGTGCCATGAGGAAAATCTCAGAACAAGCCACTTTTGAGATCTAGTAACCTGCTTCTACACATTCATAAATATGACAAATAGACAGAAATTCGTTTGGTCCAATTTGTAGCTATATGCGAGGCAGCAAAGAAGGGATAGACGCAGTCAGTCCTGTACCTGAAGCAGAGAAACTGATTATTCTTCATTCTGGGATGGGAACTCCTGTTTAAATTGAGGTGATTGACATCAGGAGGAATTAAAGGAGGCAGGAAGATTTGCCTAGCTTGGACTAGTGTGAAGGAAGTTATAGTGTAATGCTCACAACGAATATCAGTTCTGGGATTCGCATTTATATAGCTGGGAAAGTTAAAAAAAGAAGCAATACATTGGACTCACGGAGCAACTGCAGACAGTTTGCTTCAAACAAAGTAATCCTGTGGAAGATGCCATATGTGATGAGTATAAAGGAGAATGTATCTTGCAGTAATTTAAAGTATAGTTTACCTAAAAAAAGGAAAATTGTGCTTAAACAATTGTGTTTTGTTCAGGTATTTTTATAATAAAAGTTTTAAAACATGAAGTCTTGTCATGCCATTCTTTCAGCTCATAACTTGAAGTCTGAATCCCTTTTTAAAAGTTTTTGGTCACTTTTAAGATCATAATAGAATATAAATGCAGTATTTTTATATTTATGGAAACTCGTGAAACAATCCAATACACAAGACATTGTGGTTTTTTGCTGTTTCAAGCGATTGCCAGGCTCTATATTCTAAATCAGATTATTGCAAGACAACTCAATTTAATGGAATTGAAATATTTCGAAACTCCATGCTGAGATAGGCACTGTTGAAATAAAGTTCAACAGGGGCATTGTATATTTATGTGTGAGAAACCAATGACATCAGACGTGTACAAAAAATTGCTGTCAAAGGTTGAATTCAAGACTGTCCTGAACCTGGTGGACTTATAAGTACATTCCCAGAATTAATAAATTGCAAAGCAATGGACCAGCAGATGAGGCTTCAGATTACTTGGAAACTAGTCTGCAAACAATGCTTTAGGTAGATATTTTTTTGAACAATAAAGGAATTAAGGGATACAGTGAGAATGCGGGTAAGTGGATCTGAGTCCACGAAAAGATCAGCCATGATCTTATTGAATGGCGGAGCAGGCTCGAAGGGCCGGACGGCCTACTCCTGCTCCTAGCTCTTATGTTCTTTGCAGGAAACATTCTACCAATTATTAACCATAGAGACAGGAAAGAAAGAAGGATTTGATACCTTCAATTTATCATTTGGAGCTGTGAAAGTACATAAGTTGCATGTGGGAAAGAAAGACTGAAAGAGAAAGTTAGGATATCCCAGAATGCATCTCTGTTGAGAAGTGTAGTCACTATTGCAATGCAGACAAATCCCAACACATATATAGCAGGACCCCAAAAACATAAAGATGAGTTAAATGGCTAGTAACTCAGTTTTTTTGTGTTGCAAATTGTGAAACAATTGCTGACCAGGGTACCAGGAGAGCTCACTACTCCTTGGTTGATAAGTGGAATTTGAATCATTTAGGTTCATTTGTTTGGAGGACAAGAATTCAATTTAATAACACTTCTGAAAGCCCCCATGCTATAACGACGCAGCACTCCCTCAGCACTGCACATGCTGTTAGATTTTATGCTTTGGTCCTGGAACAGATCTAAAATATTGAATTATGATGGTGGTAATTAGAGAATGATTATGGAGTGAAGGCCTCATGTTGTAAATAGCACCATCCATCTGTTTCTTTTACTGTTGCAACAGGCTACTTAATAGCTGAGGATTTGTTCCATCAGTTTTATTATCAGGCAACATTATAGAAGAGTCCTGTGTCTTTCTTATAATCCATTTAACATTAACTTTTTGGATGCAGAAACTTCATAAGAACGTAACATAATAAATAGGAGAATGTGGAACAATTTAGTCCTTCAAACCCGCTCCACCAATTGGTAGGATCATCGCTTGTTATTGTTGTGTATGACATAGATTCCAGACCAGACAGACCTACATCTTTTAAGATAGGTTGTGGTATCAAGATGCCCTAACAAAATTGGAGTCAATGGGATTTAGGGGCAAACTCTCCATTATTTGGGTCATAGCTGGCATATAGGGAGATGATTGTGCTTGTTGGAATCATCTCAGCTACTGGACATCTCTGCAGGAATTCCTCAGGGTAGTCTCCTAGGTCAAACCATCTTCAACTGCTTCATAAATGACCTTCCCTCCATCATAAGGTGAAAGTGGGCATGTTCACCAATGATTGCGCAGTGTTCACCATTTATGACTCCTCAGATACTGAAGCAGTCCATGTTCAAATACAATAAGACTTCAACAATATCCAGGCTTGGGCTGACAAGTGGCAAGTAACATTCACACCTCACAAATGCCATGCAATGACCATCTCCAATAAGAGACAATCTAACCACAGTCCTTGACATTCATTGGTGTTACCAGCACTGAATCCTCACTATCAACATCTTGGTATTACCGTCAACCAGAAGCTCAACTGGACTCACCAATAAACACAGTGGCCACAAAACCAGGTCAGATGTTCAGAATACTGCAGCAAGTAATTCACATTCTGACTCCCTAAAGCTAGTCTACCATCAAAAGGCATAAGTCTGGAGTATGATGGAATACTTCCCACTTGCTTGGATGAGTGCAGCTCCAACAATGGTCAAAAGCCTTGAATCATTCAGGACAAAGCAGCATGCTTGGATAGCACCACATCAATGAACATTCACTCCCTCCACCACTGATGTTCAGTAGCAGGAATGAGTACAATCTACAAGATACAGTGCAGATATTTGCCCAAGATTCTTAGAAAGCAGTTTCCTAACCCATGACTACTTCCATCTAGAAGGACAAGGGCAGCAGATACTTGCAAGTTCCCCTCCAAGCCCACTTGCTATCCTGACTTGGAAATACATCGCTGTTTCTTCTCTGTCACTGGGTCAAAATCCTGGAGTTCCCTCCCTAAGGGCATTGTGGGTTGACCTATAGCACCTGACTGTCGTGAAGAAGGCAGCTTACCACCATCTTCTCAAGGGCAACTCGGGATGGGCAATAAGTGCTGGCCAGCCAGTGATGCCTAGGTTCCACGAAGAATTAAAAAAAGTTATTTAAAATTACAACATTTGATATTCCAGCACAAAATATCCTCCTCAATTGCGGTCACTGTCATCATGTAATGAAGTCAGTACTGTGTTTCAGTTAGTCGCCTTTGTGCATGCAATGTACATTGACATAGGTAAGCACTGAACCCAGACTAAGTGTGTATGTCTGTGATAGTGTAGTGTAGTGTGGATAATAAACATTAAGGCATCAGTCTCAATAAGATTATGAATCTTTGTATTGTATGGGCTAAAATACAGAAAACTAAAAAACAGATCAATCTTCTATCTTAGCTACACATGCCCATAATTCCTCAATTCTATGAGTAATTGAAAATCTAGCAACTTAAGGACCCGGTTGTTGTTATGATGAAGGATAGAGGAAATTAACATTGAAAAATTAAGAAAAGTTGGGATGAATTATTTATCTCATTTGCATTGATTTTTAGCTGACAGATGCTTTATGGAGGCAAAATCCCCTGCATAGGAAGGGAAAGGGAGGCGATGGCCTAGTGGTATTATTGCTGGACTGTTAATCCACAGACCCAGATCACATTCTGGGGACAACATTCTGGGGACTTGGTTGCAATCCCACCACGGCAGATGGTGGAATTTGAATTCAATAAATATCTGGAATTAAGAATCTAATGATGACCATGAATCCATTGTCAATTGTCAGAAAAACCCATCTGGTTCACTGATGCCCTTTAGGGAAGGAAACTACCATCCTTACATTGTCTGGCCTACATGTGACTCCAGACCCACAGCAATGTGGTTGACTCATAACTGCCCTCTGGGTAATTAGGGATGGGCAATAAATGCTGCCTGGTCAGTGATGCCCTCATCCCATGAATGAATAAAGAAAAATAATAGGAATTTTCTCCAACACAGTGACCAGACATCAAAGAATATGCAATGTAAAACAATGAAGAGTTTTAAATATATGGGTATAAATGTTGAAATTGCTGTTGAATTTACAGAAAATAAGGATTTCAATGAAGTTTAAATTCTGTACTTTTAAATGTTCTCCAATTGTAGCATCATTGTAAAGTTATAGTTTTGTTAGTTGATTTCACAAATATGGTAGACTGCACTTCTAAAGATTTAAGAAACATAGCTGCATTGGATTTCCTAAGCAAGATATGAATTTTAATAATCTAAAATGTTTACACTAACATTCAAAATACAAATGTAGTGAACGATGATTTGCTAAAGGTAAAACAAGCAACCATGTCACAAATATTTGTAGTGAAGCTGTGGTTATGAGCGCAAGTTAGTCGATGAAACTCTGAATCTGAATTGGACAAGATGCGTTCAAAATGGCAAAATTCATACCTTGGTCTCGATCAGGAAATTTCTTCACATGAAAGGCGAGCAACACATGTAACAAGCTTTGCTTTGGGTGGAGTATAAAAAGTAGGCTGGAAGTTAACATTCTACAGTGGTAAAATAAAACAAAAAGCAACAACAATTGGATTATCAAAGAAAACAGGAAAATGGGGAGAATGTGGTAGATGCCAAAGTTGAATCATAATCTTAAAGGGCAGAATCTAATAGGGGCCTGAGGGACCTGGGCTATGTTGGGATTTGTGGCAGACTCATGAGGAAGTCCAGTGAGGCTTGACTCAATGTCAAGAGAATCTCACTACATCTTTAATGCATCTGCCAAGCAGGGAGGTGAGTTTGTCATTGGGTGGTGGAGAGTTGCCAATAAATGGGACTTATTGCTTGTTGAATGCCTTTCCAGTGGCACAATTTACCTCATCGATTCATTTCCTATCTTATGAAAGGCACCAAACAAACTAGATGTCGAGATTTCCTGATATGGAAATTACAGTAGGGGTATCAGACAACTTCATTTTGCTGCTAGCTGTGAGAAGCTGCCAAGCACCAGGGAATATTTCTGGGCATGAACCCTGGGCACCATTCACATGCATCCCTCATCTGCCAACATTGGTATCCGACATTTATCAATACCTCACAATCGTCATGGCACCTCCTGAATCCACTTGCAGGATTACTTAGGAATCATAACTCTTTGTTGCAGAATACATCAGCAGCTAACATTGAAAGCCTGCTGCAATGCACACAGGGACAAGAGCCTAATTCACAGATTGGACTTGAATTGCAGATATTCCCCTCCATACACCTGAGCTTCCCCACATCGCTGTCTTTGTTCCCAACTCCCTACGTGCTTCAGCTTCCCAACCAGTCTTCACTAACCCTAACCCTTACATTGGTTAGCCTTCCCAAGTCCATAACCTTACACTTTTCTAGACTGAATTCCATTTGCCACTTTTCCACTCCCTCAAACCATTGATACCCCCCTGCTGTTGATGCTTGTGCCAACTACCAGGCTAACTTTTACGTCATTTGCAAATTTCTGATTTATGCCACCCCCTCATGCTGTATACTCTGACTGGCTGGAGTCCCCCTTGATTCTACTGAGGACTGGACCCATTTAACTTTCAGACTGGCCGTTAGATTGAAGCACAATCAATGTGTTACCACATAAGCTGCTGGCACATGCTGTAGGCACTGAAGCACTGTTTAGCACAAAAATACATTCATCCCCTTGACTGTTCAATGCTGACAATCATGATAAGTTGTCTGGCTTTCAGTCTGCACTTAAAACAAAACGAGTCAGAGGTATTACGAGTGTGTAACATCTCATTGCAGCACAAATGAACTAAAAGGCAAAGTAAAACAGAGATGTTGTCAGCATCCAAGTAAACACATGAGTGCGAACTTAGAAGGCAAGAGAAAAAGCATAAAATGCACCCCTTGCAGATGGGTTTATATCACTGTGTGCACAGCGGCATGGCAGGAACATTGTACTGTAAGCTTCTAAATGCAGCAGTGAAGTTTTGAGGTATATTATGTGTTAGTCTGAGCTCGGTCATGATGATGTGTTGAGCCTGGTAATTTCACAATGCTGACTTCAGTGGAGCATCCTTGAGAAGTTGGTGAATGGGCTGTAAGGTGGACGCTGGGAAAAGCAAGCCGTGAGCTACATTCACCAGGTAACCGCTCCGACTTCCAGCACGTGATTTGGCACCATGTAGTTTCTCACCGGTGCCTGAGAGAACTATCAACTATGTAGAAATGAGACAAAGTTAATTAATGATGACTTGCAATCACATGAAAATAAGCTGCTCACTGCTTTACTAGCCTTTTCCCATGTGGTAAAAAATTCTATTTTTCTCCACCTCAAAAATCAGATTTTTATTCATTCTTGCAGTATTTTTTCCAAATTTCTTACCATGGTCCATGCTGCTCAAGGGCTGGGAAAAAGTATGAAAAGAAAGAAATTCTTTGAGAAGAGGTGGTTGAAAGGAGATTGGGTAGAGACATTCAAAATTATGAGGGTCTAGACAGAGTGGAGAAGGAGAAATTGTTTCCGTTAGTGGAAGGATTGAGGATGAAGATTTAAAGTGATTGTCAAAAAAATCAATGATGACATGAGGAAACACATTCATACAGTGAGTGGTTAGGATCTGAAGTGCATTGCCTAAGAGTGTGGTGGAGTCAGGTTCAATTGAGGCATTAAGGTGGGAATTAGATTACTGTCTGAAAAGAAAGAATGTGCACAGCCATAGGGAGAAGCTGGGGGAATAGTACTAGGTAAATCACTCCTGCATAGAGCCCATGAAGACATGAAGTGCTGAATAGCTTCCTTCTATTTTGTAACAGTTCCATGATTTTGTGATTATAATATTAGAACAGAAATTGAGAGTCCTATGGAAACTACAGGACATCCAAAATTTGAGCACTGACTTCAAATGTTGCATCAAGGTCTGCTCCTCTATCCTTGCTAATCTCTTTTTCCTTAAACAGGCATTAAATTAAACAGACATGTCCTCATTGATCAGCTCTTATCTACATCTGCAACCTCCTCCAGCTCATGTGTCAGCGCATGCCATCTGCTATTTCGATTTATTCTGTGCTTCCTCTCCTGCCCACGCTCCAGCTTTGGTGGAAGAACCTTGTTTTCTTGGCCCTACACTCTGAAGCACTCTGCTTCAATCTCTCACTTTTGCTTACTATTTTCCTACTTTCAAGAACCACTTTAAAACTTCTTTTTATTTTGTTTGCCTCCTCTAACATTTTCTATTACTTGTTCCACCAGTCGGTGCCTACATATACAGGTTACTTTGGTTAAGTATTTTGAGATAGTTTATGCCAACTCTTACGTATATGTGAGTCGTGAATAGACAAGAAGATATGTGAAATCTCCAAGTAATCACCTACAATTTTCGTTTTTTTCTCCTTTATTCGACATTCTATATCTAATGTTGTAAATATACCTCTGTTAACATTTTTTCCTTAGAAGTCAGTTTACAATGAAACACTTCCGCAGAGACAAAGGTCCGATTAAGAATCTATCATCCCCACAGAAACAATGGAATGGTCTAGTCAAGAGCAGTAATTCCTGTACTGTGATGTTGTCACCTTACCATTCCCTTAAACTATGCCAAACCACATATGTTTCCAGTTCTTTTATTTGAGACAAACATGGCACATGCCCTCTCACTAGCCCTGGTGTAGTGTACAAGAGATTGTAAAGTAAAAGCATTCAAGCTATGAATCAGAACAGTGACAGTGTTGACTATTAAAAATTGAAATCATTAGCATCAGTTTTTATTATTTTGTTGAAAAAAAATCCTGTTTTTTTATTTTTGGCAGGGAATGGGGTACAAATGATTGCCTTCAGAATTTGAAACAAAACGTGCTGTATTATCCCACCATTTACCAGTCAAAAACCAAGTGCAGAAAAATCTGAGCATCACATTCTCTTTACTAGCTCTTGACACATGCTGTACGCACCATGATCAGGCCTCAGCTGCAATGGCTGTGCGCTTTGATCCTGATTCCAGTAGATAAAGAACAACAGTGTTGTTAAAAGACCTGGACAAGTTTTAAGTAAAATTTTGAATGAGTCCTCTATTCTAACATTGAATTATTTCAGAATGAAACAACCCCACTTTTCTTTCCTAACTGATCATCCACATCTTCAGTTACTTTCCATAACAAATAGCATCTTGGTTTGCTGGCTCTTATTCTGTCCTGTTAACATATTTCACCAGGTTTTGATGTCCCAATCAGTAATTCAGTCATTACTGTATGTTGCTTTTTTTTCGACAATGTAATGCAACTTTTCTCATTCTAGCTTTTACTCCAACTTGTCCAATATTTGCTACATTGAAGATGGTAGGTATTCGTTAGAATGCTGCAAGCATCAGTCATTTTTTACAAGTGAGGTACGAAGCAGGGGCAACAGTGCACTGAGACAGTCACCATACTGATGAACTCCTGAAGACTCAGATTATCAATCACAGGATGACTTAGGTCACAGACCAGGCAAAGCTGTAAGTGTACCACTGCGCACTAGCACCAACAATTTTTATGAGATCATTGTTATGGTATCCGATATTGATTACGGCTGTAACAAAGATGTAACCTTAAATTTTACATATAACTCCAAACAAATGTTGATAAAAGTCTTCTGATATTTCAATAAGATGCTTTTCAGGAATTATTCAATTAATAGCAATCAAATAAATTCACTGTTCTTTTGCTATGTAACATTTTTGCTCATTTTCTTCAATTGCAACGATGTTCAAAATGACAACTAATTCATTAACTCTCTTTGAATTTACATGGGTTAATGAGGTCCAATAGTTCTAGGACTAGGGGATACAGTCCCTGACAAAAAGGTCAACCATTTAGGACTGAGATGAGGTGAAATTTCTCCATTCAGATGGTGGTGAATCTTTCGGAAGATATGTATACATAGATAAAATATATCCCAGAAGGCTGCAGAGGCTCAGTCAGTGAGTGTGTTCAAGATTACAAATTGAAAACAGATCTTAAAAATAGAGATTAAAAACATTAATGAACATGGAGATACTGCAGGAAAATGTGTTTGAGGTAGACTAACTATGATCTAGTTGAATGAAGGAGCAAGCTTGAACAGCTGACTGGACAACTCTTGCTTCTATGTCATATGTTCCTAAGTTTCTATTGTGTAGACATTTATGTGCATATGCCCAAATACAGACATTTTCCACGCAACTACAGAACTGCGCCTAAGTTTTTCATTCTAAAGATATAAACGATTTCTCTAAATTCACAGCTTCCCTAATGTTAATCAATTCTGTTTAATTTGGGTGTGCGGAGATAGCAAAAGAAAATGACTGTTGAAATGTACCTTCAGCCCATTAATTAGGGCAGCAGAACAAGGCACAGCATTTGCTACTGCACCTTGTGTGAACCAATTAAGATATACTTTATTCATTAAAATTCAGGACATCGTCTCTCGGATTTTCTTTTAAACAAATATCCTTATCGGTTAGCACATAGTGAATGTAAGCAAAATAAATTTTGAATAATCATCTTCAAAAAAATGATGCAAGCTCCAGAGGAATAAATGGCTTGATGAGGCAGGAAAGCTTTGCAAATGAATGGCTTTTCCTTGCAATGGAACATGGTTACAAAACCAAAATTGATGACATGATACTTGCCCTTAATTTATTGTGAAAATGAAGCAAAAGCCCAAATCCACTGTGTGAACCTCCAACAAAATAGAAAAAAAGGGGCAAGTAGAAGAATCAATAAGTCATTGTTGGGTAAGTCAATGTTCAGAATTGTGCACTGGAAGTAAGGAATATTGTTCATTTTGGAAGTGCCAAGAAAGAACGAAACTAGGGATCTGCAAAACAGTGGGACCTTTGTTCTTTTTTAAGCTGATAAAAAGATTTTGGGAAAGTATTTTCTCTAATAGTATTTATTATAATGGAGATGACGCAGACCAAAAATGGAGAAAAGAGACCAAAATCCACAACTGGATAACAAAGTACTGCAGGTGTGAATGGGTTATGTGGAGTGCACGTCAGGTTTTTTTTTATTCATGGCTCATCAATTACCAGCCATCTGTTTTGATTAAAATAACAAGTTTACATTTGCGTGTGTTTTTAACAATGTTTTTAACAAGCTTTTCCCATGTGTTTCCAGTGTACATATTTTAGCAGCTGCCCAAATGTTCTATATTGTTCTCTTGTTGTGATGCCATTGTAAATTGTGCTACAGTGCCAATCTAGCAGTTGCATATTTTATAGCACCCTGAGGTTTATCTATCAGAACTGTCTGATCTACAGAGTTCTTTAGATTCATATCAGGGTGATCCGAGGTTTTCAAAAACTTGCAATGTTCAGTAAAAGTTGTGCATTTGTAATTATTTCTGAGTACTTGTTAGCACATGCCAGTGAAACAAAAGAATGAACAACTAAAAGCTCTTTTTTCGATTATCTAAAGGATGTAAAGTTTAAATATATTTATAGATATCAATATTGCATTTTTTCGAACCTCCAGGTTCGGGATCTGTACCGTGTGTGCCGATATTCTGCCTAACAATTCTTTTCAGTGTTTTTTTTAGGACAACACTCCTCTACCTCTTCTTTACCTATTCATCCTTCCCAATATTCAGACTCTGTAAAGTCTGTTAAACAATATTCCACTCTTTGTTATCTCAAGCTTTCCAAAAGTAAAATCACACTTGTTTTATTTGTAAACCTGAATAATCTACCTGTACAGTAGCAGATGCTCCAGTGGTAAGGACTGTCGACTCATATGTCACAACTTTGTAGTCTATCATCAAACTATTGCAATAAGCCACTATGGAAATTTTCCTTAATTTCATGAGTTATTATGTGGGGAGACATTGTCAAATGATTTCTCAAAACTGAGAAGTTTATCAGCCATATTTCTTTTCACCACTGACACGACTGCACCTTAATTTCAATTTATTTAGCTCTTACATGAATTGTTAAGAAACTTGAAAAGATTACTCTGCCCAATTATTGTCTTTGCTCACAATTATATGAACCAAATCAGTCCGTAATTCAAAATGTCATGTGTCTAATCTAATTTGAATTGTCTTATATTCTTACCTGCTGTGGCTTCAATGTGACTTCAGCCACATACATAAGAACATAAGAACTTGGAGCCGGGGAGGCACTCAGCACCTTGACTCTGCTCCGCCATTCAATACAATCATAGCTGACTCATCTCGGCCTCAACTCCACTTTCCTGTGGCTCCTCATAACCCTTCAACCCATTGCTACTTAATAATCTGTCAATCTCCTCCTTACATTTATTCATTGTGCTGGCATCGACAGCACTCTAGGGGAGTTCCACAGATTCACAAACCTTTGAGAGAAATAATTTCTTCTCATCTCTATTTTAAATCTGCCACCCCTTTGTCTAAAACAATGACCTTTCATTCTAACTTGCCCTACAAGGGGAAACATCTGCTCTACGTCTACTTTGTCAATTCTTTTTGCATGTTATATACATCAATCCTCTTATCCTTCTAAACTCTAATAAGTATAAGCCAAAACTACTCAATCTGTTCTCATAAGACATTTCTGGAATTAATCTAGTGAGCCTTCTCTGAATACCGAAGCAATTGACTTTTAGCTACTTCTAAAGTGGTCTAGCAAGTCACCCAGTTGTGTAAAACATCAGACAATTGTGAAGGACAATAAATGCTGATATTTTCAGTGACATGTTCTAGAATGAAAATACATAAAAACAATTACACAAATAATTTTCAATCTCTGTTTGATGAAAAATAATGAAGGACAATTCTCCCTCCTGTGATAACCCCGACAGGGCCCGTGGGGGAATCATTGATTAATTTCCTCATGGAGCTCGATGAGTATGAGTTCTCTCGGTAACAGGCAATGGCCTGCCTAGCTGGAACTCATCACCTGAGCCCTTTATAAAGCGGTCTCAAGTATAAAAGAAAAAGCAAATCATAGGGGCTCTTATAGTGCAGTGATAGTGTCCCTATCTCTGAGCCAAAAGGTCTGGATTCAGGTCCCACTTACTCTAGAAATGTGTCATAAAATTTCTGAGCAGGTTGATTTAAAAAAAGCAGACCCAGTACTGGTGGTGGTTAATAGTTATAAACAAAATAGAAAGTTATGGTGATTTGATGGTGGGAACGCTGTTCAGTTTGTGTGATAACACTTCTGGAAATAAGAAATGAATAAAGCAAACCCAGGTTAATAGTTAAGAAGAAAAAAAATCATGGTGATTTGGTGGTGGGGAGAAAAAAAAATCACTTGTGTTTAAAATCACTTCCAGATACAAAATAAGGATAAAGAAATTTAAAAAGAGCAGACACAGAGATGTCTGTCATGGTCTGGTCTAGCTTATCATGAGAAGTGGCTTTATTTTGGTGTTCGACAATAAATGATGTTCCTTTCCAGTCAGATTTCCTGAATTATTACAGCCTTCTTTCACTATTCTTGAGTGCATTCCATCAAAGGAGAATCAACACTGACTCAATGCTGTAATTAAAATTTCTCAGAATTATGTCTAAAACGCAGAAATTGAAGAATGTTAAGGAACACAAATACAGATGTTAAAATGTTACAGTTATGACATGAATAATAACAGCCATAGAATGCCATTTTTTCCCAATAGTTAATGAGAGATACGTATTTGTTGTTGAATTGTGAAGCTGTTCCCTGTTTGGGATAGTACAGCTATAATACTTTATGACATTTTGAGGGCAATATGTGGTACTCATTAATGGATAGAGACGTGGCAGTTCCTATCATAGACTTAGTTTACAGTTACTAATATCATTTGAGTTCAATTATTCAGTAAATATTTGTCATAACTTCTCTCATTACATACATAAACACATGAAATGTATAGAACTATAATTTTTGTATGTTATTCTGTGTTAATAATTAATATCAATGAATCATCTTGGTTTTAATTTGATGCTATGAATTACTCGTGTTTGTTTTTTGTCAAATGCACTTTTGATCAATTATCTATTAATAGCTCACTCCTCTTTTACGCAATTATATCATGTTATTTCTTCATTGCTACTGAATTATTTTTCCTTCACAAATCCTAATGTTATATCACAATGGCAAAACATTAACGTGGTTACTTAAGGGATAGGACTTTATACTTCATGGAATTTCCTCTCAGGAGAAGAATTTAGTAACTTATGTTATCCCCCATCAATGGGTTCATGGATTTTGCATTTGAATGTATGGCTATCAGAAATGCAAAATGACTTGGTAAGCATTGCATGGGTATTTGGTATCTATGTGAACAGGGAAAGCAACTGTCTACTGTCCTTAACCAACTGACAGATGTAGAATCTGAATGTTGCAATTGTTGATTCAAAGTCAAACCATATACAGTAACCTTTTTATTATCTAGCACCTTTGGGACCAAATGATTAAATATTTTGGATGATCAAGAGATCCACATAATCAGTGTAAAAACACAAGCTAAGTAATAGAAACATAATGCAGGGGGTATACACATTACTGTTATATCTTGTTTACAGCATAAATCACTTAAATAATAATGCAACTTTGCCTTAAATAAAACCTACCAGCAGAGAACCTCCTCATTCACACTCTTAACTGCCTATTCAGACTTGCGGTAGATTGCTGTATTTGGGGAGAAATTGGCTTGAAATTGAATCAACTGTTGATTTTTCGTGTGGTTATTTTTTGACAACTAGTATATTTACATGTAGGTCAATAAATTAAAAACTATAGTAACTGGACAGAATAATACAGTATACTTTGCAGTATTTACCATATATAATTTTTGCGGATTTATCTAGACTGATTAAAACAAAGTTTCCCATACATTCCTTTCTATCATAGATGTATAGTTGTGATACTGTGTACTTTGTAAAGAAATGGGCAAGGAAGTCCTACAAAATGGCTTCTGCATGCCACATAACTTCTCTTGTGGATTCAACTGAAGCAAAAAGCAGATGTCAGGCTGTATTGGCTTAAGAATTAATCACAAAAGGCCATTAAATAATTTAAGACTCCTGAGATTGCCCATTCAAACCTAAAATAATGTGAAGACTCAAATGTTCTGGAGTGATGAACAAGAGACTAGCGGTACATCCTAAGGAAGTTCAGCATAGCTTATTTTATTTTATGGAACAACAATTCATCAAAATTATCATTTGCAGCTATTTTGATTGACTGTAATAAAGCTGGCTGGAAACAAGCCATTTTAAGGAGAACCATCTGAAGCCCGACCATGAGAAAGGCATCTTGAAACAGTGATTGCTTCTCAACAGGAAGACAGAGGGAGGTATCCAGGACTGTTGTACTGAACCTGAAGTACCATACAACGAAACAAAGCAGTTTTCACTCACTCCCAAGTCCTGTAGAAGCAGCTGCTAAGTATTTGACTACAGAAATCATCACAGCTACTGAAAATGATGCCAAGTTTTTACATTGTCACTTCAGAAAAAAAGAATCTTCAGGCAATAGATAGTAGGAACTGTCGATGCTGGAGAATCTGAGATAACAAGGTGAAGAGCTGGATGAACACAGCAGGCCAAGCAGCATCAGAGGAGCAGGAAAGCTGACGTTTCGGGTCTGGACCCTTCTTCAGAAAAGGCCCTTCATGAAGAAGGGTCGAGACCAGAAACGTCAGCTTTCCTGCTCCTTTGATGCTGCCTGGCCTGCCGTGT
>NC_063359.1:16049189-16191771 GCF_021869965.1 Rhincodon typus | reverse complement strand
CCAGCTCTTCACCTTGTTATCTCAACCTTCAGGCAAGACTGACCTAATTGATATTAGATACTGCTTTTTTGTTCATTTTCAAACATGCCTTTTATCCTTATTAACTTTAATTCTTTGTGTTTTACCAAATAACTGGTAACGGGGAAATGGTGGAAGAGTGGCAATGTCAACAGTTTAATATTCAAAAGGCCCAGCCTAATGTTCTGGGGACATGGCCAAAGGTGAAATTCGAATTCAATAAAAAAATCTAGAATTAAAAGCTAGCCTAATGGTGGTCATGTGACTATGGTTGATCGTTGTAGAACCCCAGCCGGTTCACTAAACCCTTTTCGGGAAGGAAAGCTCTCGCACTTATCTATTCTGGCCCATAGGTGACCCACAACAATGTGATTGACTCATTACTGCCCTCTGAAATGTCCCTAGCAAGCCAGTCAAGAGGCATTTAGGGACGGGCAATAAATATCGGCCTAGACAGCATCAGCCATTATCAGTGAATTTTAAAAAAAGTTATCTTCTTGCACTCGAGTAATTTGTAGCAATTGTTGTGTAATAAACTAACCTTCATCTTGTTCAAAACATAAAGCTGTGCTATAGTTATTTTAAAATTGAAACACTCAGAAACTAAAAGGCGTTTACATATGAGCTTATAAATGTTTTTAGTTCATAGATAATTTTGAGATGTCAATTTGTAGTCATGACAGTTGCATGTGAAAATTAGCAGTCATAATTAATAATCTAGTTGTTAGAATGAACTTGTCATTTGGGTTAATCTTATGAAAGTATGTTTTAATAAATAAACGAGTGAAATATTTGCTGTGTGAAATTTATCCCTGAGTGTTATAGTTATGTTCCACCATAAGAATATTTTTTATGATATTGCAAAATACAAATATAAATTTAAGAAAAATGAGTTAAAGAAAACTGTTCCCAAAAATATGGTACACAAGGTCAGCTGCATTTAGCTGACAGAATTATATTGTCTTTGGTTCTCCATACAATTCTTAAATTGATTGAAAAATGCATACTGGTTGCTTATCGGAGTTGGCTAGTGTGCTGCTATGAATTGGCACCAGATCCTTGATCACTGAATTATGAGAAGAGGCACTTCTGAGCAGTAATATTAATTGTGCTGCATTTTTATGATGAATTCAGTAAATGCATTAAAGATCTCTAAGACCTATCCTAGGGGAAATGGCGTGATGGTGGAAATGTCACGGGACCAGTAATCCAGAGACCTGATGCCCTAGAAGCAGGAAGGATGTTTTCCTGGCTGGGGAGTCTAGAACCAGATGTCACAATTCAAAGATTTGTGGCAAATTGTTTAGGACAGAGATGAGGAAACATTTCTTCACTTAAGCAGTAATCAATCTGTGGCATTTGATATCACAAAAGGCTGTGGAGGCCGGGTCTGTGTACATTCAGAAAAGTGATTGATAAACATTTAGTTCTTAAAGGCTTAAGAGATATGGAGACAAAGCAGGAATATGGCATTGAGATAGAGGATCAGTCTTGATCATGGTGAATGGCAGAACAGGCTTGAAAGGCAAAATAGCCTACTGATACGTATTTTTCAAGACCCACAGGAAATAGTTTGATGTTTAAAATTCTGTGAAATAGCTGAGCGTACCACTCAATTCTATGACAATTAGGAATGGACACCAAATGTTGGGATCCTCACATCCCATTTAAAACAAAAAGAAAATTGAACTGTATCAGATAGGATTTATCCTGAGTGAAGAAAACCAAATGTTATCTCATGTTTTGGATATTTTACAGATATTCTGTAATCGAAAGATAAGGGACTTGTTAAATCTGAGCTGCTTCCCAGCGGATGTACAAAATCTTTCCAGTCGGAATGGCAATACATTAATGGTGGCACACGGTCGTGCATAGTCCTGTACAGCTAATGGACCAGATAGGTGACAAATAGTAGAGATTAATAACAAACTTGGCTTGTAATTCCTTCTGTTTAGAAAATTGTGTTTGACTAATTGAGGCTTTTTAAATGTAAAAGGATTTTGTAATGTTGATGCAGCAGTTTCCTCTGGCAAGAGAACCAAGAACATTAGGAGTCATCTCGGGAGCTTGGTTGTTCAGATGGGAATAAAGAAATACTTTGATATATCAATTGGAAGGAGCAATATGGAGTACTCTCTCCCCTCTCTCTCACTCTACTGTCTCCAAATATACCTCCTCTAGCCTCACCTCTACTGTCCCCTCTGTCATCTCTATCATCCATCCTCATCCTCCATTCATTCCTCACTCTCTCCGCCCCTCATCCACTCCACCTCTTTCCCTTGGACTTAGCCCACCCTCAATCCCTCACCCTCTACTTCCCCTAAACCATTGCTCTCCCCTCACCCTCTACTCCCTCACATTCTATTCTTCTTGCCCTCGACTACACCATCTTCATACTCTCCTCTTCCCATCTATTCTTTCCCTTTCACTCAACCCATCCTCAGCATCCTCTCCTCTAAGCCTCTTCTCTCCCGGATTTTCTTATCTGCGCATCCTCAACTGCCCCTTCACCATTTACTCTTCCCTTCCTTTTCTTTGCTGCTACACTAAAGAGGTTTGACTTTGGGCAGCGTTACCATGGATAATGAGCAAATATAGATAAATGGAGTTGAGCTGCAGATCAGCCATGATCTGATCAATAGGGCAATGTGCTATTGGAATTTAGTGGCCTACTCCTGTTCCTGTTACTGCTGAGGTGGGTGTTTGCTTGTGCAGAACTTTACTCTTCAGATAGCTCTTTTTTAATTTGGGGCATAGATTACTTGCTACTAGCAGTTTCTAAATTCCTGTGAGGTTTGGTGAGACCCAACTGTGTAAAGTGGCCTGCATACAGATTGCGTTTTTTTGCACCCTGGTGCATCTCAGATGTAAGTGAAGGACCCTCAAATTAAACAGTTTTGAGTGCATCAGACAGAACCGAAGCCCTGGTTTACAATGTCACATCTCTATTGGGGTTTAACTACACTTGGAAATTCACAGGGTGTCCTGCAGCTAACATGAAATCTGGGTATCATGTTGGCTCAGTGGTTAGCATTGCTGCCTTACAGTGCCAGAAAACTGGGTTTGATTCCACTATCAGACAACTGTCTGTATGGAGTTTGCACATTCTCCCTGTGTCTGCGTGGGTTTCCTCTGTTTGCTCAGTTTCCTCCTACAGTCCAAAGATGTGCCTGTTAAGCAGATTGGCCATGCTAAAATTGCCCATAGTGTTCAGGGATGTGTAGATTAGGTGTGTTAGCCATTAAAAATGCAGTGTTACAGGGATAGGGTAGGGGGATGCGCCTGGGTGGGATGCTCTTCGGAGGGTCGGTGTGGATTTGTTGGGCTGAATGGCCTGTTTCCACACCGTAGGGATTCTGTGGTGCTGGTTTGAATAACTGAGTCGGGTTTGAGTACTTTTATGTTCAACTTGATATGGAGACAACATAGTGTGACTCAATTGTTGGAATTTGAAGTTGCCTGTTGTAATGCATCATCGCTGCTTTGATTCCATTTAATGATTAAATTCTGATTTACTTTTTCTTGTGCCGGGAGGATATTGTTATTTTTTGGTTGGAATGTCGGACAGGCTATGGAATGGTTAGGTGGTTGTTCTATAGCTCTCATCATTTCCTGTCCAGTCTTCTGGTTGCCTCTGGCCTCCAGGACATTGCTCCTAGTGCTGACCAGCCAGAATTGAAGCCAACTCAGTCTCAAAAGGACTTGCTTTAAGTTGGAGGTCTGGTATCTGCCACAGTTTCACCCACTCACTGTAATGAGTCTACTCCACATGGAGATGAACTGGGCGTCTGCAACCTTTTTTTAATCAACCTGTTTTTGGATATGATAGGACAAGCACTATGGCCAACACATCCTGAGATGGGACTTGAAGCAATATCACTGTCCCACATGATCTCTCCCAACTTTTATTTGTTGCGTTGTTTTAAATGGTTCTTAATCAAACCATCACATTTGAAGACCTTGATTTACATTAACATAGTATTACGACATTTTATTAAAAAGAAAGTACATCTCTGAATTGAGTGGCGTTAAGTTGCCTTTGGTCAGTCAGTTCTGGAGCAGGTTTGGCACGGTTTAGATTTCAGCCGGGATGATTCTCCCACAAGCAGCTCCATCCAGTCCATGTCCAGGTTAAATGGGGATCTGTCTCTCTCAATGCTTCTCAGTTTGTTATCTCGGCTGCAAAACACAGAGGTGGGAGAGAGAGAAAGAGAGAGAGAGCTCACCCTTTGTGGGTAACCTGTTTCTTGGAAACCTGTTGATTTTTAACAAAAAAATAAAATTGAAAGAACTCGGGTTGAGGTTATTCACAGGACCATCCTGGAATAAAGCGAATGGCGTGAATGGGAGGAAGATAATTAGAAGGGGCAATAATTCGCCTGCCTTATTAGAGAGAGAAAGGAGTGCTGAGAAACCATCTCTGCTTTTGGAGGGTGGGAGCTCACCCGGGCGGCGTTTTGGGAGCGAATTAAGTTCGAGATTGCGTGAAAGTTTCATGTAGCAGGGCGGGCTGGCAGTGTGAACGTGTCGCTGCTCCCCTCTGTGTGTGTGAGAGAGAAAGAGAGAGAGTGCACGGTGCGGGTGCACGCTGGACACGCCTGTCTTTGTTGGGATTGCTTTGTTCCTCGTTGGCAGCCTCTGTTTCTCAGGAATCTCACCCCACCAGCAAGCAAGCTGGCTGCAGCCCTGGAGTGCCTACTTCAGCACTGGCAGAACGTGCCAGGGAACTATTCTTGACTCCAGCCTTTCCACCCCCTACCCCCCACTCTCTTGTCAAGAGGCAGCAAAAGAAATGATGCAACCCAACCCACTAGTGGAAATGATTTGGAAATAAAAAAAGGGTGGAGTGTTCTTGCTGATTGGCTACCAGGAATCACATGGGTAGGTTTCTATAAGGGACTTGAAATTGGCAAATCTGGTCACTTTCAGCATCTGGAAACTGACAGCTGCTTGTGTATTCGTGGCGGCCCCTGTTCTCCAATATCCAACCTGAAAGAAAGAGAGAGAAGGGGGGAGAGAGAGAGAGAGGAGAGAGAACGAGATGTATTCCTGAGGACGGCGCGATGTCGGATTGTTCAATTGTTGCTCTGGATGTTTGCTGAATCCTCTGTGGAACTTATGGGAATGAGACCGAATATTTGCCTTGGTGCCGTCTAAATTCGCCAGAAGATTTTAAATTCGCTGAGAGAGCCATCTCGTCTCCTTTCTCTCCTCTCCACTCCTTCCCCACCCCCCTTCCCCCCGCCCCGACCTCCCCATTCACCTCCTCCCCATCCTGATGTACACAGCCCGCGACCCCAGGAAGAGGAGACCTGTGCGTTGGTGATGCGTCTTCCTCCTGTGTTTAATCTGAGGTGGGATTTTAACGTGTGGTTTACTTTTCCAGAATGGCTCGCTTCGGAGACGACGTGTCAGCTCGATATGGAGGCGGAGGTCCTGCCGGCGGGGGGAGAGGGGCGAGCCGCCAAGGGGGACCGCAGGCCGCCCAGAGAGGGATGTATGGCTCCAAATCCATGGCTCAAAGAGCCCGGACTATGGCCCTTTACAACCCCATCCCCGTCCGTCAGAACTGTTTCACAGTCAACAGATCACTTTTTATATTCAGTGAGGACAATATCATACGGAAATACGCCAAAAGAATAACCGAGTGGCCATATCCTTTGTAATTTAACATATGAACCGGGACATACAGGTTAGAGGGGATATTGAGAGGACAGTGAGGAACACTGGTTATTGGTAAAGGTTAATCCCACTGTTGTGTGTATGTGTGTATGCATGAGTGCTGTATATCTCCAAGGAGGCTTTTTTTTTCTCATTCACATGTATTCACGGTCCCTATTGATTCTGTGTGGGAGCAGCAAGTCTCAGACACATTCTGTCTGATCCACAGGGTTATCTGACAGACACATATTTATCTCCTCCAACGTGCTGAAGCCCAAAGCGATTTAAGAGATTGAACCCACTCGTTATCAATAGATTGGAGCCCGTTCAATCCAAACGGCAGCTGACAAAATGTTTCGCCAAGTGATTGCCTCACTGTGAAGGCAAGGCTGCATTTCCATCAATCCCTTCGAATATTTGCAACAACCAGCTCTGCTTCCCGCCTCCCCCCCCCCCCCCCGCTTCTATTAACTTGTGCAGCATGAATCTAAGAGAAGTGCAACATGCCCTTCAAGACGCTTTCTAAGAGTGATAGCAATTTGGGGAGAAACTCTTCCTCTGTTGTACTGGCTGCGTTATAAAAGGGGAGGCAGGTGGGGTTGTGGGGTTCTGTTGAGAAAAAGTTGCCTTATTCCCGTTGGTGATATCCGCTGGAAAATGGTGCTCGAGCGGAGGCGCTGTTCACTGTGTAGTGGTGCTGTCCAAGGTGCTGAAGATGCGCCCACGCTTCTAGGCAAACTCGACTGGGAGATGGCACAACAAAACCCATGTTGTGGAGAGACGGCGAGGGAATCATTTGTTCCATAGGGTGAACACAGATCAGTTATTGTGTGTGCGTGCGTGTGTGTGTGTTTGAGTAAGATCTTTTGAAAAACACCTATTACAATGGCTAGATTGCCCTGGTTAAGGTTTGCACCCAGACTGGCTGATGATTTATGGAAAAAGGACTTAAAAAGACACAAGTTGCTTTATATAATGGTGTAGTCGAATATGTTTTTCGAAATTGCTCGTCTCCCAAGAGGTGCTTTCACCTGAATTGACCCCAAACTTCAAGTCAACCAATGTGTCCCCCACCCCCCACACCTGATTCGGCCCTTTGAAGAGACATGTAGACCGAGAGAACGCCTATGTTGGCCAAGTTTGTAAACAGTCCTAAAGGGTTTCGACCCGAAACATTGACTTACCTGCTCCTCGGATGCTGTCAGATCTGCTGTGCTTTTCCAGCCTCACACTTCTAGTCTCTAACTTCCAGCATCTGCAGTCCTTATTGTCTCCAAGTTTGTAAACTCTTCACAGCGCCACTATTTCCTCAATTCAACCTCACATGATCAGTGTGGAGAAAAGGGATAAGTGCAGTAATATAACCGGGATTCTTTTGGAGTTAAGTTCTGAAAGTTTCTGCATCCTCAGTGTCAGAATTAGTGAAAGGTACCGAACAATTACATGTTAAAACGATTTTTTAAAATAAAAATGTTAGTGTATTTTCACAAGACAAAATTAAAGTCTGTACGATTATGAAAGCTCCTTCCTTAACCTCACTTACTCCATTTGAATACATGATATTAGCGACCATCATTGCAAACTGCATCGTTTTAGCTTTGGAACAGCACCTTCCCGATAGAGATAAAACGCCCATGAGCGAGAGACTGGTGAGTACCGGATGCTAGTTACATTTTCCAGGACACTGTGCAACTGAACTGACGCGAAATACGTCCTATTCTAAGAAAAGAAACCTAGCAATTAGATCATTTACATAAACTTCGCTTTATTTTTGAATCCTCCGTGATTTCAAAAATTTATCTGGAATCGCATAGAATTTACATCACAGAAACGAACCATTTTGCGAAACTGGTCCACAGTGTTGTTTGTCTTTCCGTTTCTGTCAGAGTAAGAACAATGTGTTAAAATGTTTTCCTATGATTCCAGCTATAAAATAGGAACATGTCCATATGTGGTTTTTGTAAGAATTTGAGGGGATACGGGTTGCAGTGGTTTAAGGTGTAGAGACTTCAAAATATAGGGAATATGAAATTTATATTTTGTCTCTAAGTAAAATGAGGAGTTTCTGGAAGATGACCTAATATTTATGAACAACTACTTTAGGCAGATGACAGCAGTTTGTACACAACACACAAAAATTTGGGACACAATCGTATCAAGCATGTGAAAGTAGTGAAGTCTGCTAATTTCATCATGTAAGCAACAAGTGGGAAAAGTCTCTTTTCCTGATTCTAGAGCAATGTTAAATGGTTCATGGAAAGCTCAAATCTTATGCAAATAACAGATAATAGAAAAAGTGGTTTCCTTTGAAAATTAAGATTTGACACATTGATGCCACATGCAAAATTGCTCAATTGGCTTACAAAAATTTCTGAATTGATTATACTGCATAACTAGGCCCCAATTCTTATATCATCTTCAAATAATCCCTGTTTCCACATTGCCAATTTGAAGATTGTTATTATTGCATGACTGTCAGAAATGTGAAGTAGAAAAATATTCCACACAATGGAATCCAACCTGGTTCTCTTCCTATGGCACATTAATCACTGAGACACATAATTGTGCTTTAATTGAGCAATAAAGAATGAGAAGGTACCAATTTGCTTTTTTTTTGAAACATAGTTCTTGTCATATGTTGCTGTTGATCAAAGTAGAACTTAGTGCTACAAAGGTGAAGATCAATTACAGTTCATATAAATGCAAATGTTAGATTTAAATTGATGGAAACTAAGGATCTCCGCTTGAGACATATTTATTCAAAAGGTTTATTGCTGTTCTGAGCCAATCAAAATATCCCTCTCTCCATTAACTGTAATCTAATTCTTTCGCTAAAATACAAATTACACATGAAGTATCATTTTCTTTTACAGTGGTTAATCAATTTTGTAATCAACCTTTAACACTAGTTATTTAAAACAAATCTTACACTCCCTAATGACTCATTTGGCAAAGGTGATGTATAACTGGTCCATTCTTTCTATAAAGTGTCAGTCCCATTATGTGTCCTGTTAGCTAAAAGCAATGATGATAGCAGTGCCACAATTAACTTTGGAGTTCTTTGGTTAGAGGGGGAGGATCAGAATTCCTGTTCCTAATTCCTAGGTATTTGCTGGAAATAGAACATGTATAGAAATCAGGTAAGAACATGGTCGGCATTAGCATTGCTACATTCTAATACACAATCCTGTCTAGTATCAGGCTAAACAACAAAGAATGGACTATTGGCTGAGATACTATCTTGTGGAATTGCATTCCAGCATAAGTCAATGTCATCAAGGGAAGAAATGAAGAAGAGGAAAATCTCATATTAAATTATTTTGCACACTTAATTTCATGAATACCAGCAACAAGAATATCAGAATATTTATTAATACCATAAATGGGATGAGTTGGGATATCAACTTGTCTATTTGTGCAAACCTTGATTAATAAGCCGCAGGCAGTAACCATTTTAACTGATTTATAAAACATTTGAAATGAGTTTGTTTGAAATTTGTCTGAATGGAGTTTATCAACCAAATCTATAGTCCCTTGACATACTGTTCTACAAAGGTGAATGGAGCTCACCTCTACATATTGTAGTTTAATCAGATCACATCATATGGCTTATTGATTACTTTTCATTGCAAAGGCACAGCAAGTACTAAATGATTATAGCCAGATAAATTAAATATAACCAGACCTACTTTATTTGAAAAGTCCAACTGAATCCAACATTAGATACATTTTTATACAAATGCCAATTTAACTTGAAAATAAAAAAAAACTTCTGCAGACATTTGCACAACTGAAATTACCTATTAAATTTTGGAAAAACATATTTTACAATTTTCATGTGCTATTTGGCATAACTAAGTTATGATTCATATTAAGTATTTCAAGAAAGGTATCACAAGATGAAATTATGTACTTCATCTAATGCCTGTTACTTCTGAGTTTGTAGAAACAAAATGAATCAGTGAAATCATTGTTTGAAACTTAGTTGATGAATTTGGTATTCTTGGATGCTGGTGATTGAAGAGCTATGTCCTTCTGTTTACATTGTCTTTTATTGAAATGTTTTCACTTGCAACAATGGTCTGCCTCAGCCTTGTACTTCTGTCAGAATGTGTACAGATGGCTTATGTCCAGAATTTGAAATGGGTAGTTAGTAGGATGGGCATTTTGTACCATCACAGCAAAGCTAATCCTATTTGACATTGTCCTGGCAATGTTTTCACTCCATGGCTTGAATGAGCAGCAGTGTTGCATAGAGGATGCTATGTGTCTTCTCCATTCACTACTGCATACATGGAACTGCCTCTTACTGACTAATGCTTTATTGTGCTGCTCTGATTGCTTGTTTTTATCAAGGCAAATGCTTTTAGAATAACAAAATCGTCAAGTTTGGAAATGCTATTTGCTATAAAGTTCAAAATACAAATGTTGTCCATAAGATTTTTCTGCCAACTGTACAGCAAAAACATATGTAATATCTTATTATGTATTTTACAAATAGTAATTGGCAATGTTGTACCATTTAGCCAAATAAAGGACCCGCGAAAAATCTACTTCCTTAAACCAATGCAATCTTCTTCAATTAATAGGATGTGTAAAGGGCCCTGAAAAAAAATCTACATTCCAATTTAAAACAAATACAAATCTTTGCACCACACACCAACTTATGAATAATTCATGATTGCACAATTTTCTGGTAAGCAGGCCAGAAGTAGCAGAGTGGTTTAAGAACAAATCATCAGCCAGAACTGTAGGAGCCCAGTTTTGCTTATCATTTTGCTGCAACAGCTGGTGCTAACCTTAAGCAATATTCCTGAAAAATATTGATAGTTCCTTTGTTAAGATCTAGCAATCTATTTGTAATGAAAAGAAACAAGATAATGTGGATTGCTGGAAATATGAAATTAAAAAACAATGCTAGAAACTCTCAACTTATTTTTTTATTAGAGCTTCAGTATGAAACATTTAACTGTTTTGCTCTCCCAAGTTGCTGTCTGACCTATGAAGTAATTTCTGCATTTTCTGTTTTTATTCATAATGAAATATGCTTTCTAAAGCTGCAGGGCCTCATAAATAGAAATTTTCTGCCTAAGACATGGAAGTTTTATATTCAATATGTAATTGACTTGAAGTGTCACATTTTCCATTTAGAATGATCTGGCTTTAACCTGAAATATCCTTTCAGCATGGTTCAAGTTCCTGGAGGAAAGTTAGTTAATCTCACTGAAAACAGTTAGGGATCTGTTCCTGTTAATCCCTCTATATGAATCTCTGTAAAAAAATGGAGATGAAAGTCAACTTTTAAACAAAAATGATACATTAGTGATATCTAACATTAAGGATGCATTCCCAAGTTTAGCATCAATGCAAATTATCTTTGTCTTTGTATTAATGCAAGGCTTAAGGTGTATAATGACTGATTTGATTCTAGAGAGGTGCAGACTTTCTGCTCATGGAATATCATTCTGCTTTGTTGTGATGATGTATTAGGTCCTTACTCTGAATTCAAATTGCATTTAACCAATAACTGAAATGAAGGTTTCAAGATTCTATGATTGTATTAAAATGCACCTCTACACCACTAAAATGTGATCATTTGTAGCCTTGCAGCTTTCAAATAATTCCATGGCATGGTGTTCATTGGTGTAATATTTTGATTTGTAGGCATATTAGCATATCAGTTAATGCCTGATATTTTCACAATTTGTTTCCATGCTTGAGAGGGCCCTTGAGAGGATAAAAACATGCAATAAGTACATCCCTACAAGCCAAATGGTAACATTGAAAGACTTAGGTCACTTTTGTGTCCCCACAACAGCAGATGTCAGGAAAGTGTTGACAAACAGCAAGTTTTGGAATTTCTGGTCAGCTCTCAGCTGAAGCATAGTATTAATATTGAAGGATCGATAGAAGAGAAGAAAATTGAATTGAAAAATTGAGGAGGGGAGATTGAAGAAATGTTAGGAGGAACATGTCACTATTGTGGGTAATGAGAGCATGTTTTTCAGTGTTGTTTGTCAATATGTTCGGTTTTTTGAAACAGTAATTCCCTTCCCATTTCTAATTTCTATTCTCACTTGCCCATTAACTCTTAAATGTACTTAGAAAAGTCTGTTGGTGATATTACAAGATCATTTGGGAAGTTTTTAATTTACAACACATGGAGTCATTAAGTCATACAGCATGGGAACACACCTGTTGGTCCAACTCATCTGCACCGATCAGGCATCCCAATCTGACCTAGTCCCATTTGCTAGCATTTGGCCCATATGCCTCTAAACCCTTCCTATTCACACACCCATACAAATGCCTTTTCAATGTTGCAATTTAAGAAAAAAGTGTACATTTGAAAACGCACATAACACAAGCCCAACTAGAATGCTGCACTGAATCCTCACATATGCTGCTGGGTTGAATAGTCACCAAACATTTGTGTTTTTTTTTGACAGTTTCCCTTACCACAACCCAATTTTCACCTCAACTATCTTGAAGATACTAATTCTCAGCCAGGTATAGCTACTTAAACCTGGTTGAAATCCTTTGGATGTAGGTCTAGGTATTGAATTGGCTGAGTGTTGCATAATGGATGCCAGCACAATTAAATCTATTTGAGTCTTCGTCCAACATCCATGCTTGTTCATTTCCCAACATTGGATAGTGTTCAAAAGCTCACATACTGGCTATTTATCTCATAGGCCATGGGGCATTACCAGTAATTATAACATTCATATTGTCAGTAGAACTGAGAGCTAATCATCTAGACTGAAAATTCAATATGATCATTGAGATTCAGGTAATCAATTCATTTGTAAGACTTTGACTTTTATAACTTTGAGTCTCCATTGCAAAGAAGATAGTGTTTTCTCTCTGATTTTGATAAAAGTCTCAAAATGGGTTTTCTATAATTTCCAACCGTAATATCTGTTTCATGAATGACTTTAAGTTTATTGCTATTTAATGGTGGCCATTTTTATAATTAATCTGAACTCTGTTTTCTATATTTCACCTTTCCAGTAAAACAAGCTTGAGCTGATAATTAGGCAATGTAAAAATGTTCTAATTAATTATATTTGACTATTTTCAAATGCAATATTAAAAAGATCACTTCGTATAAATTGTCAAACCTATTTCTGGCTGTTGACCAAATAACTTGAATAATGTTTTTGTCAACAGATAAGCTGACCTTTCTCTTTGCTGTATGTTATTCTTACAGGATGACACTGAGCCTTATTTCATTGGAATATTTTGCTTTGAAGCTGGCATCAAAATTATTGCTCTTGGATTCGCTTTTCATAAAGGTTCTTACCTTCGAAATGGCTGGAATGTGATGGATTTTGTGGTGGTTCTCACAGGGTAAGTTGCTGAAAAATCACACAGCCAGTACAATTGTTATAATAACTGATTCCAAGTATTTACCAGGTGAAAGTTTGAAATGTCAGCCATTCTGAAATTAGGAGGTTTGTTATTACGCTAGGGGATTTGTTGTGGACAATGCAACGGAACTCCATCATCTACATTTCTCAATTATCATCTCAACGGTTCTTAGGATATTTCATGGCACTGATTTATTTGTTTTTAATTTAATTTCTGTTACTTGATGAATAAACATAGATCTGTTTGTAGGTGTTTATTAATCTTTGCCTTAGTGCCTAAAACTTTGCAGTATCATAACATGCAATACCAAGATTGGGACACTTTCGATTATGCACCAGTTATTAATGATCTAGCACAAGGCCCCTTCATTTTAATGGATGATAATGGAGGCTCTGCTGTGTACTCATATGCGGGTGGCTAATGCAGCATATTTTTTACCGTGGTGTAATAGCAAAATTGAGCTTGTGTGGAAATCGCTTTGATTTTCTGAACCTGCCCTCAAAATTACTTTAAAGGAATGAGAAAATATAGAGTACTGTACTGTTTGATCCAGGATCATGTTACATCAGATCTAAGATTGCATTCCAAGTTATTGGTCAGATTGTGGTTGTTCGCCTATACTTGCTTGCATGAAACTGATAATGTTACATAAAAATTGAACAATCAAAGAGTTGTCTAACTTAACATGAATCACAAGTTAATTTATGATGATAGAAAAGAAGGTGAACTTGTGTCCATGTTGGTTTGCAACAAGGCTGTAGATTGCTTGATATAGTGTAGTCTAACAATAAAATATTGACAAAACAGAATTTTGATACATAGCAGAATGCAGTATGCATGCGCCATTTGTATTGAGATGATCTGGTTAATGTTTTGGGCAAGACACGTCAGAATTGGAAAATTAAGTGGTAAATGAAATAATATTAAAAGGTCAGAAAAGAAATAAAGGCAAGCAAGATACCCCAAACAAAGAAAGTTATTTTAAGTCACGTACACCCAGCAGCAAGTTATACATTCACCACGGATTTTCTAATTTAGTTTGTTTATAGTTTACACTTTCTCAAATTAGGACCCATTATGCAATGTGCTTTAACTGCAATGAATAGATTTAAAACATTTTAGAGTGTGCTTGTTTATAAATAAATACAACGATAAGGCGTATACATTAAAATTTATGCATTGAAGATAAATATAGCAGGAGATATATGATTTTGAATATCCTTATTGAACTGTCAATACCAAGCTATCACAGTTTCAAACCTTAGTTACTTAACATCATGAAACTTTGCTTCAAGTAATCTGCAATTGTCTTTTAAAGTTACAATTTCAAATACTGTCTAAAATGATGCATTTGGAACTGACCTACTATAATGGATGCTGGATATTTCAAATGTCATAGTTCTGGCTGTGATTTGGTGGGATGTACCAGTGAGTGACCAGTGAGCGCTCAGTTCATGAGCCGACTTGCATCCACACTTAAAAGAACTGTTCATTGTGGCATGACATTTAGTAGCAGTTTGAGTACATTGTTAAAATGCTGCTTTACATTAGATTTGTGAAGACAGTGGCATAGTGATAATGTCACCAGACAAGTAATTAGCATGGCAGCTGTGGAATTTAAATTCAATTAATAAAAATTCTGAAGTTGTGTGCTCTTATCAATGGCCATTAAACTATCATGGATCATTTTAAAGATCATTCACTAATGTCCTTCGCAGAAGGAAATTTGCTGCCTTTACTTGCTGCCAGTAACCTACAGGCGACTCCAGGTCCAGAGCAATGTGGCCTTCAAAATGGTTGAGTAATTCATTCAGTTTAAGGACAGGAAAAAAATGCCAGCCACTCCAGTGCAACCCATATTCTGTATAAGAATAAGAGAAAGGTTAAAATTTAGCTAGATATATTAATAACTATTAGGTATTGAGGAGAGATTGTTCTCACTGATGGCCGAAGTTTTACCTCTCAAACAAATTTCAGATATTGGCCGACATTTATGTTTAGTGAAGGAGAATAATGCATAATGAGTAACTAGCATTTTTTTTGTTCATGACAATATACATTATATTGAAAAACAAACAGTTATTCAGTGCTGTCATTGTTCAAAAATTCAGTGAGATGGACTGCTGCTGCTACCTTGACAATTTGTCCTTACAGTCTACACCTCACTTCTATTTCTTTTTCTTTTTAATGAATTACACTTAACATTTGAATTGCTTTAACAAGTCTCAATAAATAATCGTTGTGATTCAATGAATTTAGAATGGGCTCATTCTATGTGAGACAAAGTTCAATAAAACATATTATTTTTATTGTCTTAAACAATTGAGTATTCTGATCTTTGAAGTCAATGCAAAGAATCTGCTGAAGAATTTTCATAAAACTGTCTTTAAATTGTTTAAATTGGCTGTTCATTTTGTATAATTTAAGCAACAATGTATTTTCCTGAAGGAGAGAGAAATGTAGTTTTGCTTTGATTTGTATTAAAACACACAAATGACGTGTGATGCCCTGTTGTGAACACTGAATAAGTGCACTCTGCAAATGTGTTAATGACCAATAAAGAAACCCTCAGCAACTGACGCATGATACAGTTCTGACGGACACCTTGCTTGGACCAGCTGAATCTATTGAGCTGTTTTTCCCTCCCACCCCAAATTCATTGTTGATAGAAGGTGTTAGCTCTGATTCGTTTTAGTGTACTTAGTGATCAAACAGATTTTTTTTAATGCAAGTGTTCAAAGCACTGCTGCTGGAAAATTTTTGAACAAGTGTTTATCATGGAAGCAGGTGTCCAATTAGATGTGTGAAATGCATTTATCCAATTGGACACTAGCTAAACTGACAGAATCTTTCAGGAATGGCTTTGTATTCAGGCCATCGGTGACGGATGTATAATCTATCTAGATCCGGAATGCGAATGTGCTAATTGGGAAAGTAAATTTAGTATTTTAGCCCTAGATAAAGATCGATATCTCACTGAATGATTGTAGAAAACCTAATAGACCAAGACTAAGGGCTTGGTTTGTTGCTGAAGAAAATTTCCTTCCACATTCAAGGGCTAAAATTATATTTGAATTGTTCATTTTTAATACACACCGATTAAAAGAGCAATTTTTTTAATGCTGTGATTTGTCAAGATTTTATAAATCATATGCTTTTGCTTATTAAATATTGACTGACAAAATCGGTCACTTCTTTTGTAGAATCTAAAACTGTAATCTGGAAACACAGTAGCGGAAAAGTGCCTCTCCTCCTTCTATATCCCATTCAGAGACTGACAAGATAACTTCAAACAAAACCACTTTCTCACCCTTTCAGATTCTTTTTCAAATGTGCAGGATGTTATTCTGTGTGACAGTACTGGGGATGCTGGAAATCTGAAATAAAATCAGTAGATGCTGGGGCAACTCAACAGGTCAGGCAGCATCTGTGGAAGGAGAAACAGAATTAACATTTTGAGTCCAGTATGACTTTTCTTTGGAACTGAAGCTATTCTAACAGCAATCTGTAAGTTAAATATATTGGAATTTTTTGTTTTGCCAGTTTGTAACCAGGGATGAACACTTGCTGTCACTGAAAACCTATTTCTGTTTGCACTGGTTAATCTGAAATGATCTTACAATTTGCTACCTTATTTCTTAGAATCCCTACAGTGTGGAAGCAGGCCATTCAGCCCATTGAGTATACACTGACCCTCCGACAAGCATCCGACCCAGACCCAAACCCCTACCCTATAACCCCGCATTTCCAATGGACAATCCACCTAACCTACACATCCCTGGATGCTACAAGCAGGGCCACTATACCTAACCCGCACATTTTGGACTGTGGGAGGAAACCGGAGCAAACCCACTCAGACACAGGGAGACTGTGCAAACTCCACACGGACAGTCACCTGAGGGTGGAATTGAACCTGAGCCCCCGACACTGTAAGCCACTGTGCTACCCTCTCTTGACGCTTTCCTGTTTGAGCCTCTGCAAACTTGGCTGCAAACTTGGCAACAAACACCTGACTTCCTATTAATGTGGATTTTGATGTTGAAATCCCAATCTCAGTTACATCTGAAAAGACGTTTCTTCATGTAGACAGTCTGCATCATATTACTGCTTCAGTTTACTCTCAATAGTATGAGTGATGTTAGTGAAGAGGTTGGTCTGATGGAAGCTATGATCTACATGGCTTTAGATGAATAGTTTGACTGTATGAATGTATCTGTGTATTTTTTTTTAATATCTAATGATTTTTAAAAAAAAAATTATGCCTATTTTTGTGAGAAGTATGGCTTCCTGGGTCACACAGAAATAAAAGCTGACATGGCCATTGTCCTTCTGGACCATTAGAGAGAGAAAACTGGGGGTAGTTTAATGCCATGCTGCAGGAGAGGGGAGAGGTTGAGAAAGCTGGTCCTTCATGGTAACCTCAACCAATGTGAGAATTGAACCCACACTGTTGGCATTACTCTTATTGCAGACCAGACATCCAACCAACTGAGCTAACCAACTTTTTAAAATACTGAAATACTGCTGTGCTACCTGTGGAACTGTGCTTGAAGCGGAAAAGAGAGAAACTTTTATTGGGAGGTATTGGGAGAATTTGCTTCGCCCTCAATGGAGGCAATTGATTTAAATACAAAACCCGAAAAAGATATAAAACACACTGAATTTTCCATAACTTTTATATTGTTATTAACATTGTGTTTCTTTGGTTCCTCACCCAAAATTCCAACAACAGAATAGGCCTGCATTCTACCTTATTCTCGATAATCATAACTCATTTCAGGAATCTGTCCATTTCCTGCCTTTCAGATCTGTATTTCCAATATGTTGTTAGGAAGCTAGGCAGTCTGGTGGTGCAGTGCATTAGATAATCATTAATTGATAGGATATGGGTTCTCATACATAATTTACTGTTACTGAATCATATATTTTGATTGGACCAGCAGAAGAGGTGTGATGTGAGGAAGGAAGCAATTTCAGCAAGAAACCCCCAAGAATTATTTTCCCTTCTTTAATAGTCATTGTGCATTGTAGAAGCCTTTAAATCATTTCTATTATTTCTTTGAGACTCTTGCTACACAATATTGGGAAGTAAAAACAATTAATAGAAAATTGGGAACAATATGCTTCATTTAAAAGCTAGTAGCTGTATTTCATGACTAAAATAACTACTGATAGAATGTTTTCTTTTTTGTCATTCATTTGTATGTCTTTCCTTCAATGCTGTTTGAGCTACTTGTCTTTTTAATTGACATTCGTCTGAAAATGACTGTACTGTACATCATTAATAATAGTAGCTCAAAAAATGACAAGTGCTATCTGTTTCAGAACTGCAGCTTTCCTGGTGGATAAGGATAGAGGTATTGGGTCACTTGTACTTGTGAAATCAGATGAGAACTATTGCATTATGTTCATGAGCAGTATGAACACCCACATATTGATGCCAATATAGTTTCAACCAAAAACCAGTTTTCTTTGAAAGTCAATTGTAAATGTAGAATATTGTATCTGGGAGTATTCGTAGTAAATAATGAAAACCAATATTGTGAAGGAAACTGATAATGTTTAGTCAATTATCTATGAACTATGTGTGGATATGTTATTGATTGTAGTAAAACTTAATAAATTCACAGTCATTCATAGCACAGTATAACGATTGGAAATCCATTATCTACAAAGCTTGTATGATTGTAGACCTCTCATTGTATAACCATAGGTGTATAACTAGAAACCTAGGAGCCAAATCCAGAACCATTACAATTAGATGTCACAACTCGGTGCTTTGTGAATAGAGCTACATTATATTTATTCCAACCTGCATTAACCCTACCTGTTTTGCATTGGATTTCAGAAAATCATCAGGAGGTGATTTGGAAGAAATTATTTCACACTGTTTGTACCGAGCAGTTTAATGTGAAACAACAATAAATTAGCAACTGGGAACAAGTCTGAATTTACAGCTGTGGTGCAGATGAAGTTTTTAAGAGGCATGCTGTACACTTGCTTATTCATTAATAATGGATTAAAATGTAAAACTGTTGGATCTGTCATATAGGGCTGAACTTTACTTTTTATTTTTGGCTCAATCTGGGTTATTTTGAGGGTTTGTTGCCATGAGACCTGGTGAGTTTTCTCACCTGTTTCTTACAAACTTGCCTCATTAAATACCATTCACATTTCTATAGCTCCTCCCATGTCTGATTTCTGTCCCAACTCACCACACGCTGTTCGTGGAACAATTTGCTACTCAGCAGATATCTGCCAAAATACTGGCATCCCTTGTGCCTGTGCCATCTTTAAAAGTCTGTTGTACTTTCAGACAAGCATGGTTCCTGATGTGTGCCCAGGACATGGCCAGTATCCTGCTTTGTGTGTAGGATCCTTGAAGTCTGGCTGACATCGGAGTTCCTGCTACCACAGGAGCAGCAGTGGAGGTCATGACAGCAAGTAAAGATCCTGGGGATACAGTCTGGTTCATTCTTACTAATTCCCTTTAAAATTGTAGCAAGATCATTCCTGTACTCCAAGTCCCTTGCAAGAAAGGCCAATGTTCTATTTACCATATTAATTGCTTGCTGCACCTGCACTTGTATGAGTATCCCAGTCTCTCTGAAGATTAAAGTTTAAATGTTCAACTACTTTTAAAACAAAATCTGCTTTTCTGTTTTTCATTCTGAAGTGAATAACCTCACACTTTCCTCTTTTGTACTGTCTCCCACCTCATTGTCCACTTACTTAACCTAACTGCTTTGCAGTCATCTTGTTGTCTGTACAGCTTACATTCTGATTTAGCTTTGTTTCATCAAAAACCTTATCTATATTGCTCTTTGATCAAGTCAACAACATAGATCACAAATAGCTGAGGCTCTAGCACTGATCCTTGCAATAGTCCACTTGTCACAGCTTTCCAACTTAAAATTGTTCTGTTCATTCCTACTCATTGCTCTCTATGTCTGTTCATCAACTGTCCATCCACGTGAATATATTCAAATATAATCCATCTACTGGCTCCTTTTCATCTAGCCTATTAGTTACACCCTCCAAAAAATACCTAAAATTTATAAAGATATTTTCATTTTGGAAAAAAATGCTGGTTGTCTGATCATGATTTTACAGATGCATTGTTAAGATTTATGATAAGGCTTCATAAGTACAAAGGTAGGGACATTATATCGGACCTTTATAAAACTCTGGTAGGGCTGCAACTAGAGTTGTGTGTCCAGTTCCAGTCACCACACTTTACAAAGGATTCGAGGGTCCTTGAAATGGTGAAGAACAGATTTACCACATTGGTTAGAGAAGTAGAGTTGCTCTCTTTGGAGAAAGGAGATTGAGGAGAGATTTGATAGAGGTGTATAAGATGATGACCAGCTTATGAAACATAGATGAAAAGAAAAACATGTTCCTCTTCGCTGATATTACAAGGGTTCACAGACTTAAACTGTTGGGCAAAAGATTTGGGGGAACATGTGGAAGAACTTTTTATGCAGTGAGTGGTAATGAACTGAAAATTGCTGTCTATGTGAATGGCGGAAGCAATGAATGATTTCGAAAGGAAATTGGATGGATACTTGAGGCAAATAAATTTGCTGGGTTATGGGAATGAAGTGATGGAATAGGAACAATTGAAGTGATTGCTCTGCAGAGGGCAGGTGTTGAATATTAATTGGATATAATGGGAAATGTGGTTATCTTTTTCTTCACTTCCCTACCTCTGACCATATTGCCCATTTCTTGTTTTCCTAGCCTCAGGAAGATGAAGTATCGTATAATATCACACCTCTGCTTTGTTTGTGTTAAGGTTGTGAAGCAGGGAAATTGAACCAGGAGCCACATTGATCCATATGGCATAGTGCAACCTATTTACACAATCACCTCTAAGAAGAGGCACTGCATGGACAGTGGAGACTGAAATAATTGTGGGTGCAAGATAGTCAAAGTTTTGATCTGTCACAAATATAGGATTGTTTGATCATGTTTGAAGAGAAGTACAACATGTATTTTTAAGGCATGTTTTCCTTTGTTTGCTTCTGTGAAAAAATTAACTGGCTTTGTTCCAAGCTGAGCTGAATGTATGGATGCCAAGGTCACATGACATTACAGGTGCACCAGTATAATAGATGTTTGCTGCCCAGAGCTACAGAATTACAGCAAAATAATATGGATAGTCTGACATAGATCTACATGGCATGACTGGGAGAAAATGCAGGCAGAAAAAAGAATTGTGTTCTTGGTTGGATTGGAGAGTAGGAAGTCATCTTGGTGTTATTCAGCTCCTCAAATCCTGCCTGATATAATTCATTGATAAATAGAAATACACTCAATGATTTATTTCCATATACTTTCATTTACTACATGCAGTTGTCATTGGCAATGACAGCATTTATTGCAGATCACTAATTGCACTTGGGGAGGTAGTAGTGTTAAGCCTCCTTGAACCACTCCAGTCCATATAATGAAGGTAACACCACAGTGCTATAGGGTAAGGAATGTGGGAATTTGGTTCAGTGACAATGATGGAATGGCGGTATATTTCCAAGCCAGCTGGGTGGGGTGACTTGGAAAGGATCTTGCATGCGGTGGTGTTTCCATTGCATCAGCTGTACTCCTGCCAATTGACAAAGGGTGGGAGATTATACGTTTCTATCACAGAAATCTTGCTGAATTGCTGCACTGGGTCTTGGTAGATGACAAGAACTGCAGGCATGTTGAATCAGTGTTGGATGGAGTGATGATCAAGGGCATTGCTTTGGCCAGAATGGTGTCAAACATCTTGAGTGTTGCTACACCTATCCAGGCAAGTTTAGAATATACCATCACACTTCTTAAAATCTTTTTGAATCAGGAGGTGAGTCATTTACCTTAGAATACACAGCCTCTGACTTGCTAGGTTCATTAATATGGCTAGTGCAGTTAAATATTTGGTCAATGGTGATCTCCGAGAGGTTGATGGCAGGTGATTCAATGATGGTAATGTTATTGAACTACCTTCATGGGAAGATAGTTAGATTTTATTTTTGGAAATGGTCATTATCTGGCACCAATGTGGTGTGAATGCTCAATGCCACCTTATCAGCGCAAGCCTGAATGTTGTCCGGGTTTGGCAGATGTGGATATGGACTGCTTCAATATCTTTAGGCTTGCAAATTGATTTAAACACTGTGCAATCATTGGCAAGTGTCCTCACTACAGACCTTCTGTTAGAAGGACGGTCATGAATGAACTAGCTACACTTGTGTTGAAAGACTCCACTTGTACTGTACATATTTTTGGATGTCATATTGTAAAAGGGATGGAAAGGCACTGAACAAGATGCTAAAAAGATTTGTAAGGATGATACCAGAAATGTAAACATATACCTATCAGGAAAGCACGAACAGCCTGCATCTTTTTTTCTCTTGAAAAGGCTGTAAATTTACCTAAAAGAGGTTATTAAAATAATGAAGCATTTTGATAAGATAGAGACAGGTAAGTGTAAACATTTAGAATAGAATCCCTACAGTGTGGAAACAGGCCGTTTGGCCCAACAAGTCCACACTGGCCCTCTGAAGAGCATCCTACCCAGACCCATCCCTGTACCCTATCCCTGTATTTTCCATGGCTAAAACACCTAACCTACACATCGCTGAACACTATGGATAATTTAGCATGTCCAATCTACCTAACTTGCACATCTTTGGACTCTGGGAGGAACCTGGAGCACCTGGCAGAAACCCATGCAGACACAGGGAGAATGTGCAAACTCCACACAGACAGTTACCCAAGGTAGGATCAAACCCAGGTCCCTAGCGCTGTGAGGCAACAGTGCCACCCCATTTCTATGGCAATTTTCCGAGTTTGCCATGCCTTATTATTTATAAAAGAGAACTTGGTGTCAAAAGCTGAGCCAACATTACAATATATTTCATTGGAAAGCATGTTATTATAATGTGTCACTCTCAAATTATCTTGGCCCTCAAATTAATCAAACACTCCAGTTTTATGTCACCAGTCAGTCCCAAACAGCTAGAATGTGTTTCAGGAATGAGAGACCAAAGCTTCTCTTACTTGACTTTCACTTAATTTTCAGGCTTAGCTGCATTCAAGATTAATTGAAAATTTAAATTATATTTGGAGTTGTGTTACAGTATCTTATAAAACAAAGGAGGACAAATTGAATATTTAATTGTTTACAACATAAACATTTGTAAAAAAAATAGAAAAAAAAGCAGTGAACTTCGTATGAAATAAGTTTACATCAAGAGAAAATGAAAATACTGTTGAATTGCAACATTTTCAACGAGTTTATCGCCAAACTGTGCTGATCATTTCTATCATTTTTCAGCAGTTCCAAAAAGTTGCATTTAAAAAAGAAACAAAGAAGTCAATTTAAAAAATGTTGAGTTACCGCGAGAAAAAAAGTCGCAAAGAAGAAAATATTGCCTTTGTGAATTGGTAGCCGTTTTGCCTTGATTCAGGAAGTTATGGATTTTAACTTTTATATCATTACCTCACAAGCACAGCTGACAATCCAGTACAAGTACTTTGCCAGAGGTATTGCCTGTCTTTCACACAAGGTGTTATACCAAGGCCCAGTATATTCTAGCAGTCCTGGTGGATATTGAAGAATTCATGGAATATGTTTTACCATCAAGCAAAAATACACATGGACAATATGCGTAATCATTTCAGTGATGTTTGTAAGAACTTGATTTGCTTGAAATAGCTGTTATGTCAGGGTTACCTTTAAATTTTATCACCAGACATTAGTGAATTGGTTGCTTTACTTACATCCTCTGCCCAATTTGTATCCCCTTCTGATCTTCTTGCCCATTAATAAGCTAGAAAGGCTGCCATTGTGCTTGATCATTTTGCTGCATTTTGAGCAGCATTTCATACTGTGTCATTTCGAAATGATGGGTTAAATTGCTATATTAATGCATTTTAAAAGTTCACATTAACAAATTCATGGTTTGAAAAATGCCTCAGTGAGAAACAACATGTATGATGTTACAATGTGCTTGTCTTCAAACATATGAGAGGAGTAAAACTTGCCTCATGTTGACAGACCATGGCCGTTGTACATAGAGTATAGACACAGAACGAACAATAAAAATGGGAGGAACCTTTGTGTTAAGAATCTGGGAAAATATTCCTATGTATTCTCATAAATTAAAAAACAGGGGAAGTTGCATTAAACACAGGAACAAAAACAAAGTTGCTGGAAAAGCTCAGCAGGTCTGGCAGCATCTGTGAAGGATAAAACAGAGTTAACATTTCGGGTCTGGTGACCCTTCCTCAGAAATCCTTCCTCAGTTACATTCAACTTGTATGGAACCTTGGTTCAATGACATGTGGTTAATGATGCACAATTCTGGTCTTCATGTTACTGAATGAGGAATTAGAAATATTGGAAAAAAATTCAAAAAATCTTGATGAGAATGTTACCAGAACTGAATTATAATTACCAGGAAAGACTGAACAGGTTGTGACTCCTCTGTCTAGAAGAGAAAGCTGAGGAGTGACCTAATACAAGTCTTTATTATTATGAAAGGGTTTTGATAAGGCTGGCATGTGGAAGCTATTTTAATTTGCTTGTGGATTTCCAGAAGTGGAAGTCATAAATATGGGATAGTCATAAATAAATCACTGAGGAATTCACAAAAAACTTCTTTATCTTGAGAACTGTTAAAATGTGAAACTTGCTATTACTTGAAGTAGGTGTGGAAAATAGCATAGATGTACTTAAGGGGATGTCAGATCAATACCACCTGCAAGATCCCCTCCAAGCCACTCACCATCCTGACTTGGAAATACTTCGTTCTTTCTTCAGTGTCATTGGGTCAAAATCTTGGAACTCCCTCCCTGATGGCATTCTGGGTCTATCTACAGCATATGGGCCGGAGTGGTTTAAGATTCTCATGAGTAACTAGGGGTGGGAAATAATTACTAGCCCAGCCAGCAATGCCCACATCCCATGACTGAATTGCAAAATATATTTATATGAAAAGGCGTAAAGAGATTTACTGATTCGACTGGAAGTAGAGTGAGAGGAGGCTTGTGTGGACAATAAACATCAGCCTGGACCAGCTGGGGAAAATGGTGCCTTTCTGTGCTGTAATTTTATGGAAGTGAACACTGAAATTCTGATCAGTGAGGAGGTAAAATATACAGAACAATTTTAGCAATTTGAGTACAGTACCGCCAACGAGAATGTAGCTAATTATCTGCAAATAATAGTTGATGGAAACTAGAGATTATTTAGAAGTTATAAAATTACAATAATATGCAGAATCACTGGTTAGGGGGCAGAAGGAGGCCATTTGGCCCTTCATACCCACACTGGCATTACCTCGTGCCAATCTCCTGCTTTCTCCCCATATCCTTATACTTTGCTTTTGTTCAAATAATATTGCAATGTCCTCTTGAATGCCTCATTTGAAACTGCCTCCAACACATTTCCAGGCACTGAATTCTACGTCTTAACTGCGGTGTGTTGCTTATTTCAGGTGGTTGGATAGTTAGCTAATAGTATAAGCCAACATCATAGATTCAATTCCTATACCAGATGAGGTTACCATGAGGATCCTACCTTTTCAACCTTACCCCTTGCCTGAGGTGTGATAGCCATCACCCGGCAACTTTCTTTTTGCTCACTGAGTCAAAATAAGATCTCACATTGCCCCTTTTTTTTGCACATCACAATGCATCTTGAACTACTGGTAACCTGAGACTGAACAACCAGCTGATCTGTAAGAACATTAATTTTTCATTTAGCCTGTTTTTACATTGCCTAGAATAATGACTGACTAGTGATTAATGGACATTCTGGCCTATCTCCCTTCTGCATTGAACAGTAGTAAGCAGCTATTTTTATTTTTAAAACAGTTAACAATCTAACTTGGGGGTAGGGGGAGTGACATTGGTAGGGAAGAGTACACAATATGAATTAGAAGCTTTAGGTTAACTTTTATTATAACAATGTCTTTGTCTATGATAAATAGCTTTACTCTGCCTGTTTATTTCTGACTCATTCCTATTTATTATATACTCTGGTCTTTATTCTTCCATTTACAATGTTTGTTTTTTTTGATCTGTCGCTTTAAAATTTTGCACTGCTGTTATTGTTTGCATACCCTCTTGTTGTGTTGGCAGATTGGAGCAATTCAAACTTTGCGAGCTATTTATACCCTGGATTGTAAAGTTTGTCAGAAGCGTGCAAAGATGCAGTTGTACTTCCTTTAGAGGCAACCAGAATGACAAAATTGTTTTTTCATTCTAGCCACTGGAGATAATGTGACCTCGATTCACCATATAAACACAAGTTGAGTTGAAGGCTGAGATCTATACTGTTATTGTCCAAGTGACTGTCAGATATGCATATCAATCTGAGAGATGCAAAATGTTATGCTGAGCATTATAAAGAGAGAACTGTAGTTCTACACACCCTGGTCCTCGTACTCAAGCAACTGAAGAAAGAGCTACCCTTCATTGCAACCTACAGTCATACTCACCAGTCCTTATATTGGACACTGGAGACTGAGCTAGAACCTACAGCTCCACTAAATTAGCTGACCTCAAGCAGAGTGGAGATAATGAATTATTTAACACTGAAACCACTGAGTGAGAGAGGAGGAAATTGTCTCAGGGCCCCCCTTCTGATGGCTAGTGTGTAAAACTTGCTAGTAATGCGTGTGGATATCTGGCATGGACAGAATAATGCATGCTACAACTATTCCTATGAACCTTGGAGACTAACTGGTCAAGCTCTTGCATGAGAATACTTTGGTGAGGTATAGCAGGACAACCAGCAAATAGTCACTGGATTTCGGACAGGAAGTTAGAAAAATTGGCAGAAAAATGAACATTAGAATTGCTGTCACAGTTTGGAGAAGTGAGCGATGCTAGAACAATTTCTGTCCAGACTCTGAGGCTGTGCTTGAATTGCTTGTCTTGGGATTAGTCTCTTTTGTTTTTGCTTCTTCCATTCAGGGCTGCTGGTAATATTTTGCTGCAATTATAAAGAAGACAATTTTGACTGCACCCACATGTTTAGATCTGGATTCTGCAGAGGTTGGTTTCCTGGTTAAGTGATGTATTGGGAATTCTGCACTTGCTTAGACAGAGTGAATGGCACCACTGATTCTGCCAATTGCTCAGTCGAAGCAAAATGCTTGGGCAATCATTGGTATGAAACTGAAAAGAAATTCTGAAATGACAGCCTGGACAAGAGATGTCAGGAATTTTCAGTCTGAACATTGCTCTGGGCCAAAATCATATGCCTGGTTCGAGGCAGGAAGCTGCATTCATCATATTGAGTTTGAATGTTAGTCAAAACTAAAATTTGACCTTAAACTTTCCATTGGGTCTCTAATGATTTTGTTTGAGTGATGGCATCACCCTTCCTACACTCATTCCTGTATAATTTAAAAATATTTGTTAATTTAATAACATTGTTAATCTACTTAAAAGTGATGAAAGACTAACACCTAGATAGAAATGTCTGTGCTAAAGTTGAAATTAAACACTGTCCCAGAATATGGATTAGTAACTGGATGAAAGGCTACAGTAAACATTTCAGCCTTGAAAGAAGAACTACTCTGGTTGTCATATACTCAGGACTCTACAATTGATTGCAATGCACTTGGCTAGGGCTGGTAAAAATGAGTTCTGATGAATGTTAAGCACATTGAATTCTCAGGCTCAGCTGTGAGGTAAACCTGCTTGCTAAATTTCGCGTCCAGCTGCACGCAAAAGGAATGAACATTTGGCCAAGGCACTGATGGTTGCTGGTACTCACTGAACTAGACCCTAAAAAAGTTAGCAACTTCAGGAGAGAGGGGAGAAAGGTCTGATTGGAAAACAGGAAATACCAAAATGAAGACTTGTTTTCCTTTCAGATGTTGGTAATAATTTTGCTTCACATTGTAATATTGTCTTCTTTCTGGCGAATGTTGAGCCTTGAGACCTATTTAATAACTTAAGTAATGCTTTCATTTTCAGTCAGCAGTGTGGAAGGTAAACATTTGAATGTAGGATTCTAAAACAAACAGGCAGGATTTCAGGTGAACCTTGTTGCCCGAGTTTGTATTTGTTGACCCTGATATTTAACCCTGGGGATGCTCCCAGCTGTATTGTTGTGCTGTGTTCTGGTAAGTATCTGTACTTGCTGCAGGTAGGTTATTGTTATTGTATTTAAGTTAACAGATAAGGGTAACTGAATTCAATGGACCTGTCTGTAAATTCAGGAAGGTTTTGGTATTCTCAATTTTGAATAGCTAAAGGGAAGGAATTGAAAATTGAAGGAAGGATGTTGCGTTTATAAAAACAGTTTCAACAAAGGTTTTCCAACATTACAAGACATTCGTCCGTGAAAACGTATTTTGAGTTCTAAGTATCCTGGGGTCAGTGAGGTGATGATATAAAAAGTCTCATTTGTCTCATTGTCCAGCATTGAGAGATCTGAGATAGTCATAGAATCGTAGAATTTTACAGTACAGAAGGAACCTATTCGATCCATTTTGCCAGTACCGGCTCCTGAAAGAGCTGCCCAGCTAATCTCAATCTCCAGCTTTAGTAGCCCTGTAGCCCTGTAACCCTCAAACTTAATCTCTTTCAAATATGTTTCCTGCTCTCTTTTGAATCCTCCTATGGAATCTGCCTCTACCACTCTTCCAGGCAGGGCATTCCAAATCCTAACAATTCTCTGAGGTTTCTCCTCATCTCACTCATAGCTCTTTTGCTGACAATCTGGAAGTTCAGGCCAGGTGGAGGAATGGAGATGCTGGTCCTGTTAGCAAGAGTAACTTTTCTATTTTACCTTTATTCTTATATTGCTTTACGTCCTTCCTTTTTAGTATTTGTTTTGAATAAGAAAATGCTTTTGAGCTTTTTCTTTAGAATTTCAAGCACTTTTGCATCATCTTCTTACACTCATCTTTTAAAAAAATGAGATATCCAAGGACACCATCAGCTGAAATGATTAGGAGAGACAGATATAAAAAAAGCTAGTGGTTGATGACACTATCTTTGTATTTGTTGTATGACTATAAAATTGCTTGCTTAGCTGTGAAAGCTCTTTTGAAAAATGACCAGAATTCCTCTAGCAGGAATGCAAACAGTTTAGAATGTTACACTGCATTTTTGCAACTTGTAATGCCTCTTTCACAACTCATCAAATTTTCCAAAGACCCTCTCTGGTGATATAATACTCTGTTGCCCTCTCTTCAACTGTGATGCATTATTTACCAAGCTGTACATGCGCAAAGCCTTGATATTGTTATAAACATAAAATACTGAGCAAGATTTGTCAGAAAATTCTGCTTTGTGGCTGTATTTGCTTTAAAGGGATGTAGAGGCTTCACTGAGTTTACTAAACTATTGAGGTACAGTTGTTCTGCATCTGTTTGTTAGGCATAATTATGAATTACTGAACACGGGTATTTCACTACTTGTAATGTACATTCTTAAAATGACATTTCAGTTCAATATTCGGTACAGGCAAAATGGATCGAATGGCCTCCTTCTGTACTGTAAAATTCTATGATTCTATGAATATCTCAGATCTCTCAATGCTGGACAATGAGAGAAATTAGGGCTCTACATGCTTCAAATTAATATCATGGAATTGTTATATATTTTGGCAAAGAAAATATATTTCTACAGAAAAGGATTGACCATTTCTACAATGTAATGCAAAAAGCTGTACTGGGAAAGGTTGCTCAAAAATTCATTTAATCTTTCACTTCAAGAAGAGAATGAACATCACAACAGAGAAATGACTGGGTAATGTTTCAGGTTGTAATCTTTTGTCAGAACAAATGGCATTTTCGGAGTGTGCTTTGTGTTCACAGCATCATCTGTTTTTATTTCAAATTTCTCGCTTTATTATTTTATGATCTCAGCTGATTGCTCTAAAGTTGCTGTTTAATTTGGCTTCTGTTCCAGGGGTTAGTTGCCTGATGCGCAGAGGGAGCTTGCTGGATGTCTAACTACTTCTATTAAGGCAGAGACCTATTAAGCACAGAATAAAATCAAATGGTTCCAAAAGGGCTAATGTCAATTTGACCTACTGCAACAATTAACCCTATCTTTCATAAAGCAAAGAAATCCATGTTGTGTACTTAAGATGATAATATGCTGTTTACAATTTTGTTCAAATAGCCTTGACTACACTCTATGCAGACCTATCAATGAATCAGCAAACCAAATTTATAGCTTTTTTTCCTGAATGTTTAATTTAAAAAAATTACTTAGGTAGCCCTACTTTGAGAGAAGTTTCACTCGTATACTGCTTTGTAGGTCCTGAAGAAATGTCAAGCACTTCACAGGCAATTTATTACTTTTGAAGTATATGTACTGTTTTACTGTAGACACATGCAAGAGGTGACCTGCATACAAGAAGATTCCACAAGTGGGAAATAGCAGTAATGCACGGGTGGTCACTGAAGAAAGCTGACAAATCAATTTGATAGATTAATAGTTCTGCAAAATGTTGAACTGAAATATCTCCTGTGTATTTAAGATAAACATTTTAAGAAAGTACATCAGACACAATCATGAACAAACTGTGTAGTGGCCTCGTCAGATCACATCTTCAATATTTCACTTAGCAATGGTCACTGCAATGCAAGGTAAACTTAGCTCTTTGAAGAAAATGCAGTGAAGTCAACGTTGTAAGGAAAGACTGGGGTACTCCAGAGCCCGGAAAGCTGCATGGATGGTAATCGTGTACACACATGACATGCTCAATGTTAATCTGGAATATAACCTAATTATTGGATTGGTGGATCAGGTTTAAATAGTAAAAAAAAAGTGGCATAACAAGGTGTAGAGCTGGATGAACGCAGCAGGCCAAGCAGCATCAGAGGAGCAGGAAGGCTGACATTTCGTGCCTAGACCCTTCTTCAGAAATGGGGGAGGGGAAGGGGGTTCTGAAATAAGTAGGGAGAGAGGGGGAGGCGGATAGAAGATGGATAGAGGAGAAGATAGGTGGAGAGGAGACAGACAGGTTAAAGAGGCGGGGATGGAGCCAGTAAAGGTGAGTGTAGGTGGGGAGTTAGGGAGGAGATAGGTCAATCCAGGGAGGATGGACAGGTCAAGGGTGCGGGACCTATCCTCTCCTCTATCCATCTTCTATCCGCCTCCCCCTCTCTCCCTATTTATTTCAGAACCCCCTTCCCCTCCCCCATTTCTGAAGAAGGGTCTAGGCCCGAAATGTCAGCCTTCCTGCTCCTCTGATGCTGCTTGGCCTGTTGTGTTTATCCAGCTCTACACCTTGTTATCTCAGATTCTCCAGCATCTGCAGTTCCTACTATCTCAAAAAAAGTGGCAGTCTTGCTTTGGTGATAGTATTTGAGTTAGTAGGTCATGGCTTCAAATCCTACTTCAGGCACTTGTACGCATATTGAGAGTAATGCCATCTTTAGAATGAGATCTTATAATGTGACCTTACCAGTGGACTTGAAAGATCCTGTCATACTATTTGGAGTAGAACGATAGTGCTATCCTGATGTTGTAGCCAACTATAGTCTGTGCCTGCAAAGTGATTTGTTGTATGTGCCTGCATCACAATTGTAACTACATTAAAAGATGCACTTAAATGGCTTTAGGATATAATGAGGCCAATGAAAAGCATAATGCAAAATTAAAAGGTTAAATGGCTGTTGTAGGATGGACAGCAGGAAATTGCTTTGACAACAAAGTGATTAAAGTGTGGAATAAACTTCTAGTTAAATTATTGGAGGCAAAAGTCCTCTAATAATTTCAGAAACAATTGCGGCTTTGGTATCCTCATGGACCAAGATGAACCTATTCAGGAGCAATACTGTGCAGATCTTTTACATTTTAGGTGTTGGGGCATTGAAGAATGTGTTCAGAAAGGTTGCAGACAATACAGTGAACAGCATAGAATCACTACAGCGTAGAAGCAGATCATTCAGCCAATCAAATCTACACTGCCCTCCAAACCTATCCCTTGCACTTCCCATAGCTAATCTACCTCGTCTGCACATCCCTGGACGTGATGGGCAATTTAGCATGGCTAATCCACCTAATCTGCACAATTTTGGACTGTGGGAGGAAATTGGAGCACCTGGAGGAAACCGACACACACATGGGGAGAACGTGCAGATTCCACACAGACAATTGCCCGAAGCTGGAATCAAACCCGGGTCCCTGGTGCTTGTGAGGCAAGGTGCTGGTGCTGACCACTGAGCCTCCTTTCAATTGTTACCTTTCTGCCTAACACAATTCAGTATATGAGAATCCGGAGCAAAATATAACTATTTGAGTAACTACTTCCATTGGGTAAAGAAAAATGTCACCTTAAATCTTTCTGAAGATAGTCAGTTTACATCATAAAATTAATCAAGGATCGCTGTTGCATTTACAATTTTGAATTTGTAAAACAAATTTTATCTTGTAACAAGTTTACGTGTTTTGTCACCAAATTTTAATTTGCATTTTTGAATATGGACTGTTTCAGTGTTGGAAGCTGATTATCTGGTTTACTTGCAGTTCTTATTCATTAAATCCATACCACTTTTTTTTCAAAAAACATGTACAGAAAACAAACACAGATCTATCACATTCTGCGTGTGGCCAATCAAAGCATTGGCTGCCTGCCTTCTCACAGGGACTTGGATGTTTCGCAGTGAATATACCCTGATTGTAAAAGCTGAAGTATCATTTTTAACATACTCTGTGCTACTGTGATCAGGTACTGTGGACTGCTTTCTGCTCTCCTTGCAAACATAGGGCTGTTAATTCAAATCCAAAGAAATGACCACATTATTGCCAATTAAAAGTTTTAGGGAGCTGTTGATATTATTGTTATTTTTGTTTTCATTGGAAAATATATCACTATTATAATGTCATATTTTAATATTACATCAATGTAGCAATTAACAGCTTCCTGTATTTTAAAATGCAGGACTTATATTTGCTGGATTTCAAACTTTAAATATGAAAGCCTTTTTAACTTTTTGGATATTCCCAACAACTTTCTTTGCCTATTTCACTTTACCCTAAATTATTAGCTTACATAATCCGTATACACCATCCTGAATTGTGCTTTGATGATATGTTGCTTTTATTTGTACATTTTGTCATGATCCAATTCAGTAACACTTTCCTGTGGATCTGTAGGAAAAAAAAGTGTTGCACAATTTTAAATAATACAATGCATGGAATTTTGCTAGTATACTGCTTTGTGTTTCATACTGAAAGTAGTCAGATCCTGTGGTGTAATGATGCATTTGTCCAAAGCATCAATCTGTGCACGCTGCAGCACAATACTCTGTAATTTTGAGATTAATTGTGAAAGGAGTACATGAAATAATCATGACTTGAAAATTATGGTGTCTCATTTTGCTTAAGTTATTTGTATAAAGTGATATAAAAGCTGTCCATTATCATTGTGGGAATCAGCAGTGCTAGAGGCTGCTCCAGATGGGAACCTTTGGTCATACTTATTTCCAAATATTTGACCAACAGCTGCAGGAAACTGAAAGATAAGCCTAGCAATGAGAGTGAACTGTTGGCTGGCTTTTATTCTTCTTGTTTGTGTTATGTTGTGCAGTGTTTTCTAAATATATATTTTTAAAATGGCACAGCAAGGTTTTCCCAGGTCTAGTATTGGATCATACCAATTATCCAATAGTTATTTAAAGCAATAAGCAGCTCAAAATCTTTTAAAAGGTGATAGAAACATTAAACACAGGCTTCTTTAAACATAAAATGTTTGTGCAAAATGGCTGGATGGCTCTGAGGATTAAAAAAAACGACAGACTGTTGTACCTTCCTATGTTATTTCCCTTTTGGGAAAATGGTGTGCAGGCTGGAAGGATTTGTGGGCTGATTAGCAACCTGGTTTGAACCATTGAAAACATTTCTTCCAGCGCTAACAAGTCCTGGTGTGAGATTTGAATCTTTGGCTTTAACAGTTAGAGGTAGGAATGCGACCAACTGAGTTAGTAGGGCTTACTCAGGAGGTAACAAGCTGGCAGAAGTGCTGTTGTCAGCTAAATTATACAGCAGCCACGGGATTTTTGCTCTGAACAATATTTGTCTGTAGGATGAAGCAAGTTTCCCACAACAGTTGAAAGTTTGTTGACACCAGGATTTATAGCAAGAGTGAAATCGCAAAGAGTCAAATTTGGCCAACTTGCAATTCCAGTTGTGTTGAAGTAATCAGCCTACTCTGCTGGTAGAATAACAAATCCAATAGAATGATGTCGATAGTAAACTGAAAATATGAATGGGTAACTCTGGATTACTGTATATTAGTTGAATTCATTTAACATTTTCATTTGGTTGTGTCACCCAATTGGAGTGTAGTTCGGCCCCAGAAGTGTACAAAGTCAAGGAGCTGTGGGGGAGGTATCAGTTAACATTGTACATTTTTTGATAGGGAGATCTCAAAGTCTGTATGACTAAACCTGTGAGAAAGCGAAAACTGTGGTCGATTAGAGAAAACGTTTAAGTTGATTCATAAGTGGAAAAAGGCACAAAGCAAAAAGTAGACGTTGCTAAACAGTGGTACATTCCAACATCAAGCTTGTCAGCTATTCTGAAGCACAAAGCGGACATTTTGGAACAGCTTGATAACAGCAAACCAGCTTTCCAGCCAACTGAACTAACTGAAACACACCTCCCACCACGTAACAAGTGTACAGTAAATATATTATTGCATCAACAATACAAAACCAAAACATTGCAAATCTGAAATAAAAGCAGAAAATACTGGAAACATCCAGCAGGCCAGGTAGCGTTTGTGGAGAAAGAAAAACAGAATGAACTTTTTAGGCCAATAACCTTTCGTTAGAACTGGGAAAACAACAGGAACAATTTGTACTTGTATAGCACCTTTAATATAAGAAAATGTCCCAAGGTACTGTATAGAGACATTATAAAACAAAAATGTGATGCTGAACCACAACAAGGGAGGGTTTAGAGGGGAGTCAATGTTGTTAAATTGATCCAAGCCACCTGGTGAAATAGAAACTGGACACGGGGCGAATTTTTTCCTGGATGCTGAGTTTATTCAGAGATGCAGTCTTATAGAGCTCAGTCTCCTGTCTACTTTGCCATATCTTAGGAATGCCTTTTTTTAAATTCCCAATCGATTGGTACCACCAAATCACCTGTGGTCATTTTTATCTACTATCTACCACCACTAAATCACCCCTGTTTCAAACTAATCGAATTATGTGCAATATCCCCAGTAAGGGCAATGCAGACACCAAAGGTGAGGCGAGGGAGGGATAGGCTAAATCAAAATGGAGTTCTCATACCATTTTAATTAACCAATCAGAATTTAATAACAAGATTACAGATTAAACAGTGATAGATCGTGAAAGGGGAACTGCAACAAAGATTAATTTGTTGAAGGTAACATGATTCTGGGAGAAATAATACACTTTAGCTCTGGTTGAGCCAACCAAAGTTGCATATGATTGCAATGATGACTTGAGCATTGGAAGTGGTGTTGTGGGTGTGGTTCAGCAGATTGGTAGCTGCAGAAATCTCTGTGAAATAAGAGTCAAATGTTGAACAATTGGAGTTGTTGGTGGGTTGGTGGGGTAGGATTTTCCAGGGATAGGTACAGAAGAAAGCAGGATGTGTGGATGGAGAACAACCCAAATAGAATAGATTTTTATAGTGTAGGCTATACTGTTGGGCAAGCATCACTGCTGAACTTGATGCTACCCCCCACTTGAGATTTGGGTAGTCAGTCACATATTCTCTTTCTCTCTCCACTGCTGTCCTGCCCTCTGACCTCACATCATTCTATTTTTCCCTTTCCCCCACTCAGGATAAAACCAGCAACAAATAATGATGTCAATAGTGCAGAACTGTTCGTAATCTGGCATTAATTGATTGGTTTATAATGGGAACAATACAGCTGATGTGAGAGCAGTTAAAATAATATGCCAAATGCAGATTGGAGTTTGGCGTCAGGTTGACTACAGGGAGTGTTACTTTCCATGAATTGAATATCTTTCTTTCATTGTGAGGGGCTTGGAATAAGAAGTCTTTCATTATTTAGCATGAACATCCCCCATCTCAATGAGCATGTCACATTCTTGCATTCTTTTCACAGATTGACTGGTACGTTTTACAGAAAAAATGTTCTTGAGGAGGAATATGTCTCAGAATGTCCAGGGGTTGTTAAGTTGGATTCTAAATTAATTATTTTTTTCTTTTTCTTAAAAAACATAATTCAGGGGATGTGGGTTGGCATTAGCTATGTCAACATTTATTGCCTCTCCCTAATTACTCAGAGAGTAGTTAAAAATCAACCACATTGCCCTGGGTCTAAAGTTACATGTAGGCCAGATCGGGTAAGGATGGCAGATTCCCTTCCTAAAAAGGAGGATATTAATAAACCAGAAGGTATTTCAGCAATTGGTGTGAGTTACATGCTCATCATTAAGCTAACTTTTGATTCCACACATTTTTTTTATTGAAGGAAATTTGTGCAACTACAATTGGAATTTGGACCTATGCTCCAGTACTTTACCCTCGGATTCTGGATGTGAATCCAGTAATATTACTACTACACCACAAGACAGTATATTGGCACAGTGGCTCAGTGGTTAGCATTGCTGTCTTACAGCACCAGAGCCCTGGGTTTGAGACCAGCCTTGAGCAACTATCTGTGTGGAGGTTGCATGTTCTCTCTGTGTCTGCATGGGTTTCCTCGGGGTGCTCTGGTTTCCTCCCACAGTTCAAAGATGTGCAGGCTAGGTGGATTGGCTGTGTTAAATTGCCGATAGTGTCCAGGGATGTGCAGGCCAGGTGGATTAGCTATAAAAAATGCAGGGTTATAGGGTAATGCGTGTGGCTCTGGGTAAGATGCTCTTCAGAGGGTCAGTATGGATTCGATGGGCCGACTTCTACAGTGTAGGAATTCTATGATTCTAGTGCGGTTAGTTGATGCATGGATATGGGGGGATAGGGTGTCATGTGATGTTTTCAATTACAGAAGGACTCTTCTGGAACTGTTGAGCACTGACAGGGACACAATGAGGCAAGACAGGAAACTAGTGAGCCACTAGAACATCTCCCTTTTGTGCTTACCTCAAGATTCATTCAAGTGTAGAAGAGGCATCTATTTTTTGTGTTTTGTCGCAGTCTTTTGTTAAACATAAGTTTTTTCAGGATAAATGTCCTCCTCCAACATGGGATTACTCATTTTAGCAAGTTGAAACCTGACTGCTGGTACAAAATAAAACTGAAGTCAAAATCTGCTTTGAAAGTTCTTGACAGACTGCTAACCTGTCAGTTATAGTTTTGAGCATTTTAAAATATTTTAAATGAAGAGCAGCCATGTGGCTGTTAGCAATGGGTTTTGGAGCCATAGAGCCATAGAGATGTGTAGCATGGAAACAGACTCTTTGGTCCAACTCATCAGCGTTGACCAGAGAGGTCTCCAAACTATTTGTTCTCTGTGGTATGAAGTGTTCTTTACTGACGAACCTCTCTTACGTTGGTTTCTGAAGTAGCTGTTAAGTTAAAGTGGTTTTGTACTGTACTTAAGCAAACATGTAAAGTGATCATTTCTCTGGAAGATGGGTCCACATTACATACATGATGGCTAGGTTTATGCTCTTGTGGATATGTTAATATCTATTCAGGCTTCATCATGAACTTTTTGAAGTTTTGAAACCTTTAATTAGTGAGTGGGCATCCTCTGGGTTCAGAGAGGGATCATCCAAGTTGTTTTTTTTGGATCATTCTGGGCTTGTAATTCCTTCTCAGAGGTTACTTGACTGCTGCTGGGTGGGAGGATCAGGGGTCCTGATGCTTAGCTGCAGCAGAATTGTTTGGAGCCCTTTCGTTGGAACAGCTGGTCTTTCCCTGTCTACTGGATTCATATGTACATATTTATTCAAGTTGATTGCTCATTCCAATTCCATTCAGGTGTTATGTACATTATTGTGGGTGGCATAGTGAAGAGGCAATGTGTGAGTCCAGGGACTTAATTCATCAGAGAACAATAACAGGCAACGGTATTCACTCATTATAGATACTGGAGGAAGAATGCATGGTACTCCTACAAAACAGCAGCCTCCAGGGCATTGCATCTAGATAACACAGAAATCTTTGCACTAAATTTCCAGCTGCAGTGAGGTCCTCTACTCTTTGAGCTCAGCCAATCACCTCTGTGAGAGCTGCAACCATACATAACCACGAGTGTGGATTAGAGAGCAGATCATGATATTTTGAAGGGGGTTTAATATGAGGGAGATGCCTCAGCATTTGTGGTGGATGGAGGTATACCAAATCCCAAAAATAGAATCAGGAGGAGGTGGATAAAGAACAAAAGACAAAGGGAACTGAGGGGGACTACAGAACAACAAGGTGTGGGGAGAGTTGGAATTAGCTGTGAGGAGACTGGCACTCCTATGAGGGCAGCGTAAGCTGGGTAAGGACACCATCATTCTCTGCAGAGACAGGAGCAGCAAGGTACAACGTGAGAGAGGAACAGCCAGTAAATTGGAAGAACTGAGTTGGAAGGTTCTTAAACTGAGGGTTGTTAGAGTCTGAGATCCTTTATTCCAAGTGGCTATCGAGGTAGATAATTGTTAAGAGAATGGTTCTGAAGAGGTTATTGGTGAAGACTGCATAAGCTTTATCCAATTTAATGAGGTCATAAGGATTTGGATGAAGAACAACAGAACAACTCTGGAACTCAAAGGAGGCATATTGACAATTTAGGCCTCCTTGTTTTGTTGGTAATAATGTGTATCATGCCAGCGTTATGTACTTGATTGCTATCATGCAATCAAATGCATCTTGTTTAAGTCCAGACCCTCTTCTCATTAAACTACGTGGTGGTCTTCCTCGACCACAGTAGACAAAACAGGCCTTGTAAATCCCAAACTTAAAAAGGTAGCGGCAAGACTCCAGCTAGCTCATACAGACCAGTGTAGTTGGGCTTGTCTGAGGTTTTTGTTAATCTGTACCTTTGCAACAAGAATAATGTTTAAAAAGGAAAAGGAAAGGAAAAGTAATAAAGGATTGCGGGAGTGATGTTTACAAATGAATGTAGTAACACTGGAAATTGGAGGGTTCCTGCTTAAGATAACTTCTTGGTTTTTCCTCTTCACCTGCTCATGTTCCTCATGGTTTTTTGAAATGTTTGCCCAGCAGTGCATTCTGTCGTCATTGCAAGTCCGAGAATCAGGAAAGCCCTCCCTTAGTGGAAAAGAGCCTGACGATGGCAATGAACTGGAATATCAACAAATAAACAATAGCACCGAAATTGTATCTTGTTGGTGAAAGTGAAAGGAGGAAGGAATGTTGTAGAAGATGCAACCAAAGCTGGCACTTTTGGTTAATCAGTTTATTTTAAATACACTGACTGTTCTGAAAATAGGAACATCTGCAAGGAAAACTTATAAGATGAAGATTCATTAGGTATCCCTAACATAAAGGTTTTACTGTGATATTATTTATGCATAGCATTAATTAGGGATTCTGTATTGGAGAAACAAAGATCTTTACACTCTGCAATTACTTGCAAAATAAAATCCAAATGCTTGGATTAAAATTTAGTATTCCCAAATTATTATATGCTGTATGTTCTCATTTGGTTCGGCAAAGATACATTAATAATTTAGTCTATAGTTAATTATACTTTATACATCCTCTTGCCTGATGCAGTTTTTTTTTCAGTTAGATGAGCTTTGCTGTTTACTGTCATATTTAAATTAGCTGTGGAGTGGTGTATCAGTGCTGACTGGTTCAGTTTCTATGGAGATGTTCCATGGAGCAGCCTTCAGTGATTCGGTTATTTCCCAACAGATGAATTGTAAATGCTTGTACCACAGGCAGTATTATTCAAACAAGCTGTGTCCGTGCTCAAAAAAATAGTGAAATAATTCTGGAACAAAATTTGCTCCTAACATTAACAAAAATTACATGAACACAAATTACCCAGCTGATAGTTTAAATGCTGACTGTAAGTTTCTTTTTAGGCTTTTTCACCTTGCTTCAGTTCCAAATTTAGCATGTGTGGGAAAAACACAACAGGTTTGTTAATTCAGTAAATGACTTTAGTGCTTGACCAGAGTAATGAAGAGGAATAAGTATCCTTATTTAGCAACAAATCTATCTAAATTACCATTGGAATCCAAATATTTATTTGCTGAACAAGATTGTGCGGTTAATTTGCTATCTAAATATTCATGCCCCATTCTACTTTATTCCTTCATTTCATGCAAGTCTTGACCCTGCCTCCTCAGGTAACTTGCCAAAATGGTCAGCCATGACGCCAAACAATGAGTTTTGGCAGGCTATTTCTTTCAGCAAAGCGAGTCTCATGGGTGAAGGGAAAATTGTTTATGATCAGTGTTGACAAAGGTGCACGTTAGCATGTGTTGCTTTATATCTTTTGGGAATTGAATATATAGCTGATTTTCCCCTGCTCAATCACCCCCTTTCCCAGCTTTGCTGAGGTCAATTGTAATGCTGTTTGGGCACTCGTCTATTAGTTGAACACAAACTGAACATTAATCCTATAGTTTGTCTGGACCTCGTGGTTTATCTCCACACAGGCGGGAGACTAAACAAATAAGCCATTGGTGGAGGAAATCTTCTGTCTGAACATTGCTGACTTACCTGCATGCGCACAACTTCTTAAATAGCTACACGGCAGCTGTAGATTCACTTTAATGGTAAACTGCAAAGTACTTTAAAGTTTCTTATTTTGTTACAGTCAGGTTATTATGAATTGCTCATCACAAATGGATTGGATGATGCATTATGGTTTGTTTTACACCTTGTATCAGGTGATTTTGTTGAGATGACTCTTAAATGCCTGTCATGTGTTTTTTGGAATTTGAATTCTGAATGCTTTGAAATAGTTCCATTGTATCATTGGACTTGCTACTTGCTCTGACAATTGATAGAAATGGGTCTCATTTGGAATATGACCATTTTACAGAAGGGAGATGGACTTAGAGCATGGACTTAGACTAGATTACATGGGACTAGGACATCATAGCTATTACAGAAACGTAGCTCAGGAGTGGACAGGTCTGGCAGCTTAATATTCTGAGGTATAGATACTTTGGAAGGATTGAAAGAGAGGCAAGAAAGGAGGGTAGAAGGAGTTTTTCATTAGGGAAAACATTATGGTTGTACTTAGTGAGGATATTCCAGGGAAATCATTCAATGAAGTTAAATAGGTGGAACTGAGAAATAAGAAAAGAATGATCACCTTGTTGGGATTGATTTGAAGGCCTTCCAAAGTGGGAAATTGAGAAGCAAATGCATACGGAGATCTCAGATGTCTATAAGAATAATAGAGTCATAATGGTAGGGGATTTTAACTTTCCAAACATAGACTGGGACTGTCATAGTACTAAGGGCTTGGATGGGGAGGAATTTATTAAGTGTGCACAAGAAAATTTTCATATTCAATATGTCAATGTACCAACTAGGGAAGGGCGATACTCGACCTTCAGTTGGGAAATAAGGCAGGATAGGTGAAATGAGGTGTCAGTGGAGGAGCACTTTGTGGCAAGTGATCATAATTCTGTTATTTTAAAATAGCTACGGAAAAGGATAGAACTGATCAAAAAGTTAAAGGTCTAAATTGAAGTAAGGCCAATTTTGATGGTATTACATAGGAACTTTTAAATGTTGATTGAGGGAGTCTATTCACAGATAAAGGCATGGTTGGGAAGTTGGAGGCCTTTAGAAATGCGATAATGATATTTCAGAGTTAGTATTTTCCTGTTTGTGTGAAAGGCAAGGCTGGTAGGTGTAGGGAATGCTGGATGACTAGAGAAATTGAGGCAGTGGTCAAGAAAAAGAAGGAGGCATACATCGGTATAGACAGCTGGGATCAAGTGAATCTGTGGAGGAATATAAGGGCAGTATGAGTATACTTCAAAGGGTTATCAGGACGGCAAAAAGAGGATATGAGATAGCTTTGACTAATAGAGTTATGGAGAATCCAAAGAGATTCTATAAGTACATTATGGACAAAAGAGTAACTAGGAAAAGAATAGAGTCCCTTAACAGGAGTTGAGTGAGATATTAAATGAATATTTTGTGTCAGTACTTATTGTGGAGTTGGACGTAGAAGCTATGGAACTTAGGGAAATAGACAGTGATGTCTTGAAAAGAGTTCATATTACAGAAGAGGAGGTGCTGGAGATCTTAAAACGCGTAAAAGTATATGAATCCGCAGGACGTGATTGGGTGTTTCCCAGAATGTTATGGGAAGCTAGGGAAGGGATTACTGGGCCCCTTGCTGAGATATTTTATCATCAACAGCCAAGGGTGAGTCATAGAGTCATAGGATCATACAGGATGGAAACAGCCTCTTTGGTCCAACTCATCTGCACTGACCAGACATCCCAGAAGACTGGAGGTTGGCTAATATGGAGCCATTATTTAAGAAAGGCTGTAAGGAAAAGCCAGAGAACTATAGGCTGATAAGCCTGGGTAAGTTGTTGGAGGGATTCTGAGGAACAGGATTTACATATATTTGGAAAGGCAAGGACTTTTATGAGTGGGAAATCATGTCTCACTAACTTGAGTTCTTTGAAATAATGACAAAGAAAATTGAATGGTGGTTGTTGTCTATATGGACGTCAGCAAAGCATTTGACAAGGTTCCGCCTGGTAGACTGGTTAGTCAAGTTAGATTACATGGGGTCAGGGGGAGCTAGACAGTTGGATACAAACTGGCTTGAAGTAGGAGACGGAGGGTGGTGGTAGATGGTTGCTTTTCAGACTGGAGCACTGCGGTGTGCTTCAAGGATCAGTGTTGAGTCCACTGCTTTTCATCATTTATATAAATGATTTGGATGTGAATGCAGGAGGAATGATTAGTAAGTTTGCAGATGACACCAAAATAGGTTGAAGAGTGGACTATGAAGAAGATTATCTCACAGTACAATTGGACCTTGATCAGATGGGTCGATGGGCCAAAAAGTGGCAGATGGGTCTTAGTTCAGACAAATTTGAGGTTTTGGATTTTGGTAAGGCAAGCCAAGGCAGGCTGTTAATTGTAGGGCTCTTGGGAGTGTTGTCGAACAAAGAGACCTAGGGGTACACGTGCGTACACTACCTGAACATGGTGTTGCAGGTAGACAGGGTGGTGCAGATAGCATTTGGCATGCTTGCCTTCATTGGTCAGTGCATTGAGTATAGGAGTTGGGACATCACGTTGTGGGTATACAGGACATTGGTGAGGCCACTTTCAGAATATTGCGTACAATTCTGTTCACCCTTCTACAGGAAGGATGTTATTAAACTTGAGAAAGTTGAGAAAAGATTTCCAAGGGTGTTGCCAAGACTGAAATATTTGAGTTTTAAGGAGAGGCTGAATAGGCTGGGGCACTTTTCCTGAGGCATCCGAGACATAGACATGATCTTATAGAGGTTTATAAAATCATGAGGGGCATGGATAGGGTGAATAACCAACGTCTTTACCCTATGGTGGGGAGCCCAAAACTACAGGACATAGGTTTAAGGTGAAAGGGGGAAGATTTAAAAAGAACCTAACAGATAACGTTTTCACACAGAGGGTGGTGCGTGTATGAAATGAGCTGCCAGAAGAAGTGGTGGAGGCTGGTACAATTACGACATTTAAAAGGCATCTGGATGGGTATATGAAGAGGAAGGGTTTAGAGGGATATGGACCAAATGCTGGCAAATGGGATTAGTCAGATTTGGATGTCTGCTCTGCATGGATAGGTTGGACCAAAGGGTCTGTCTCTGTGCTGTGTGACTCTGTGACTCTATGTGTGTTAAATACGTCTGGCTGTGCTCAATGTGACTTAGGCTTAGAGTGAAGTGCTGCTATGAGTTCATTGCATTTGTGCAGTGAAGTGCCAGAATAAAACAAATTTTGCTGCAATTGGAGCGGAAGGCATTGTCCAATCCTTCATTGCACTGAAGCGTGATTGTATTTATTCACTATCTTGATTAAGTTCTTTTTTAAAATTTAAATGTCAATCTCAAGTGGATTAACTCAAAGAGTGACACTGGGAGAATGATTTGAATTGATTATGTGCTTTCTGAGTGTGGAGACCTATGCAGGTGGCATCCACTGTTGATGCTGTGCTGTTATGGAGCTGACTGCAATCCAACTGTGCATTTTCAATGATGACAAGAACTTGCATATGTAGAGCATCTTTAAGATTAAAGAAAGCTGTGCATCATGCAAGGGTATTGGGCAGAAAACTGAAAGACTGGCCACAGAGAAATGCTTAAAGAAGGAAATAAAGGTGGAGAAATTTAGGTGAGGAGTTCAGGAGTTTAGAGTATTGGCAACTGAAGGCATGACCACTGACAGCAATTGATAAAATCAGAAGCGCTTAAGAGTAACTACCTAGTTCGTTATTAAATGGCGCTTGGATGTTAAGGGATTTTGGCTGCAGACTTGCCTCTAAGCTGCCTGCCCTTTGCAACATTTACTCAGCAGCAGGACAGACCTTGAGCGGAGAGGGAGGAGAACCCAAGAGCAGCACTGGCCCCTAAGAAATGTGTTTTAATATGGACTCAGGATGGGAGAACAGTGCCACACTGAACTGGGGGAACAAATAAAAAAGTCAACTGGAAGGAAAAAGTTGCGAAAATTCAATGAAAGTTGAAAGTTTCTTTGTAAAATGGGAACTGCATTGGACGTAAAAATTATTTCCTCTCCCCCTTGACTTTCTGCATCAATAAGACACATAAGACACAGGCACAGGATGATGTATTTCACATGATGTGCTGATAAGGGAAGCTAAGGGTGAAAACAAGAACAGTAAAATCAAGCAGAATATCACAAGAGCTGGAAGTCTGAAATAAAAACAGAAAATGCTGATATACTCAGCAGGTCAGGCAGGATCTGTACAGAGAGCCACAAAACCAACATTTCAGGTTTGTGACCTTTCATCAGAAGTGGGAAAAATCAGATTTTCCAAGTGGCGGGGGAAGTTGTGTGGGACAAGGAGCAAGAAGGGAAACTTGGGCAGCGTGGAGGGCCAGAGAGACTGACTGGCAAAAGTTTTCATGGCACAAGGTCAAGGGAATGATGTGGGTAAAGGTATGGGCTAAACAATGTGGGCTATGGTGATGTGGGAAAATCATGTGAAAAGTCCCTTCAAGCCTTTTCTGATGTTGGTTTGAGATGAGATTCTCATTTGGGTGTACCAAGATACCTGTTAATGGGGATTACTGCTTGTTGCCATCTTCATTAACTGCACATCTCAACTCATTAATATGTCGTGGAGGTGTCGGTGTTGGACTGGGGTGGACAAAGCCAGAAGTCACACAACACCAGATTATAGTCCAACAGGTTAATTTGAAATCACAAGCTTTCGGAAGTGCTTCTCCTTCATCAGGTGATGAAGGAACAGCGCTCCAAAAGCATGTGATTTTGAATAAACCTGTTGGACTATAACCTGGTGTTGTGTGACTTCTTACTCATTAATATGCAGCTTCCTATCGTATCACCTGCCATAGTGGAAGTCTGAGTGGGCACCTGGTGACTCCAGCTTACCACTACCACCGTCAGATCATTACCTTAGACACCCAGGACCAGCATGCTCCATGGACAGTGACTGCAAACATCCCAAGTCCACATACTCCATGTCATTGACATCAGACAGTCGTCAGCCTTTCTGAATTAACATGGAACACCTCTGACCCACTTGAACCATGCTGCATCTCAGGGTGAGTCAGTGCTATCTTTGTAATGTTGCTACAAGGACACTGAGGGACAGGCACCCAGCTCATGGTCTGGACAGGTCACCTCTCAGGGCTGTTCACTGTTCTTTTAGCACTCACTCACCTTGAACCTACCTGGATGTTCACATCATCTCATTCCTTTGCACCACAATCCTTCTGGCTACAGTTTTGGCCTCTTGTTCATACAAATATAATGCCAGGCAAACTACTTGTGTCAACAATGTACAATGACAAGAGATGAGTACACAGCCCTTTAAATTTTACCTCTTTGCTATACTTCCCCCTTCTACAATTTTGGGAAGATGCATCGTGGCTGAAATAACTGAAACTTCTGTTTGTAACGCAACATGGTTTAAATAGTCAAATTCAGGTGTCACATAAATTAGATGATGCTGCAATAGTATCATTGTACCCACCTAACAAGAGGTAAGGTTGATTTTAATATAATTTGATTGTCTAAGGGTTTCAGCATTAACATGATCCAATGATGTTTGGTTTCATTTCTTGGACTGCAACTCATGCATTACGTTAGACTTCCACTGTACAGGTTTTTCAGCTATAATGTGTGTTTTGTTAACGTGAATTGGCTGTAACGTGATTGATGAAAAGTTGATGCTGTTTGGATAACGGGAACTTTCTGCTGTACAGGTATAACAATTTTCTGTAGCGATATCCCTAAAACACAATTTTCTATGGTGATTTTTTTATAGCGCGATTTTCTGCAGCACGAGGTCACACAAGAACTCAACTTTGCCATCACAACAAGATGCCTCCTCCAGGCATATCTTTCTTTCAGCACTTCAAATGGACACATTCCCTTCATTAGAGCCTGATTAAGTCTGCAGTCATAGTGAACAAGCCTTTCCTTGTCTGTGACACCTTTCCTTATAAGTTGAACTACTGCAGTCCATGTGCTGTAGGTAGACCCACAATGTCATGAGGGAGGGTGTTTGAGGATTTTGATCTAGTGACACTGAAGGAACAGCGATATATTTCCAAGTCAGGATGGTGAATGGCTTGGTGGAGAACTTGCAGGTTGTGGTGTTTCTGTATTGAGAGGATATTTCCCCTCATTGGAAAGCCTAGGACCGGAGGGCACAGTCGCAAAATAAGAGGGAGCCAATTTAAGACTGAGATGAGAAGGAATTTTGTAACTTGGTGGGTCGAGAGTTGTTAGAACTCCTTGCCACAGAGAGCTGTTGCGCAGAGTCCTTGTGTATATTTAAGGCTTAGATGATAGATTTCCGCTCAGTAGCGGAATCAAGGGTTACAGGGAAAATGCAGGAAAAAGAATGTGAGGAATGTTGGGTCAGCTGTGATCCTATTGCATGACAGAACAGGCTTGAGGAGCTGAATGGCCTACTCCTGGTCTAATTCTATGGTCTTATGGAGGAAGGCAATATCTGTTCATTCACAGCATCCTTTTTCACCATCCAAAGCCCCAAGCGGTAATTTACATGTACTTCTTTCAATTTATTGTACCGTGTTCATTGCTAACAAACTGGCCTCCTCTACAATGGGGCATCCAAACAGATTGGAGATTGTTTTATGGAAACTTCCATTCAGCTGGCAAGTTTGACTTTGTATTTCTATTCACCAGTCATTTTATTTCACCACCTCACTCTCAGCATTCTCAGTTGCTTTCCATCCGCATGTTTGGTAGGCTGGATGGACTACCAGAACATCTCTAATCTCCTGATGTGAACTGCTTGTCCATATTGTATTCTTACTTGACATGGAAACAATGTACACTTCTCTTGTACAATAACTTGAATCCTAAACACTGAGCAAATGCTTTTTCATGAATGAAATAGCCAAGTATTTACAGCTGGAGAAGAAGGCATATTTATCATGTTGCTTATTCACAAATTTCAGTTACGTTTCAAAAATTGGGCCCGTTCAATTTATTATGTTGTGTGTTTTGAGTGCTGTCGTTTTAAATTACATTTTGATGACTATATCCAACACTGTGGACGTTAACACACCTGCATCCATTATAAGGACCTTCAAAAAATTTCAGCTCAATTTGAAGTGATGCATTATCTTGGATCAATGGTTGTACATCTGCCTCTTTGTTAGAAAGTTGTAGGTTCAAGTCCCTTTTAGAAGTTGAATATACAATCTAGGCTGATCGAGGTTCCGGGGAATCCTGTTTGTTGACTTTGCCAGCCATGAGGTGAGATATTGAATAGAAGCTCTTTCAGTCTATTGTTGTGGTATAGATGTATGTTTGAGCGAAAAACAGCAAGTTGTCGATGATTCTAATTCAATGTTCTTTACTTATCTGATTATTCTCATTGAAAAAAGTGTCCTCAAATATTACAACAACATTAAAAACGCCCTTGGCTCCCAGAATAAAAATGAAATTGTGCTCACACATTTTTCTGCTGTTTTTAATTTGATTTTAACATGGCTTTCATATTCAAACTGTTATAGAGTCACAGAGCCATAGAGGTCTACAGCACAGAAAAAGATCCTTCTGCCATTGAGTCTGAGCCAGTCAAAAACAAGCATCTAACTATTCCAAACCCATTTTCCAGCCCTTGGCCCATAACCTTCTATGCCTTAGCATCACAAGTGCACATCTAAATACTTTTAAATGTTGTGAGGATTTCTGCCTCTACCACCCTTACAGGCAGAGTTCCAGGTTCCCACCACCCTCTGGTGAAAATGTTTTTCCTCATTTCTTCTAAACCTTCCGTCCTTGCCTTAAATCTGTGCTCCTGGTCATTGATCCCTCCATCAGGGGAGAAGTTTCCTCTTGTCTACCCTATCTGTGCCCCTTATAATGCTATCCATCTCAATCAAGTCCGCTGTCATTCTCCTCTGCTCTAGTGAAAACAATCTCACTCTGTCCAATCTCTCTTCATAACTGAAGCTCTCCGGCACAGTCAACATTCTGGTACATCTCCTGTGCACACTCTCCAATGCAGTCACATCACTCCTATAATGTAGATTCCAGAACAGCACATAATACTTTAGCCATGGCCTAATCAACATTTTATACATTTCCAGCATTACCTCCCTCCAGTTAAACTCTAACATATGTATTCAGATTAGATTTTGAAAACCATACATAAGTTACACTGTTCTGGTGAAAATTCATTACCCATAAGTCTTAAATCTGTTTTTCCCTCTCCACTGAGTCTGCCTAGCCTGGTGCACTGCTTTTATAATGACACTGAGCATAATTATGAGAAGGGACACTATCTGATGTTTCCAAATAGGTTCCAATATACCCCCTCACTTCTTGCCAACATAATTACAAAGCAACGTCTTTTGAAAATGACCATTTTAAAAATGATTACAGTTGAAATTAACCAAAATTACCATGGTTATCCCCGAACAAATTGTTCTGGAAAGTTATGTGCACTCAAGTTAATAACCATGAGCAGTTTTCATTTCTATTTTGAAATCTATGCCCATCAAAGAGTTAGAAATGTTAAGATTCCAGTTTGAATACTTAGTGTCAACATCCCAAGTCAGGTATAGCTTGCTACATGTAGAGCAATCGAGTAATTTCCTTTATTCTATTTTACTAAAGCCTCATTATAGCTCTGAGGTATTTGCATGAAAGGACCTGCTTTGTATGGTTGGAATTAACAGCCAGTAGAGATATACTTTCTCCCAATAGTCTGAAGTGAATGTTCAAACCAAGTTTGTAGAGCTGAAAGATCAGATACTTATCTGTGGGGTTCCTTCTCAAGCATGAGTAGGGACAGTAATGGAAATGTATTCTTATTAAATGTATACTGCTTGATTTGTGAGTGCCTTCTGCTAATAATAGGTGTATAAAATTAAACACGTTGATCCAATACAAAATTCACAAATAAAAACAATGAAGCTAGATTTGTTAGGAGATAGGAAATCAAATTTATTTTGGATTCTGTCAATTTTCCTGCATGATCAAGTGAGAAAGACGAACGTGAGGAAGTAATATGATGCCTGTCAGTTAAAATGTGCAGCAAGCCTCATAATTCAGCTTGGCTCTAAACATGAAGATTATTGTGTATGTTACACTGAGCTGCTATGTTTCAGGCTGGTTCCTTCCTGTTGTAATGACAATGTGGTCAGGTATTTTTTTTTCTTTTGCATTCTTTTAAATGTTTGGGTATTTTGCCAGATCTAATGTTAGCTAGCAGTGGGATTTTATTTTTCTCTGCTGTTATAGTGGTGCTTGTTTATGCGTTATTGAAGGGGTGGAAAGTTTAACTCTGAGTGGAGTTGCTACAAGAAATGCAATATTTCACAAGTTACGTTGGGAAAAGAATTGCTCATTTGATCTATAGGCCAAGAGGGAGAGTCAACCTAAGAACTCACTTAGGTTTGCTACATGCTTCAAACTGCAAGTATTTTGAAATTGCAAGAAAATAACGAATGCAAACAAAATAATATTTCATGTTATGAAGGCCAGTGTGCACTATCAAAATACATGGGTTTGACTAATGTTTCTGATCGCTACGTCACCTTACTAACAATATTTATTTAAGAAACTTACTGAATGGGGAGGGAAATAGGGAACAGGAACTGCCAACAAGCAGGGGGCTTCTATCAGCGCAGGCCAGTGAACGGTGGTCATTTTCCTTGCCTGGACAGACCCTTATTAGCTCTTGGAGACACTGTGCACTCAAAGACCTTCATCTGGCTCATGGACTGGACCAGACTGCTTCACTGACCTATTTGCTGGCTTCATAGTCCTTGCTTATGTTGAGCCTACCTGGATGCTCATATCATCCCTGCCTTGCATTGCCTTGCTTTTTCCTCACATTTTTTGCTTTTACCCCATTAATCAGAAGTACCAGGCTCACTGTAGTGCTGTATTGACGTGTCATTTAGTGCAAAGCCCTTATTTCAATGGGGTTAGGCTGTAAGAGTACGGAAGTCTTACAGCAATTGTACAAGGTGCTGGTGAGACCACATCTGGAGTACTGTGAGCAGTTTTGGCCCCCTTCTTTAAGGAAAAATCTGATTTCACTGGAAGAAGTTCAAGGAAAGTTCACGAGAATAATCCCCGACGTAGAGGGATTGTCTTATGAATAAAGGCTAAATATGTTGGGACTCTACTCATTGGGATTTAGAAGAATGAGAGGTAATGTTAAGGGGCTGACAGCGTAAATGCTGAGAGAATGTTTCCTCACATGGGGTGACACGGTGGCACAGTGGTTAGCACTGCTGCCTCACAGCGCCAGGGACCTGGGTTCGATTCCAGCCTCGGGCGACTGTCTGTGTGGAGTTTGCACATTCTCCCCGTGTCTGCGTGGGTTTCCTCTGGGTGCTCTGGTTTCCTCCCACAGTCCAAAGATGTGCAGGTTAGGTGGATTGGCCATGCTAAATTGCCCGTAGTGTTCAGGGAGGTAGAGGGTGTATATTAGGTGGGTCATAGGGGGATGAATCTGGGTGGGATGCTCTGAGGTTCGGTGTGGACTTGTTGGGCCAAAGGGCCTGTTTCCACACTGTAGGGATTCTAATTCTCATGGGACAGTCTGGGACTAGAGGGCATAGTACAGAATAGAGGGGTGCCCATTTAAGACTGAGACGAGGAGGATTTCCTTCTCTCAGAGTGTTATGACTCTTTGGAACTCCTTGTCACAGAGAGCTGTGGAGGCACAATTCTGTGTATATTTAAGACTGAGATAGATCGATTCATGATCTGTAGGGAAATCAAGGGTTTTGGGAAAAGGGCAGGAAAGTGGTTGTGATGCATGTTGGATTAGCCACAAGTCTATTGAATGGCAGAGCAGGTTTGAAGGGCTGAATGGCCTAGTCATAGAGTCATACCACACAGAAACAGACCCTTCAGTCCAACTCATCCATGCCAACCAAGTATCTCAAACTAAACTAGTTTTGTTTGGCTTATATCTGTCTCAACCTTTCCTATCCATGTACCTGTCCAAATGTCTTTTAAATGTTGTAATTGTACCTGCATCTATCACTTCCTCTGACAGTTCATTGCACACATGTACCACCCTCTGTATGGAAAGGTTGCCCCCTCAGGTCCCTTTTTAAATCTTTCTCCTCTCACCTTAAAAATATGCCCCCTAGATTTGGACTTCCCCACCTTAGGGAAAAGATCTTTGCCATTCATCTTATCTATGCCCCTCATGATTTTATAAACTTCCATAAGGTCACCCCAACCTCATGCGTTCCAGTGAAAGGAGTCCCAGGCCATTCAGCCTATCCTTAAAACTCAAATCCTCCAGTCCTGGCAACATCCTGATAAATCTATTCTAAACCCTCTCTAATTTAGTAATATTCTTCCTATAGCAGGGTGACCAGAACTATACACAGTACTCCAAAAATGGCCTCATTGATGCCCTGAACAACCTCAACATGATGTCCCATGCCTGCTAAACACCTTTTCAACCACCCTGTCTACCTGTGATGCAACTTTCAAAGAACTATGTACCTGAATGCCTAGGTCTCTCTGTTGACATCACTACCCAGGGCCCTACCAATAACTGTATAAGTCCTGCCCTTGTTTGTTTTACCAAAATGCAATACCTTATATTTATCCAAATTAAACTCCATCTGCTACTCCTCAGGTCATTGGCCCAATTGATCAAGATCCCTTTGTAACCATCTTCACCGTCGACTATATCACCAATTTTGGTGTCATCTGCAAACTTACTCACCACGCTTCCTAAATTCTCATCCAAATCATTTATATAAATGACAAACAAAAGTGGATCCAGCACCAATCCCTGCGGAACAACGCTGGTTATAGGCCTCCAGTCCAAAAAACAACCCTGTACTACCACACTCTGTCTCCTACCATCAAACCAATTTTATATCCAATTGGAATGTTGTCCCTGAATCCCATGTGATCTAACTTCACTAATTGGTCTACTATGTGAAACCTGGTCACAGGCTTTACTGAAGTCTGTGTAGACAATGTCTACTACTCTGACCACATCAATCTTTTTTGGTTATGTCCTCAAAAAACTCAATCAAGTTTGTGAGACACAATTTCCCATGCACAAAGCCATGCTGACTATTCCTAACCAGTCCTTGCCTCTTCAAATGCATGTAAGTCCTGTCTCTCAGAATCCCCTCAAACAACTTACCCACCACTAACATCAAACTCACTGGTCTACAGTTCCCAGGCTTCTCCTTACAGCCTTTCTTAAATAAAGTCCCATTCCTATTTTTTATGGTGTTATGGTAAAGCCAGGAAGCTTGCCGTGGTGGTCAGCGATACTCAGTCAAGTCAAGGGTCTTCGGTTGGGGTGTTCCAGCACAGAAAGTCAACAGCAGCCTGCTATACCAATATAGATGCTTGAACATAGTTGAGCAGCTGCTTGAGACAGTCAGAGTCAGGATCTAAGGGTGAAGAACTGAACATTAAGCAGCCCACCACCCATCTTGAGTCTTCCTGGCCTTTCTGGGGCTGTTTTCCTCTTGGAATGACAGAAAGGTATGAAGAAAGATGAAAGTGGGTGGCACAATAATTACTTTTGATGCAGGTGGCCAAGGTGTCTCAGGCCAGTGAGTAGATAGCACAGAGGGCCTGCAGGGTTAATGACGTTGGGGGTTGGGGCTGGTGAGAGCGAGTGAAGGAAGATGTTGCAGCAAGAGTAGTAGAGCATGGTCCTTGGTGGGAGTCAAGTACAATAACAGACATAGAGTGAGTTTAAGGTGTCAGACGAAAGATGGTGGTACATATACTGGAGAAATGGAGAAGGCCATTGACTTTCTTCCCACATTGCTGTGCATTGCTCCAGATGGTTGAGGCTGCACTGATCCAGGTGGCAACCTCAGACCCAGGCTGGCTCGAACTGGTAGCATGGTCTCCTCTGCTGCCCATGGTGAAACAGGACATCCTGCTTGTACCTCCAGGTCCCTGGCCACAATGTGATGTGATAAATTTCCCTTGTCTGCAATGTCTGAAGCAAATTTCAGGAACAGTACAAAGCAATTCTACACTGACAGTAGAGGGTCTAGCATCTAGGCCTGAAACATCAGCCTTCCTGCTCCTCTGATGCTGTGTTCATCCAGCTCTACACCTTGTTATCCCAGATTCTCCAGCATCTGCAGTTCCTACTATCTCTCTCCTACACCGACAGTACTTGTCTGGGTACACAGTGGCCTCTCAAAGGTAGTCCTGGCCAGCATTCCCTCTAACTTTCTTACCAGCTGCATGGGTCTCTGAGGACTGTACATGGCAATGACGTCCTGGTTCGGAAGCCAATGCCTCAACTGGTATGCCATGCGAGGAGCATTGGAGCAGCTGCACATGCTCACAGCTGCACCATTTAGAGGGAATATCGGTCCTGGTACCAGCAACACCAGTGAATTCTGGGAGATCCTGGGAATGGTGAGTTGTTCCAGGAACAGCACGAGGTAAGATGGGGCTACAATCAGATTAGAGGGATGCGGCGGGGTGTTGCAGGTAGTTGATGACACAAGTTTGGTAAGATACAGCGATAAAGCTGACCAGCCTTTGTGGTGAAAAGCCCTCCAAAAATATTACACATCTCACACTGAGCCAAAAAAAAACACAAGATTCAGCCAGGGATGGTTGTTCAGCCTGATTCTGCTATAACCTGAACTCACACCGTTTCTGCGAAAGTTTCCACATTTTTAGTAGGAGCTACTGTACGGGGAAAGGAATCATACGGCTGACATCTTTTCCAAGATCAGGGTGTGGAGGCCAGTTGTAATCCAAGTTCTTAATTCAAGTATTGTGATTAATAACCCCTGAATTGCTCCATTTCTCTGTATAATTCCTGGGAAATTGTGTTGGAGCCAGAAGGTAATTTTCTAAAACAACAGGTGAGTTTTAAGTGTCAACAAAAATAATAGCTGTAAGGTAACTCATAGTCAGTAAAATATATTCACCATTATGGATTTTGAAGCTGTTTTACCATTAAAAATATACAATCGTGCAAAAGACTCAGGCAGGTAAAATGCAAAGAAGTAAAATTTTGTTATGAATATTATGAGAAAAGTCAAAACAACATCTGGATGTAGTTACATAGGATGGCAAAATACACAACCTAGAATGGATTATTGCTGTTTACACAATATGGCATCATTACAGTAGGAAATGCAATCTGAAAATTTTGAGTTCTATTTTTTCATTGCTGGTGTTAAATATTACCAAGAAAATATTGATCGATGTGTCTCATTATAAACAGTGATTATAATCCCATTCATTTTCAAACTTTGCATTAACTCAGACATGTTTCTGCTATAAAAGACATTTTATTTTCCAGATAATATCCAGCACAAATACAGCTGTCAATAATATCTGCAGTGTTGACGAGATATTAACTGTTTCACGTTTGGTTTGTACAATACTGCATCACGTGCTGATGACTCTACCTGTGTAAATAATGCCCAGTCTTCTAATATTGACAGATCTTCAGATTGCGTCATTCAGCTATATTCTTTGTCCCAGATATCAGACAATTCTGAGCTCCTTATTATGGACAGACTGATTAAATCCAACTGGTTTTTAATGCCGTATAGTGTTGGGATTCTGTCTCAAGCTTTTTTTGGTTGCTTATTGGCAGAATTGGATACTTAGGCAGGTTTTCCACTGACGATTGGATGCATATTTTCAGTTTTATTGTAAATGGGATTAGCTTTTGCATAAAAAATGTTGTTGTTCCTAGTTCTAACCTACCCCTGCCTGAAAAAGAATGCATTCAATATGATTGTTACTCTATTTCTGGTAGCAAAAACATTTGTCCATTATACTCAGAGAAACATATTTAGATGTCTCTTCTCTGAAGACAGTCTTGAGTCCATCTTTCGGGGCAAACCTTGCACATTTTTCAAGAAAGGACAAGATACCACAATTGAGCATTACCTCTGAAGATGATCTTCAGGCATATTTCAGAGCAATGCTTTTCTAGTCTGTTCATTTATAATAGATTCAGAAACGGACGGCAATTATTTTGGACTCCTAAAAGTAAAGGCACTGCCTATTGCAACTCATTATAGAGACTGTAATATTATAGGTTCAATTCCTTTGTCTCTGTTGAGTCAGTAAAACTCAGTGGGCTAACAGTAACAATTATATATGTGCATAATGAAACCAAACCAAAATAGGTCATCTCTCCCAGTGCTACTTCATAGCCTTTGAAATGGTTCATATTAGATTTTGGTGCAATGTTTAATAAGTTCACATGTCCATGGGTAAGACTGGTTAAATACTGGCATGAAGCAAAGAAAAAATGAATAGTTTCAAATTAAATCTTGTGTTGTTTAATGAAAACTCTTAAATTCTCTGCATTTTCAGAGCAATATCAAATTTTCAACAATGAGTGATGCACTTTCTCAGCCATGTAAGTAGAGAAGGCTGCCAAGATTTTCAAATGGTATTTCTAGTGTGAAAACATCTGGTCGTCCTCTACTGATTATGTTGTAACAAACCTGTCGATTCTGACCCTCAATTAATCTCAGTGGCTATTGAACAAATACTTTTTTGGAAAAATATATTACTTTTGTGATGAGTCCTGTGGTTCATGATTACATTGGGGAGTATTATATTTCAGACTACTATTCCCTTATCTTCTCCCTCATATTCTTGAACATCTCCCTGTGGTTTAAATTCTCCTTCCTGGAAGATGCCTAGTGTCTCGCACCAACGACCTTCAGCAGCTCAAACATGCAGATGTTGAAGGAAAAGGAAGCAAAAAAGAAAATAAAAAAGAGAAGGCAAAACAAAGTAAGACAAACATGTCAAAAGTTGTACAATGAAGTGACTGCAGAAGGAAATGTGAATGAAATGAAATTAAAATCAAACTCAGAGGATGCTGGTGATACTCAACAGATCTGGCAGCATCTGTGGAGAGCGAAACAGAGTTAACCTTTCGAGTATGGTATGACTCTTCTTCAGAAGTTAAATTAAGATTACTTTCCCACAGTATGCAGTAGCTGCAAGGCAGGAAGCCCCTGCTGTCTGTACAAAGGTCATTTGCAGAAGACCACAAGAAAAATGACAAACATTCCACTGACAACAAAATCCTCAGCCCAACATCCCACCTCTGCATCTTCAACCACACAAGGAGAATCACAGAATCCCTACAGTGCGGATAGAGGTCATTTGGCCCACTGCACTGACCCTTCAAAGAGCATCTCTGCAGCAGACCTGTAGTCCTGCATTTCCTATGGCTAACCCACCTAGCCTGCACATCCCTGGATGCTATCGGGCAATTTAGCATGGCCAATCCACCGAACCTACACATCTTTGGAATGAGGGAGGAAACCAGAGCACCCGGGGGAAACACATGCAGATAAGGGGAGAACATGCAAACTCTACATAGACAGTCACCCAAAGCTGGAAATGAACATGAGTCCCTGGTGCAGTGAGGAAGCAGTGCTAACCACTATACCATCCATAGTTGGTGGACTGACAGTACGTCGGTCCTATTACATAGCCCAACATCAAATAATAAGAGCATCCTATGCAATCACAACAAAAAATTCAGTGGATCAGGGAATGGATGATACACAGTAAGAGAGGGGAGAATGATCTATAGTGAACAAGGCACTCTGCAGTTAATATCTGGGTCATTCTGTCCATGGAGAGAACGTTTCACAGTGGTCACATTCTAAGGACACAGGATTTCAAGTGAAAATCTAACAATTGGAAATTCTTTCTGTTCAGAAATCCCTCAAAAGGAGGGGATATCAGTGAGCAATCTAAAGAAATAATGAATCAACTGCATCACAGGAATCCATGCTGCCATCTTCACTCACTCCAAATTCAGTTGATTGTAAAATTATATTACGAACAGTCAAGGAATTTTCACTTCAGCAAACAGTTTTGAATATTAACATATTTAAAGCTTTCTGCAGAGCTCCCTTTTAAAAGCCAACACAAGTTTGGCTGCTCAGTGTGTTGTACCACTCTAGTAGCACCAATACAGTCACTCTGAATGTGGAAATGCTGCCTGACCAAGTCAAGTGGCAATTCCTCACATCACAAGAAAGTTATTTTAATGGCACATTTAGGAGATGACGTGTAGTCCAATAATTACACCCCATTTTCACAATGCATTACAAAAGTATCCTGGTCCCCAAGCCTAATTTATGCAGTTTGTAGAACCTCCAATGACCAGCATCAAAGTGAATATCGGCATCCGCTGACTCCAGGTAAGAACGATTGAGCAGAACATAGCCTATGTTTTGATTATCTGTTGCTAGTTGCAACCGACCTAACTACTTCATTCATAATCATAAATCAAAGTTTAGTATCTGGCAAGGTCATTAGCTTGACTATTCAGTAACCTGAGCAATTGCATTCAACAGTTCTTCTGTCAATGGAATCATAATTCAACCCCTTTCCTTTCAGACCCGTCATTCACCTTTACAAATGGCCAATGGAGAGTCAGAAATAAATTTTACCCCTGTCTAATATATCCATTCATACTGTCTCCAGATGAGCTATCGTCCCTTGAATCCTTGATTGTTTGCAGATTTCAGCTTTGCCTTCACTCCCCAGTTGTTTCTTGTGGGTATATTGCTTCCCCGTATGCTGTTTTCTCTCCCATTACCCAAGGATGAAATACAAATCCTTCTTGGGAATGACACCTAGACTGACTTTAAGAGAAAAGGAATGACAAATAGCATGGCATCAGACCTGAACACGCAATCTGCAGTGAATACATGAAGGCCAGTTTGAAATCCTATATTGCGTACATCCATTGATCCTATATATGATCCACTTCATTTATCTCTCCCTATCATATAATTGCTGTAGGTTCTTTGGATTGAAGGATGGTCCAGATATTCCAGTCTTGGAAGATTATTATGAATTTGAGTTGCTTTGTGCTCACATTGGAGACACATCTCAATGTTTATTAGGCTTATGGACCTTAGAGAATTTTGACTCCACTTACTACCCACAAGAAGGCATATTTTCCCTTTGTTCCTTCTGCTGTAACACATGATGTAACACATGAGATATCAAGCACTTTGCTTGCCTGTTATCAGAAGCCCACTTAACACAAACTGTCCCTCAATGTGGCAATTCCTTACACCAGTCCTGAGGATCACCAATTCCAACCAACTCAACTGTGAGTGTTCTGAGGAAGGGTCACCGGACCCGAAACGTTGTTACCAGACTGCTGAGCTGTCCAGCGATTTCTGTTTTTGTTATGAGAATTCATGATTTCTTATCAATAGCTCAGAGCTGAAAAACCTGCAGCAAACTGGCTACCTCATTTTGTCACTGATCACTCCGAAGCTGCATTGCTCCCGATAGAAACGGTCGAACTTGGTAATCCATTCCATCCATAAGGCTTAGTAGAATGAGGAAGCAATGTTACATCATAAACTGTGTATGAGAGTGTACACTTAAAATATGTGATTGCATATTAACTTCATAAAAGATATATGAACATATATGAACATATCACACAAGGGCTTCATAGAATGTATGTCAATGTACATCTTTTGAGTATAGTAAGTTCATAAGTTATGTCTGACAGTACACCCGTATATATAATAGCTTCATAAAATATAAATGTACTCTGACAACTTAATTTAAAAAATATTTTTGTGTGGGAAGCTGCCCCTTGGAGAAACAAGAATTACTGCATAAGATTATCTTTCATAATACCATCAATTTATTTACTTATTATGGATCAGACATATGTTGTGTGCACAGTTTGTGTGAAATCAGCTTATGAAGTAAAAAGTAAATGAAAGATGTTTGAGAGTTTGCCATTGTAGTTAATGTATTTCCTCTCAATAAACACATGACAATCTTGCATGGCCAGAAGATTAAACATTACTGAAAAAGAACAAATTCTTTCATCGGACTTTAAAATTACAATATATGTTATAAAAGGGAAGGCATTTTTTGTGATGGAAATTGAAAATAATCCATTCCTTTTATCTGTAACTAAGTGCCATGATTATCACATTGAGAGCTAAATATACCTTCCTTAAAGCTGAACTGCATCAATTTTTTTTGAAATCAAGCAATCTCAGTCTTTGGAAATGGAAATGTGCTTATAAATTATGGAGCTTATTGATTTGATGACTTAAACAAGAGTGAAAAATTCCCCAAATTAGTTTCCCCAGCCACCATTCCTCATCTCCTCATAAATGTATGCAGCAATTCTATCCTTCCTCCAGAGCATGAACATGTTGCTGGAAAGTAATATAAACTGACTGGCTAAACAAAGGGATAAAGAATGTTCTGTATATAGTCTTAAGTTAGCTACTATTAGCAATCACTCATTGACATTGTTGAGACAGCAGAAATAGCTTGCTGTCGTTGACCTTTTGTTTTACAATAGCATTTTGCCAAATTTGCAGAGAACCTGAGCTTTCAAAATTCCTAGATGCAAGGGCAGCGCATAAATAAGAAAAACAGTTTTGCTTCAATCAATAAGTTCAAGGGAAAATATTATCAACTGTTGAGTGGCCTTCAACAAAGGTAATGGTTTGAACCATGGAGATTCATGTACAAAGGCAGCAGGGTGCTTGTCAAGACTCATACCATTCACACTGACCCTTAGCTCCACCTGCAGTTGAAGAGACAGTGCACTGTACATTCCTTTAGATGATTTTGTTATGAATTTGCCTCAAGCTGTTTATGACTTGGACTGTAAATTTCTGGGAAGATATTTGGGTTACTTGCCTGTGATAATGGAATGCTGTCAGTCGTGTTTGAAGCAGTGAATAATTTATCAATATACATGGGTTAAAGACATTTTCAAGTAGTTTAATTATGAGGTAAATCAAGAAAAGTGCACAAACCACTTTTTCACTATTCAAACCAATATTACAATTGGAACACTTTAGGCTCAATAACATGTATCAGCAACAATATTCTTTGGTGGGCAAAACGATTGTTCTTGTTTTTTTGAACAGGTTATGTTTGGTGTTGTGCTTCAGTTTCCACCAGCTTGAGAAAGTGGAATTCTTTGAGATATTGATACTCTATTAACACACATGGTCATCTGTAAATTGTACAACACAAAGTGCTGAAACACTCTTTCCTTCAATCATTTTGAGATGAGGAATAACACCATGATATCAAACGGTCCAGGCAGTGGAGAACAGAGAGGTTTGTAATTCCTGATTGCCTGCCTGTCCCTTGCAGCTATGTCTATGCCTGATTGCCCCTGGAGAGGGAGCACATGGTATCCACCTACACCCTCGAAGTTTTTAGAGAGAGAGGTGGGCACCAAGGGGCTGGAGAGTATTATCTTCTCACCCCAACATTATTTTGATTTGTTCCCTCCCTTGTCTCCCCATTATTTTGTTTTTTATTATGATCACACTGCCCCTTGCAAGTGGTGTTAGTTATTTTGTTACTTGATTAAGTAGGTGATTAAGTGATTAGATGGTAGGTTTATAAAAATCATTAAAAAGACTGGATTCTTCTGCCTGGACACATCTTGGCATTCCCAGAGTTACCAGTGGAGGGCTTTCTATGTGGGAGTCTTCCCCTTTTCCATGAGAATCTGGGGTGAAGGGTATTGCATGAGCAGTTTCATGTAATCGTAAACTAAGGTATTTTACTGAATTCCAGGCCAACTGTTTTTTATGCAGTGCTGTGGAGTCCATCGACCATGCTTATGTAGGTTGTGAGAGTTTGCTCCCTTGTTTGTAGTTTTAAATAAAAGCTTCTTATAGATCTTTTGGTTACACATCAGCCCTACACTCCTGCTGTTTGGCCACCCAGTGCAGGGGTGGAGGGCCTCTGCTTGGGTCTGCTCCTGGGCCAGGCTGAAATAGCCATCAATAGGTTGAGGCAGTGCACTGTGTAGGGGATCATAATTCCTGACTGCCTCCCCCTCTTCCACAGTTACGTTCATACACAAGTGACCTTGGAGAGGGATATGTGGTGTGCCTGCTAATGCCCTTGACGTGTTTGAGTGAGACGGGCACCTGGGGGGCTAAAGTGCATTATCTCCCCCTCCCTTCTTTCACATCATTTAGCTGTTTATTATTGTTAAACCTCCCCTGGCAACTGGTGTTAGTTATTTAGCAATTTGTTTAATCAGGCGATTAGAAGGTGGGTTCATTACCTGCCAAAGGGGCTGGGGTCTGTTATTTCCCTGAGCCACTCCATTTTGATTCAGTTCCCTTCCTTGTATCCCCACTTTTCTGGTTCTTGTTATTGTTACACTGTCCCTGGTGGGCAGTTTTTGGGCTTTGTTGTTTGCTCTTTGGGGATGATTCATTCATACGATAGTGAGCTGATTAAAAAGAAAATGGGAATTGGAATCTTACTGCCCCCTGTGAACAATGCTGTATTTAATGAATTGGTTGTTTTGTTAACTTGGTGGTGGTTTCTCTTTTAAAAGAGGTGGATTCTTTACCTACTGCAGGCAGATTGGAGGACCTTCTCATAGGTGTGTTCCTGGCTGAAATGGTCATCAACAGGTCTAGGCAGTGGACCATGGAGAGGGTCACAATTCCCAACTGCCTGACCCTTTTCTGTAGGTATGTCTATACTCAGGTATCCTTGGTGAGGGAGCACATAGTGTCTACCAGCTGCCTCAAAGGCTTCAGAGAGGGGTGGGTATCACAGGAGCTGGAATACATTATCACCCCTTTGAACACCATTTTGATTTATTCTACCCCAGTCTGCTCCCCTATGCTCCCTGACCCCCACCACCCTCCACTCCCTCCACTCTTCCCTGCTCCCCATCTCACCTCCTCCCCCTCCCCAATCTGCTGCCCCATCATTGATTATTTTTTAATGTTACACTGGCCCTAGTGGACAGTATTTGTCAATGGGCAACCTGTTGATTAGTTAATCTAGTAGTGGATTTCAAAATTAAATAAAATGAGTCAGGTTCTTTCATGCTATCCCTAGTAGTGGACAGCATTTATTATTTGATTAACAGGGTGTTTTGTCAAATTTGATAGTGGATTTTCTTTAAATGAAACAACCTGTATTCTTAAAGATTCTTGTGGAACAGTGGTATTGTCCCTATCTCTGGGCTAAAGTCCCATCAGCCTCAGAGGTATGTCATCACATGTTTAATCAGGTTGTTCAAAAACTAACTAGATGGAGGGTTTCCTAAGGGAGGGGCGTCATCACTTCTGGTACCAATATTTGCCACACTGCCTTCGGTAGACAGTTTATGTTGTTTGGTTAATTGGGAACTTTGCTAATTAAATGGTAGGTTTACTTATTTTAAAAAAAGTGTTGAGAAAAGAAAGAAAGAGCTAGGTTCTTCCCCACTGAAAGTGGCTTTCTGAACAGAAAAGAGTTCAAAAGGGAAATTAGAAAACTGGTGTTTGTGCTAAACTATAGGTTTACAATAAAACCTGAATTTCTGAAAGTCTTTTGCTGCTTAACTGATCATATGGACATCAACCTGTTTAAACAGTCTGACTCATGTACAGTAACTTTTAAATGGCTGCGATGTGAGTTATTGAAGCTATATTTTTATAGATTACTGGAAGTTTGGCACCAGAAATGTTTCTAATCATATTGACATATTTTCCTCAATCAGATCATTGGAATTCTGCTGAATTGAGGCCTGTTTATTGAAATGGCAGACTGAGTAAAAGGAGAATTGAAAATAATGTGCGCTATCATCTGAATTGATCAACACAGAAGCAGACCACCAAATAATGAAAACTACTTTCTTTTGATACATGGATAAAAGTGTGATAAGTCATATTATGAAGAACACCAAATAACTTGCTTAATTTTTCTGTTGTAAACAAAAGGGTTGTTGTCTGTCATAGAAGAAATACTTTGCTGAAGTGTTGTTGAAACCGGTAGTGTGCAATGTTGTTATAACACCACTTGCTGTTTGCTTATTTTACAGTGTGTTGATGGGATTCGTCAGCATACAAATATTGATTCAAGTGAGTGAAATATAAGGGTACGTTTAACCCGAGTCAATTGCATAATGAGTGCAAATATGGCCTCCGATTCACTGCAACTTGAAGTCCTTTTATTTGAATGTATTTGACACGTTCACAGAAGTTGATAGAAAACTAGTTTGAATGCAGGCTGCCTGAGATATAATTGGAATGTATTAAAACAGCATATTAACATGCAGAACATAATGGATATCTTAGAAGTTGAATTGTAGCTCCATTTTAGCATTGTATCATGAGAATATGTTTCTGTAGAGACGTAACTGAAGCAGAGTTACAGTTCCATTTCCAACCTGTTCTTTCCTTTTGATGGAGAAATTTTTGTATCGCATCTTCTAGGAGTTTAAAAATTGGCAAACAAGTTAATATAAATCAAAACATTTATTCAAGTCATTTCTTTTATTTTGCCTTTTTCTAGTTGTTCACAACACACATGTAATAATACATATTGAACGTACTGGTCATTCAACGACAGGTCATAGCTATTGTAGGGAAGGAAAGGAGATATTTCGGTCACTATGCTTATGCTAATGAAAGGGTAAGCAGTGATCAAGTGGTATTATCACTCGATTTTTAAATCAGAGACCCTGGTAATGATCTGGGAGTTGGCATTCAACTCCTGCCATGGCAGATGGTGGAATTTGAATTCAATTAAAACGTCTGGTATTAAGAGTCTCATGATGCCAATGAACCCAGTATCAACTGTTCATTAATGTAAATCTGGTTCATTAATGTCCTTCAGGGAAGGAAATCTGCCATCCTTACTTGGTCAGGCCTACATGTGACTCCAGACCCACAACAATTTGGTTGACTCTTAACTGCTCTCTGGATAATTAAGGATTGGCAATAAATACTGGCCGAGTGAGAGACACCCATATTCCATGAATGAATAAAAAAGAGTTCTTTAACAGGAACAGTTCTTTGCTCTTTCCGTATACCTTTTTGTATTCTTCCTTTCCAAATACTTTTAACTGATAATTTCTACTTCTATATCCAAATGCGGTAAAACATCCTTGGTCTAATAGTTAAAAGTATTTAACTTTTCCCTTCATTTTTAATAATGATAACCCTATCTCACCACACCACACCCCCCTCAGCCCCCTACAACTCTCTGCCCCTTGATACTTTGACTATGTTGATGGATTTCTCATTGATGTTGTGAGTGTTGAGCAGGGCTCCCATGGAGGGCTGTAAATGAAAACTACAGGCCTACAGCCTCTGAATTTTCCATTTAAATGTTCAAATGTAATGATTTCAGACTGAACCCTCCTTAAAGATACTGCTTCCTGTTGGGAACACCCAATTTGATAATTAATCACCATCTGCTTCATTGAGTTTAACCTCTGATGTGAAATAATTGATGGCAAGGTTCAATCGTTAAGTGTTACAACAATGTTATTTAAAGTCTTGTACCTTATTATTTTCATTGACTGTTTTTGCAATTTAGGCATCAGTGTGATCCGAGATAAACTTCAGGAATTGTACAGATAATTATTTAAATTACTGAAACTGGAAGTAGCAACATTAGAAAGTACAGTCTCCTCAGCAGAAGGAAATCTACGCATTGTGGATTGTACATCGTGTCCTCATTGTTGGATCATTTTGGTTTGTTCTGGCTACTTTGCCTTTCATCACCTGGGTGCCTGTACTGAGTGGGAGGCTGTAGCAAAAATTTCCACCATGGTCAGTGAACCTTCTACAAGGGGAAGAGGCATTAAATATTGTTATTAGCCCACCCACTGCTTGTGCTTTCATTCAGGGTTGATTCTTTCCAGCATAATGAGGACGTGGTTGTTGTGCACTACAGTCAATTCTCTGCCTTTTGATGATTAGTAGACAACCAACGTTTGGATCATTTAATCCCTTATGAGCTTGGTATTCTATGGGGAAAGGAGAACTTGGAATGCTGCATTTTGCCATTCAATCTTAAAAACATCTAGATTTGTTTTCCATGATAATGCAAGTAGATCCCTTGACATTCAGGATGTAGTTTTGAGTTCAGCCATTTTGGAAGTCAAGTTTACATACTGCGCCCATGCTTCCTGCTTCAGAGTTGTGTTCTAATGTTGATATTTGGGCCTGGTTATACATTGCTGCCATTTCCCTGGTATTTTTAAGACATGTTGTTCCTGGGAGCACTTGCATAAAAGAAAGAAAGGAACTTGTATTTATACAGTGCCAAAATACTCCAGAAGTAAGAGACTCATTGTTGTAATGATGGAAAAAGTAGCAGCCAATTTACACACAAGAAAGTCCAACAAAGAGAAAAGAGATAATTGTGTATTAAAGGGTTGAATGAAGGATAAGTGTTAACAGATACTACTCCCCTGTTATTCTTCAAATAGTGCCATGAGATCTGTTGTATCATTCTGAGAGGATAAACATGATCTTGATTTATCACCTCAACTCAAAGGAGTCATCTTGGGTAATGAATCATTTGCTCAGTGCTGCATGAAAATGTAAGCCTAGATAACATAATCAAGTCTATGGAGTGGGGTGTGAGCCATTGCTGTTTAAGTGTGAGAGTGTGACCTCAGTGTTAAGGATGTACCAGTTGGCCATTTTTCCCAGCATTATGTGCATTAAAAGACAACAAATTCCATCCTATTATCCAGCTCTCAGACTCTGCAACTCCTTCTTCATTCCTTCACCCTTCCCCAGTGACACTGAGTCACATCCTGGAAGGTGAACAGGAATTCTTTACTGGGTGTTACTAACCTTTACGTAACCCCTCACATGTACTTGGTACTGCCCATCCAATTGACTGTAGGATATGTGTGGCTGAATTTTGTGGGTTTGGCAGGACTCTTGTCCACTGGTTAGAAAACCAGCATTTGGAATGTAATGTAACCAGTTGTTAGATGGGAGAGGCCTTATAGAATCAAATGTCCGTCAGGCATTAAGACGTTACCATTGGGCCTCCCCTGTTATTCAACTTCTATAGTTAGAAGCTGACAGCTAGCTGTGTGTTGCTCTTGGTGTCTGTAAGAACAGTGGCTGCTGATTGCACAGCACTTACCAGAAACCCAGGAATGTCATGAGATCCCAAACCAGAGGTGAGTGAAAGTGGGATTGGTATTGTGGTGTGGGGGGCATGAGTGAGGTAGGGCAGGGAAATTGGAGGCAATGGCAGGGGTTCTGGTCCTCGCCCTGCCTGGTATTGGGTCTCCCAATCAGACAGAATGTTTGCTAGTGAGGACATCTTTCCCTGACCTAGGAGGCTGTGAGCAGGATTTGTTGGGTATCCTTCTTATGTTTTCGGAAAGCGATATGGATCCAATTTGATCAGCACTAAGCTGCAGTGGACTCGGATAATGGATGTTAGATAGCTAATTAATGAGCCAGAGTGACATCCTGATGTGGGGGGTGATGGGAACTCCATACTAGTTTCTTCTGCTTTTTGACATAATTAGGGAGAGTTTCTTCCACAATAGGATGGCTGACATGTGGCCTTTCCAAGAATTAAGTGGGCCTGACCATAATGGCTCCTGGAACTACAGACTGCAACTAATCTTCCCCTTTTTTCTTTGCTGAGTTAAAGTGTTGAATAGATCTCATGATACAAATTATGAGTTCATTAAAAGTTTGCAATGCTTCATTTACACATTGGGAGGCGGTCACGTTTCCCAAGAGAATGATGCTGCATATAGTTTTGAGTTGGTTGAGAGCATGTAAATGCTTGGTAATGGATAATAATCAATGATTACCTCTCACGTCTGCTCTAATAGATTGTCTGCAACGACAGGTAGGTTTGGATTGTTGCCAGTTTTTCAAATGTGCCTGTTTCCCGTATCTATGGAAGTGTGAATTCAGTTCTTGCTGGTGATCTTTAATGGAGGGAATTGAGGGAGTTTGGCCTTACTTCCAGGGACTGACGTGAGGAGATTCTGGATAGCCGCCTGAGGATTGCTGCACTGCTGGGATTAGTTGTAAAGGCAGGTAGCTCGTCATTACAATCTTTTCTCCCCTCTGCTGCTTGTTCTTCATATTAAACAGTCTATCATTTGCCATTCCAAAGTACCCTTGGGCAGCAGAGTCCCAAAGTGAGATTGTGCATTACAGAATATTTAATTAAAATTCCAGCTGATTTCTTTTAAAACTTATATTCAGCAATTGGGAATTGCAATGTGCAAAGGTTTTATGAAGGAGTTTCCCTCTTATAGACCAAATGTTCAGAGGAGCAAGGAGTTAACTGCATGTTTTAACTGTCTTGATATGATACTGAAGAACTATATTACAGATATTATATTAAAATGCACTGTTTATACTGTTCCCATTGGATTGGTGCCTTTTCTTTATTGTTTTTAAGTTATATGTGTCTGAGTCACTAGGCTGCTGAAACACTGACTGACTCCAAAAGCTAAATAAATGATGCGAAGAGTTTATGGTTGGCTAGAAGCTGTTAATTCTGAATATATCTAAAATGTTTTGTCATTTTTCTTTGGGACAGTGTTCTAGATTTTAAAATTAAATTTCACAATTAATATATATTCCCCAATGCTTTCTCCTCTTTCTGAAAGTGTTATCTTGAACTGGATATAACTCTGTAGTTGCAGGCAGCCAGTACCTGGCCCAGTAGTTACACTTCAAGTACAAACATAGCTAGTAAGTGCTAGGAGGTTATTTGAGAATGAGGATGTAGATATGTTTAACTTGTTCAGAGACGTTACTACACACATCTCTGGGGCAGGTGGGACTTGAACCTGGGTGGCCTGGCTCGGAGGTAGGGATATTACTACTGCACCTCAAGGCCCCAGAGGATGGATCTATCATAGCTAAGCTTAATTTTATCATCACCTGTCATCAGCATTTGGTAGTAGTTGCTGGATGGTGCTTGCAACTAGACTGTGCCCATTAAGCTATTGATTGTTGTGACCCTGCTGTTGGTTTGGTGAAGTGGGCTAACCTGCCTGTGTTCAGGGATTGAATTTAGGACCTTCATGGTCCAAATGGTTTAGTACCAAAGAAGGGCATTCTACCCCTCGAGTCTGTTCCATTGTGCTCTTAGAATATTCCTCAACTCCATTTACTGGTCTTTCCTGTGTATGTTCTGCTACCCATATCCAATAAAAATCTATTGATTGCAGTCTTTAATTTTTTAGTTGAAATCACTCCACAAAAGGCTGTGGATGCGTAAGTTCCTCGTTTTAATCATATCTTGTCTGAAATAATTGCAAAATTATTCCTTTTTTTGGTTCTGAATTACCCCACAGGAATAATTGTTCTCTTGTATCCACCTTATCCAATCTCTTTATCCATTTTAACAACTTAATCAGATTTCCCTAAACTCTCTAAAGTCAAGGGATTGTGAACTAAGTTTATACAACCTGTTATCAATGCCTAACACTGAGTGCAGCCTTTCAGCTACGTTCTGACAAAAGCTCTGGAGAATTGACGAAACATCACTTTTCCATTTTTGAAATTCTAGACTCAGTGAGATGAAGTTCAACATTTGATTGGCCCTTTGATAACCTTTTGTACCTGTGCTCTATCTCTAAGAAATTTGTGCATCTAAATCTACTTGCATCTCAACAGTTTCAATTCCTCCACCATTTACAGGAAAAATCAAGCTAATCTTTCTTAGACCTGAAGTAGATCATTTTGTACTTCTCAACTCGAACCCCATCTATCATAGCCAACAGCCTTTCAAACAATTTACTTCGTCTCTTAACTCAGTGCCATTTATAAATGCTGATATGGAATTATCTCTTTCTTCATTCAGTTCGTTAGTATAAATGAAGAATAGCTGAGACCCTAGTACAGATCATCAGAGTCACTATTTGTCAGGGACTGCTAGTCAGAAAAAAATCCTTTTATCCCTGCTTGCTGTCTGCCAACCATTTACTGACCTTGGCTCAAGGATACCTCCAAGCCCATAGGCTCTCTTTCCTGTTTATCTCTTGACAGTAATCTTAAGAAATGCCTCTGGGAATCAAATAGAGACTCTACTATGTGCAGTGCTATTGACATTCTTAGAAAATTCAACTGGATTAGTCAGATATGACCTGCCCATCACAAATGCCTATCACTCTCTTTGATTAAAAGGTGTAGAGCTGGATGAACACAGCAGGCCAAGCAGCATCAGAGGAGCAGGAAGGCTGACGTTTCGGGCCTAGACCCTTCTTCAGAAATGGGGGAGGGGAAGGGGGTTCTGAAATAAATAGGGACAGAGGGGGAGGCGGATAGAAGATGGATAGAGGAGAGGATAGGTGGAGAGGAGTTAGACAGGTCAAAGAGGCGGGGATGGAGTCAGTAAAGGTGAGTGTAGGTGGCGAGTTAGGGAGGAGATAGGTCAGTCCAGGAAGGACAGACAGGTCGAGGGGTTCCTCCCACCTATCCCCTCCTCCCACCTCAAGCCCCACTCCCATCTCCTACCTACTAACCTCATCCCACCCCCTTGACCTGTCCCCTCCTCCCACCTCAAGACCCACCCCCATCTCCTACCTACTAACCTCATCCCGCCCCTTTGACCTGTCCATCCTCCCTGGACTGACCTATCTCCTCCCTAACTCCCCACCTACGCTCACCTTTACTGCCTCCATCCCCACCTCTTTGACCTGTCTGTCTCCTCTCCACCTATCCTCTCCTCTATCCATCTTCTATCCACCTCCCCCTCTGTCCCTATTTATTTCAGAACCCCCTTCCCCTCCCCCATTTCTGAAGAAGGGTCTAGGCCCGAAACATCAGCCTTCCTGCTCCTCTGATGCTGCTTGGTCTGCTGTGTTCATCCAGCTCTACACCTTGTTGTCTCAGATTCTCCAGCATCTGCAGTTCCTACTATCTCTGAAACAATTTTAACTCTCTTTGATTAGTTGATTCTTATCCATGTGCTCAATTCTGCAAATCTAATGATTTCCAGTAACCTACCCTTGATTAATTGAAAAAGTTCTGTAGGTCCATGGGACAGATGGAGAATGTCATGCTGTCTGCTTTAGGGAAGGCTTGCCATTCTATGTGCCAGCTGGGGGATGGTGATGTCCTGCCTGCCACATTAGGGGCTGCCAGCTGTATTTGTGCAGCTGTGGCATTGGTGAGGCAGAGGCTCGTGACAGTCCAACACCCATGAATGTTGAGGATTGGTGTTGGATCCCAGGTAAATGGTGTTTGTAGCAAGGATGGGGGAATATCTCTTATTAGGCTTCTCTTGAGTGCCTAAGGGATCCCAAAGGAGGCTGCAAACAAATATGCCTAATTCCTGACAGGCATTCATACAGGGTTATATCTCTTCATGCCAATTGTGTGCCACATACAGCCAAGTGTGTACAGAGGCCAGGACTCGATCAAGATTTTTGGAAAGGCTAACAAAGGATTTGTTCAGTTTTAATGGAAAGAAGTACTTAGTCCTTGTTAAGTATTATAATAATGATGGATTAAAGTGGCAAGACTTCATTTAACCACAGCAGATTCAATGATTAGAGCACCAAAAAGGAACTTTGCAGTATCTGGTTTCGCAAATTAATATCAGACAATGGACTCAGTTCTTGAATGAGGATTTCAGGAAGTTCACTTTGGAAGCTGGCATCGGTCGGGTGTTAAATTCTTCATTCCACCTTCAAGTCAAATGGAGATCCAGAAAGGACAGTCAAAACTCTGAGGTCAATAATACATCAGACACCGGTTGTGAATTAGTTCTGCTCAGTTGCAAAGCAATACTATTGAATAATGAATAGCATCCCAATGGAATTGTTGACGGGGACGAGGTTATAAACAAATATACCGGTGTCAGAACACAATCCCAAGCTAAACATAACCTCTCAAGTGCATGAGAAGGTAAAGCAACTGGAGAAAGCCACTGCAAAAGGCAACTGAGGTGATACAACTCTAGCAACAGGGTGAAGACACTGTCAACCTTAAAGCTAGAGCAGAAAATCAGTTTAAGGGAAGTCAGAAGGCATGATCATCAGAGAGACAGATCAACCAAGATCTTGTATTGTCAGACTACTTGAGGGTACATTCATTGTCAATCTTTTTGTTGTTTGGTACAGAACTTCAGTATTGTGGAAAAAGCACCTTTCTTTCTTTGAAGCTTTTTGTCTTGTAATCATCAGGACAATGAGAGGTATGAAAGGAGGTGTTGATTGACTGGCAAGCAGATTCTGATTGCCGCACCCCCATCTCCTACCTACTAACCTCATCCTGCCCCCTTGACCTGTCCGTCCTCCCTGGACTGACCTATCCCCTCCCTAACTCCCCACCTACACTCACCTTTACTGGCTCCATCCCCGCCTCTTTGACCTATCTGTTTCCTCTCCATCTATCTTCTCCTCTATCCATCTTCTATCTGCCTCCCCCTCTCTCCCTATTTATTTCAGAACCCCCTTCCCCTCCCCCACTTCTGATGAAGGGTCTAGGCCCGAAACGTCAGCCTTTCTGCTCCTATGATGATGCTTGGCCTGCTGTGTTCATCCAGCTCTGCACCTTGTTGTCTCTTGTTTCTGATTGTTAGAGGCTACTGGTCAGTCATCATTAATTGTTGCTTTTTCCATGGCAGTACTGCTACCTATCACAACCGTACCTACAGTACAACAGACAGTACGGAAATTGGTACACTTATCCCAGACACCATACAACATGATCACCCTAGTGTTGAACTCGAGTGAACCAGATTAGGATGGGCACACAGTTCCAGATATGGAGTTCAATCTGTGAGATTCAGACTTTGAGGGTGTGGCAGAGAAAGATGGTTAAAATCCTCATAAATGTGATAATAGAACATAGAACAGTACAGCACAACACACAATGTTGTGCCGACCTATTATCCTACTAAGATCAAACTACCCTGCATACTCTACATTTTACTATCATCCGTGTGCCTATTCAAGAGTCGCTTAAAAGTCTCGAAAGTGTCTGACTCCACTACCACTGCCGGCAGCGCATTTCACACGCCCACCACTCTCTGTGTGAAGATGGCAATAATGTTAATGATTACAAAAATGACTTGGACTAAACTACTGGAATAATGCAGATGAAGTGTCGAGAAACTTGAGGGTTTATTCAGCTAGTGATAATACAATGGACTGGATGATCCCTTGCTGAGGGATTTTAGAGGTTTCACAGATTTGTATCAATCGTGAGTCACATGATTCTGACAACACTAAAAGAGAAGACACCAGTTGAGAATGAATGTGGGAAGAGTGCAGTCTATGACACTACACTAGACAGCTGTATTTGACAACCTGTGGTGTACAGATGTAACCAAAGGAGTGTTACAGCACATAGGTAGTTGAAGAACCTTAACTTAGAGATAAAGAGCAAGCAGCCTCTGCAGTGGGGTATGTCAACACCCAAAGCCTGAGATGGTCTCAACTGGTGTTTCAGTGTGGAGGTAACATTATTGGCTTAAAGCACAAGATAAACCAAATAGTATGTATGGACAGCTGTCATAGCTGGCTGCTATGGTAAAATATGTTATACAAGTGATCTGTGGCCATGCATTGCCAACTTCTAATACTTCACAGTAGCTGAAACTTATCTTGTGTAATTCAACCAAAAACTCCCCACTGACTATGAATAGCAAGGCTCTGATGGATCCTAAATCAAGTAATACTATTATCTCATGCTGTGTCCGCCAACTAAAGATAACAAAGCATAGCATTCCCAGAATCCGGTTGCTAGTGCATTCATTCAGTTGTTACACTGGTACAATCTATCGAGGAGCTTACGTGGTCCTAGCAACCAGCAGGGTCAGTTTTATGAAACATCTGTCTTCATCTACAGATGTACCCTGTTGCTATGCCACCTCATACATAACCAGAAATAATTATAAGTTAAGCTGCCAAGTTGATGAGGCAATAAATGACAGGGTGCTGAATAAATAATAAGACTGCAGGGAGACCTACTTGTGAGAAATCCTCGGAAATATCTGACATAGAAGAACTGTACCCCTGTCAATGAAGGGTTTTGCCTAACACAGTGGAGTATGCTGAAATAATAACAAAGAATTTTGCTGATATTTTTATAGAGCTTTTAGTTCAAATGTGGTTCATGAAAACGTGTTGGTTTTGTGTGGAAAACTGTTCTGAGGTGCTTTCAGAAGGGAGCTTTGTAAGACATGTACTTTAAAAAATAATGGCTTGACCCTGGGCTATGGTTGAATTACTGGCAATGCTGTATATATTGTCCATGCATTGTTGGCCTGAGGGCATTGTGAGGGATTTTATGTAGTGAAGGAGGAGAGGGATCTACACCAGACATAGCAGAGGTGATAGGTACCATTGTTTTTTCAATACCCCAATAGTCATGGTAAATTTTTCAACAATTATTGTTTCGTTTTGTCTTTGTTCAATGGGGTGCAACTTGTTAAAGACCTAATACTCTGTTGCAATGCTATTTATTGGCAACTATCAAATCTTGTTTATTCTGAATTTTGATCAGATTTTCACTTTTAAACATTGTATTAATACCAACTTAAACACACAATGTCAGTCTTAGCAACTGATAGGCCATGAGTTGCTTCGGAAAGTGTAATCTGATGCATACAGGATTGCTGAGCTGTCACAATTGCTTCAATCAGATACTTTATCTGTCCTCTTCTACTCATAGCTTTCACTTAGGTATACCCTATTTTGTATAATAATTTTCAAGAAGAACCTGTCTACATCTATATTTGAACTGAACGATCTTTATATTTTTAAGATACATTCCCTGCAAACTTTGATAATCAGCCTCTTATAGACATCTCAATGTTGGTGCTGGTCCAGCATTCATCATCAAATGCCATTTTAGTTGTTAAAATACTATTAAATACAAAATAACTGTACATCAGAACAAACATGCCTGGTTATATCAGCGTAATGAAAATGTTAATCTCTGATGATAAATCCGTGTCTGCTAGCTAATCATTCCTTTAAATTTGCTGAGAGTCCAATTGGATTTAGCCTTTTTTTGGTTCGTTGGTGAATTTTTCTACTCAGTGACAGTTGCCGCTCCTTGTGAACAGCACAATTTTTGGTTGATTAGTTGTGCAGCTTCCTGGGGTCATGTGAGGTGCAATGCTAATTCATGCTCGCTCATTGTTTATTTCATTTTTGCTATCCTGTGTCAGTACTAAATTAACCCAGTTCGCAAGAGTACCCTACTTGCTTCCCAAGTGATGTGCCGTGACCCAATCTGTGAAGGTGATCCCACATTGCATGAATATGAAAATTTTCCAGTTAGTAAACTTGTATAGGTAGTTCTGCTATAACGCATGTATTATTAACGGAAATTGGCTGTATTGCGATTGATGAACTGTGGACGCTATTTAGATTATGCGATCTTTCTGTTGTACAGGTATAGTGATTTTCTTATAATGTGATTTTCCATAGCTCGATTTTCTATAGAAGGAGAACTACCTGTAAAGCAAAGGTTGCTGAAAATAAAACTGGTGAAAAACAATCTGCTTCTTAGGGAGGAATTAATACAACAGCTTGCAACTACAATGATTATTAAACAATTTCTAACTAATTGTCTGTTATTGAGATGCAATTAATGCAATTAGTCATCAGGTTCCACATTCAGTTCTCACGCCCAAGCTCAAATCCAGCTGCAGATAACGAGATAAAATTCTGATATCCAGTGGTCTGTAACGATCCAATGATTGAAATGCTTTTGGTTAATTTCAAATTGGAAAGATCAGCAGCAGATATACAAAACTATCCACTGGTCAACAAGAATTGGCAATCTCACTGGTCCCGACTACAGGTGTTCTCCTACAACACAGTAGCGCATTCTTGCGTGATATCACACTATAGAAAATCCCGTTATAGGGAAATCGCTATAGAAAATCACTATACCTGTACAGGAGAAAGTTTGCATTATCCAAATAGCGCCAACTACTCATCAATCGTGTTACAGCCAATTCCCACTAACGAAACACGCGTTAAAGCACAACTACCTGTACTTTGACTGCACAATAGTTTGGACTGATGATTAAACTTTACATAGTTTTGTACCAAATAAATGCACCCCTACCAGAAAATGATGACTGATGCTGGGGTACAATTTCACAGGATGTGGTAACAAAACATATCTGTCGTTTGCCAGACACTCGTGTTGCATCTGGTATTGATACATTCTGTACAGGCGCTCAGAAAATGACTATTTGGACATAGTATTATGAGAGGAAAAGCATGGTTCATGGGACTGTACCCGAGGAATCTACAATCTTGGGAAGAGGGAAAAAGAAAACTAGGAAAGGAAAAAAGAAATTAGTTAAAGTAAAATGAGGCTTGGATGTTCCTAGTGTTCATAGTTAAATATATAGTTCCATTTTCAATATAATTCTGAATCCCACATCAGTTTGTGTATTCTTTATGCCAGGGCAGTGCTTCTTAACATTTTCAGTATCAAGGCACACTTCAATGAGACAAACAATTCCACAGCATACCCACGATATTGGAAATCTACACGTGTGTGTCTGTTATATTGTTGTGAAAGATGTCATTGGTTTTATATAGGGCCTATTGTTAATTTGAGTCTACCCCAAACTTCTGGATCAATATTTCTGCATTCCTTTTGCAACTGAGGTTTGCAAATGCACTGATCACTTAAAATGTTTACAGTTTGAATATTTTCTTCAGAACATATCCAAGAATACTGAATGTAAAGAGGTTAAATCAAGAGAGCTAGGACAGAAATGTTTCAGAAGTCATTGACACCCATGCTGCCAGAGGATTGCAAAATAGCTAATGTTATTGCAGTCTAGACAAAAAGATGTCAGGCACACATTAGGAGCTACTGGTCTGTTAACTTGATAGCTATAATCAGGGAAAGCATTTATGCACAACGAGAGAGTCCTACGTTGAAGGTGCCGAGGCTGAGAAAAATGTCTTTGATTGCTAGTTATAATAAAATAATAAATATTTATTTTGAATCCATATTGAATGTTGTTACATATAGTGATGCAGTCACTTTAGTCTAGTCACCTGCAAAGGCATCACCTCAGAGACTATCCTATCCTTGCTGAAATTCTATAGGCAAACAGACATATACACAAAGGAACGGTGAATAGGATATTGAAGCATTACATTTTATGTTCAGCAGTGCTTTTTTCAAATCTTTTATGCCGGAATAGGAGATGTTGTTACATACTTGCATGTTCGTTGAAGGAAATATTAATGTATCTTAATGAATGATTTAAGATACCTTAGCTGATAATTTCAGCTTGTTTTCTGTATTGGTGCAGTTTTTCCAACTGCAATAGAAATTTGTTCAGTGTAATTAATATCTAAGCTGTAGAGGGCAGCCTCGTGGCTCTGCAGATATGTGGCATTTTAATTTGGATCAAGTGTAATAAATTATTGTTATTATCATTGCTCCTTTCTCTTAGCCAAAGTTATTGCTGATATTTATGCTGATTTCTAGATTATATTGCTATAACACAAGGCTGTGGAACTCATGTCTGTTCTTACTGCAGACCATCTGTCACGTAGGAATTCAGACCGCACTGGTGAACACTAGTCTAATTAACTGAAATCTACAGTGTGATAGGATTAAGGAATAAAGTTTTCATTAATATACATCAGTTTATAGATTTTCAGGCATCTAATGCAGTGAATAACAACATGGTTAAAACATTTGAAGTGAATTCACTGGGTCAAAATCCTGGAACATCCTCCCTAACAGCAAGTGGTTCTACCTACAGCATATGGAGTGGTTCAAGAAGGCAGCTTAACACCAACTTTTCATGGCAGCCAGGAATGGAATTAATGATGGCCCAGTCAGCAACACCTGCATCCCATGAATGAATACAAAATGAATTTCAATAGATTTTTTGTTAAATCCATATATTTCTAAAGGGAGTCAGAGGTGTAGTAGTAGTGGACTGGATTATACCCTAGGGACATGGATTCAAATCCCACAATGGCAGCTGGTGGAATTTGAATTCAATTAAGAAATCTGGAATAGAAAGTCACTTTAAGTAATGATGACCATAAGCTGTTACTTTCTGTAAAAACACAACTGCTTCACCAATGTGGAAATCTACAGCTCCATGTAAATATGTTTGATTCTTAACTGCCCTCTGAAATAGCCTAAAACATCACTCAACTCAGTGAGGCTTGGTCAAAAATGCAGGCCCTGTCAGTGACACATTAGTTCCATGAAAATGAAATAAAATCTGATTCATAAAATTACAAGACAATGATGAAAGGACAATATTCATCCACATGATCTCCAAGTTCTTGGGATATATAACTGGTTGTTGAGGTTGTGCTTTTCCTGTTCATCTATGAGTCCATTCTATGTTTTGCTCATTTTGTGTAAAGAACAACATCCTGATATTCATCCTAAATTTGTTCTTTGCTATTTGGAATAAGTGTTGCCTTGTTGTTTCTTGAATTAGTTTGAAGTAGTTTTCTACATTTATCTTTGATAAGATGTTGATTGCATCTTCTCAGATGCTTACTTTCAAAGTTGAAAAGTCTCATGACATGGGCTTCCAGCATTAGACACTAGACCCATAATTTTTCTCTACATTGCCTTCCGGACCTGAATATCTTCCTTTATTGTCAACAATCAGAACCGGTGGGAGTATTTGAAGTGCTTTTGATCTCAATATATACTATATCTAATCATGACTTCTTTTGACTTATATTCAGTTGTTTTGAGACAGAGGACTCGCATGAAGCCAGTGTTACAGTTTAAATAGTTTTTAGTCACCATTTGATGCATGATACTTAAGATTATATTTTCCTGTTTGAGTATTTTTTGGCTTACTCCTTCCACAGTTAAGACTTGTAAATAAAAAGTGTTTTTTCTTTCCCTGAAACACATTAAGTTGGAGAACAAGGGTTTGAAAGGCAAGTTACATTAAGAATCAGAAAAAAGCCCTATTACTTTGCCCTAACACAGATACTTCGGGCATGGTAGCAATATAGTGCTTGAAAATCCATTGGTTCTTTGAAGTAGACTTAATACTCAATTTTACTCCCAACTCATTTACATGTTCACAAAATTAGGTTAGATATTCATGAAGTTGGGTTAACACTGGAGATTTCTAAAAATGGTGGATGCATCCTGAATACAGAAGACCTGACCACAACGATCCCATTTTTGCTAGGGGTAAGAATCTCACAGTGGGATACCTGAACTCAGCAAAGCCGCTTAAAGTAAAGGCTGAGTTCAAACAGACCCCGTTTTCATATTGCATGGGCATTAAATCATTGTGTGGTACTTACAAATTTAGGATTAGATGTAAGTGCTCATGGAGTCCGGATAAGGTCAGTTTAATGGTAATTAGCTGAAACTATTTATATCCCCAGCCCTTTAAAAGTGAAAAAAATGGTGCAGCTGTCTGTGAAAGTTAACAAGAAAAGTAAGTGCTAAAATGATTTGTTCAGTGTACCATCTGATTTAGCTTAGACAAGACTATAATCATCCGCCTGCAGTTTCACTTGTGTCCGCAGTATGGCTGAGTTTACGTTTTGATTGACAGTTCAAAAAGGTCATTAATGGTCTAGCTTTGATATGGTTTCTAAATAGAAGTCTGTTTGTTTCCATAGTAAATTGATACTTGAGATTTAAAATCTTTGAATGGATTTCATGAATGAGAGTTTTTCTGTGTGAATCCATTAGATAGTTAGAAGTCCCTTATTTTTATCTTCACATGGCTCCTGAGGTCATAGTGGATGCTGGGTAAGTGGATATGTAGGTATATAGGGTTTATGAATTGGCACAGAGATGACGAGGAGAGTAAGCAGGGGCATAAGTGTGAATGGGAGTATAAGTAGGAATGGAGGGGGTTTGGGAGTTTTTGGGTGTGAAATTGTGAGTAAGGCAAGGGCTAGAGGGCTCACGTTCCATATACCTGAGGTAAGGGTTCTAATCAGTCACCCCAGTGCACTCTCATCTTTGTATCTACCACAGTTCTGTTTCCAGTGCTGGTGGACTTGACTAGATTCTGCATCCTGCCTCTCAGAGCAAAGATTGCATGTGATAGGGCTATTTGTATCGAGGTGGGTCTCCTGTGTCAGGATCTTTCATGGATCAGCAGAATTGGGCAATGCAATTGAACAAAACTGTTTTCTGTTACTAAATAATATTTTTTGACATATTTAAGTGTTTAAGATTTTAAAACATTCATCAGAGGAAAAAAAACATATTTAATTGAAGTGACAGATCGGCTGATTTTTAAACAAATAATTTAGGGGTGGCATGATGGCTCAGTGGTTAGCACTGCTGCCTCACAGCGCCAGGGACCCGGGTTCAATTCCAACCTCGGGCGACTGTCTGTGTGGAGTTTGGACATTCTTCCTGTGTCTGCGTGGGTTTCCTCTGGGTTCTCCAGTTTCCTCCCACAGCCCAATGATGTGCAGGCTAGGTGGATTGGCCATGCTAAATTGCCCATAGTGTTCAGGGACATGTAGGTTAGGGTGGGTTATAGGGGGATGGGTCTGTGTGGGATGCTATGAGGGTCAGTATGGACTTGTTGGGCCAAAAGGCCTGTCTCCACACTGTCGGAAATCTGAGGAACAAATAACTGCACTATTTACATATTATTCTATATAGATTCTTAGTGAAGTCAATAATTTTTAATATGTAAAACATTTTTGACCATGCTTTTATGCTGAAAACGCAAAAAGCTTAATTTGACGAACTTCCTCAAAATAGCATGATTGGTGGAAGCTTACCTCACTCATTATTTTGATTTTACAGCATCGCCATTTTTATTGATGAGACTGGACTTCCACACTTTTAAACTGAGGTTAAAGATCATAAAAACTTTCTTTCTACTGGAGATAACTTGAAGTTAAAATTCTGTAATGTTTTAGGCTGGACTTGGCTGCTATGTTGTAATCCTTCTAAAGCTTTGGTGATCTCCATCTCTGATGATCTCAGTCATTATAGCTTGTGTTTTGCTAATGCATTGGCAGTGAATACTGCCAAAAATTACTTTTTCTTCAAATAAAATGAGATGAGCCTTTCTCATGAGGTAATGCCCTTGAGCGGGTTTTTTTTAAAGTAAGAGTTCATATATTTATTGAATTGACAAAACATTAATCCAGTGCAAGAACCAACCTCTTTTTAATGTGAAAGCTACGGGGCATAGCCATTTTTTATCTAAGGCCTATGGGCTCAATTTGCACATTTTTAAGTAAAGTGTTTTCTCAAGTGAGATTCATGGTGAAATTTTGAAATGTCTCAGCTGACTTGAGATATGCCCAGGAATTTGTAAAATATGTATGTACAATTGTTTGATTCCCCTTTAAATGCCAGAATTCTTCCTTGTGTGTGTGGTGCATATATGAGGCATGAGGTGCGCATCCAGTATCTGTTTTTACTTCTGATTTTTATCATATCTAGTAATTTGTTTTCCAGTAGGGATTGCTGAAAAGAAAAATAAGAATGAAATCCCGATCAGTTTTCCCCTTAGGTCACAATAAAAAGCGAAAGTACCAGAGAAACTGGCAGTTTCTGTGTTGAGACAAATAGTTTATGTTTTAAGTTCAGTGTGACTTTTTCAGAATCCTTTTAAGCCAACAGATTCAAGAAAGTCTTCATTGAAACAGTTTTCAGGTTGTGATTCTATCTTATGATTGTGGTATTCAATTAGACAATTTGGGCCTTTATTGATATTTAAATGCCTTGTAGCGCAACTCGATGGGGAGTGGTTATTAGACTGGTCTTGCAAATGCCATGTGTTTCTATGAAATTGAACCATTGGGATAGTTAACTGGAACTGAGACTTGCAAAGAAACAACAGTCTAAAAATGGCCGACAGCTTTCTGTATTCAAGGCAGTGTGGAGAACAGCACATATGGAAATGATTCCAAAGTGAATTAACTTTCTGTACTGAGCTGATATTCATTGTTATTATCACTTTGTATAATCAAATGCTCTCCTCATCCATTGGAAAGAATTTAAAACTGAAGTTGAAGTATCACACACTCGTTAATGGTTCCTTGTTGCTTCAGTTGAAGTGAGCACCACAACATCAATACAAACTAAGATGAGTGTTGTGATGATCAGTTATAAGCAATTAGGATGTTTTTTCCCATGGTAAAACTGTCAATCCATTGGTGCAGGTCAATTTGAAGAACTAGCTGCTAATTTATTTTGCCAAAGCTGCAAGATTTGTTAATATGCTTTTGAGCAACTGGCCATCTCCAGGACACCTTCTAGTCTGCCGCATGCAGTGGAATATTTTCCAGAAGCAAAAATAAACTAGTTTTTACTCAATGTGGAAGTATCTGTGTGATGCTCGTGCTGTCAGGTCTTCACATTTCTGTTGTGGGAAAGTTCAAAGCATGTTTTATTTTATTAAATAATTTTAAATGACTTACTTCTGTGGCTGAGAGCTGTAACATTTACAGGTTCTAAAGCACACTTCAGACATGAAGGGATATTTTGCATTACCATCATTGTCCCTGTCTAATAACAATCACTCACTTAATGGCATTGAAGATCCTATACGTATACTAATACAGCATCGCTACACTGCCAACCACTTTCAATCTTTCTTGCTTAAAATATGAGTGACTAATTTGTTGCAAGTGATTATAACTAATGCATAAAGTTGATTGTATTTTAATGCTATTGAATTTTTTAATTGAAAAAGCCTTGAACCAGCTGTTGCTTCTCAAAGTCTCATGTTTTCTTGTTTGAATTTCTTGAACCAATTTTCTGAACTTGCCAAAATAGTCACATGGCCCAGGTTATCCTGTGCAATTATGACAATATAGTGCAACATCGCGCCCAGTCCTTCTTGAGCTATCTGCAGCATTTGATACCATCCTTTTACAGTGTTCCCACTCCGTTGCCACAGCTCAGTTACACATCCCACTTTCTTATGATTCAATTATAGCTAAAATATCTCAAGCAATGTCTTCTTTCTCCAGACTTGTTACATCTGACATACGTTCTTCTTACTTCTGGGATCCCCAGGGATCAACTTTTGGTTTCTTTTAGCAACATCATCTGAGTGCACTGGCTCGGTCACACTACACTGATGATACTCAGTTCTAGCTCTCTACCACCTCACTCAACTATGTATTGTCTGCTCATTTGACCAACAGTCCTGATTGGACACAATTTCAGTGAGAAATATATTGTACAGGCCAAAACCATTGGGCGAGATTTTGTTCTGCAGTAAAGTTGCAAGTGTACACGTTGGTCTTTGACATCTGCATATGTGCAGACTCAAACATGGATATCTGGAAGTTTCTGTTAATAAGACGCTGTTCCTGCACAGACTGCACTTCCAGGAATCAGGACAGAAATCACTGTAATGATGAGAACCTAAGGTAATTACCCACTGTTTCCACAGTGAAAACAGATGGGAAAGACTGTCTTTGAATGATCAAGAGCAACTGAGTTTTCAATGGGGTAGTGATAATTATTACTGATTAGTCTGTCTGGTGCTAAAAAAAATTAGTGTTAAGTCTCATTCCTTCAGAAGAAAATTATTATTGCAGATTTGAAAAAAAACTTTTTTTGTTCTTTCGGTCTTTCCTTCAATCCATGTGCATTTTCCAAGTTTTGTTTTACTTTTTGTCAAATATTTAAATGTAATGCTTTCTGTTATTTGCATGATGTTCTTTGCAGTATGTTCTCAGCGAGGAGGCTTCAGCTGTTTGAAAAACCTTCTTGTTGCTTACGCTGAGATGCCTCACATCCCCTGTAAATAGTGTTGAATTCAAACAGATACCGATTGACTGGGTCTCCACCAGTGGCTCCATGGTAGCACTTGCTACTTCCAGGTTCAAATCCCATTCTAAGTTTTGGGCCCAAAAATCAAGGCTGAATCTTCAGTGAAATATTGAGGGAGTGCTGCACCAAATTAGTTGTGCTGCCTTTCAGCCTAAATTTTAAATAGAGCCCCATCTGCCTGCTCAGGTGAATGCAAAATGGTCCCAAGGCACTATTTGAAGCAGAACATTGCAGTTCACCCTTGTGTCCTTACCAATCTTTACCAATATTCCTGAACCACCATCAGAAAAAAACAATGCAATATTATTATCATATTGCTCGTTGTGGGATAGTTGTGTACATCAATTAGTTATTGCTCTCCCTACGTTACAAACGTTACTACATTTCAAATGAATTTCATGTATTATAAGGTAATTTATAGATTTTGACAGATATACTATACAAATACAAGTCTTCCTTTCAGTAAGCAACTGAATCACGAAAGCCATTCCATCACTGCTCATTGCAAAACCCAGGCCATAGCTTTGATCCCTGTCACAAACTCCATACCTTTATCACAATTCCATCCTCCTCACTGACGACTATTTCAAGTTAGACCATTCAAAATCCCGATGTTCTATTTGGTCCCAGATGTGTATATTGACTCCATGTTGTATTCATTACCTCCATAACATTGGTTGTCTGCACCTCTTCCTTAGCCCATCTGCTGGTGAAACCAATATCCATGTTGTTGTTACTTTCAGACTGAAATAACTTAGTGCTCTTCTGATCAGGCTGCCATCTCCTCCATCCATGAATTATCTAATGCAAGGCTGTTCTGCCATTGGTTAATTTCTCATTAAGTCCTGCTCATTCACTGTTAGCCTATATTGACTCTCAGTTGCTTACTACCTAAAGTTTAAAATGTTCATCCTCTTGCTTAAATCTGTCTGTGCCCTTATCCATCCACACCACTAATCTGCCTCGGCCCTGTGACCCTTTGATTTCTGTGTATTCCTTTGACTTTGGCCTGTTATGTATCTCCCACTCCCTTTGACTTATTTGGGCAGCCATGCATTCTGTTGAACAGGCCAAACGCTGTCCCAGAATTCCCCATCTAAACCTCTTTGTCCACTTCCCTTTTCTTTTTAAAATCCTCCTTGAAACCAACCTCTTTAACTGTTGAAATAGTCACCTTTCCTTTAGTCTATAGTCATACATAAAGTACCATGGGATATTTTGCCTTTATAAGGATATGGCTTTTTATTTGGTATTTTTAAAAGACTGAAATGAGAAAGAACTGTTTAGAAACCAATGTGGAAAGGAGGCTGCAGTTTTTGGAAGCAAGTAACCTGACACCTATGATAGGTGTTGTGTAAACAATTGTTTGAATAAGCAGTAATTGAATTTGAGTTGCAGATGATTTGGAGCTGAAGGTGGTGTGCAGATGAAGCTGGCAACAAGAGTGTGTTTAGTCTATGGACTAATGATCAGTTATCAATTATAAAAATCTATTTGCCTGGCAACAACTGTGTGATTAATTCTCAGGTAACTGAACATCTTGGACCAGGGACAAGATACAGAGGGAGAGAAGTGTTCAGTTTTTCCCCAGCTCAGGAATGGTCTCTCTGTTCCCTGTAGTCAAAATTCACTGTAAACCTGCAGAAAACCAATGTATCTTTCATGAAACTGTTGTTATAAGACCATAAGACCATAAGACATAGGAGCAGAAATTAGGCCATTCGGCTTATCGAGTCTGCTCTGCATTCACTCATGACTGATAAGTTCCTCAACCTCATTCTCTCGTAACCCTTGATCCCCTTGATAATCAAGAACCTATCTATCTCAGTCTTAAATGTACTCAATGACCTGGCCTCCACAGCCTTCTGTGGCAGTGAATTCCATAGATTCACCACTCTCTGGCTGAAGACGTTTCTCCTTATCTCCGTTCTAAAAGGTCTTCCCTTTACTCTAAGGCTGTGGCCTTAGGTCCTAGTCTCTCCTACAAATGAAAACATCTTCCCAACATCCACTCTGTCCAGGCCATTCAGTATTCTGTAAGTTTCAATTAAATTCCCCCTCATCCTTCTAAACTCCAATGAGTATAGTCCCAGAGTCCTCAAACGTTCCTCATATGTTAAGCTTTCCATTCCTGGGACCATTCTCGTGAACCTCCTCTGAATCCACTCCAGGGCCAGTACATCCTCCCTGAGATATGGGGCCCAAAACTGCACACAATACTCCAAATGTGGCCTCACCAGAGCCTTATAAAGCCTCAGTAGTACATTCCTGTTTTTATATTCAAGTCCTCTCAAAATAATAGCCAACATTGCATTTGCCTTCCTGACTACTAACTCAACCTGCAAGTTTACCTTAAGAGAATCCTGGACTAGAACTCCCAAGTCTTTTTGCACTTCAGACTTCTGAATTTTCTCCCCATTTAGAAAATAGTCCATGCTTTTATCCTTTTTACCAAAGTGCATGACCTCACACTTTCCCATGTTGTACTCCATCTGCCACTTCTTTGCCCACTCTCCTAACCTGTCCAAAGCCTTCTTCAGCCTCCCCACCTCCTCAATACTACCTGTCCCTCTACCTATCTTTGTGTCATCTACAAACTTAACCAGAATGCCCTCAGTTCCTTCATCTAGATCATTAACGTATAAAGTGTAAAGTTGTGGTCCCAACACTGACCCTTACGGAAAACCACTTGTCACCAGCTACCATCCTGAGAAAGACCATTTTATCCCCACTCTCTGCTTTCTGCCAGACAGCCAATCTTCTATCCATGCTAGCGCCTTGCCTCTAACACCATGGGCCCTTATCTTACTCAACAGCCTCCTGTGCAGCATTTCTTGAAGTCCAGGTAGATAACATCCATTGGCTCTCCTTGGTCTACCCTGCTCGTTACTTCCTCAAAGAATTCTAGCAGATTTGTCAGGCATGACCTCCCCTTGATAAAACCATGCTGACTTTGCACTATTTTACCATACACTTCCAAATATTCAGAAATCTCATCCTTTACAATGAACTCCAAAATCTTACCCACGACCGAGGTTAAGCTAATCGGCCTGTAATTTTCCATCTTTCGCCTTACTCCCTTTTTAAACATTAGCGATTGTCACATTAGCGATTTTCCAGTCCTCTGGGACCCTCCCTGACTCTAGCAGTTCCTGAAAGATCACCACTAACACTTCTACTATCTCTTCAGCTATCTCCTTTAGAACTCTGGGGTGTAGTCCATCTGTTCCAGGTGATTTGTCCACCTTCAGGCCAATCAGTTTTACTAGCACCTTTTCCTTGGTGATGGCCACCATACTCAGCTCTGCCCCCTGACTCTCTTGAATTTTTTGGAGATTGCTCGTGTCTTCCACTGTGAAGACTGACGCGAAGTAATTCAGTTCCTCAGCCATTTCCTTGTTCCCCACTACTATCTCTGCACTGTCATTTTCCAGTGGTCCAGTGTCCACTTTTGCCTCTCTTTTGCTCTTTATATACCCAAAGAAACTCTTACAGTCTTCAGTTATATTACTAGTTAGCTTACCCTCGTATTTAATCTTCTCCCTTCTTATTTCTTTCTTTGTTGCCCTCTGTTGGTCTTTGTAAGCTTCCCAGTCCACTGGTTTCCCAGTCCTCTGGTTTCCTCTGCCCCATATAATGTCCCTTCTCCACATTATATGCTTTCTCTTTTGCTTTTATGCTATCCCTGACTTCCTTAGTCAGCCACGGTTGCCTCATCCTCCCTGTACCATGCTTCTTTTTCGTAGGGATGAATTTTTGCTGTGTCTCCTGTATTACTCCCAGAAACACCTGCCATTGCTGTTCCACTGTCTTTCCTGCTAGGCTCCTCTTTCAGTTAATTCTGCCCAGCTCCTCCTTCATACCTCTGTAGTCGCCTTTATTCAGCTGTAATACCGTTACCTCTGATTCTATCTTCTCCCTCTCAAATTGCAGAGTAAATTCTCTCATCTTATGATCACTGCCTCCTAAGGGTTCCTTTACCTTAAGCTTCCTTATCAAGTCTGCCTCATTGCACAACACTAAATCCAGTATTGCCTGTTCCCTAGTGGGCTCAACCACGAGCTGCTCCAAAAAGCCATCTCGTAGACATTCCACAAATTCCTTTTCTTGCAATCCGCTACCAACCTGATTTTCCCAGTCCACCTGCATATTGAAATCCCCCATGATCACTGTAACTTTGCCTTTCTTACACACCCTTTCTATCTCCTGGTGTATCTTGCGCCCCAGCTCTTGACTACTGCTTGGAAGCCTGTACATAACTCCAACTATGTTTTTTTTTTACCTTTGTGATTCCTCAACTCTACCCACACAGATTCTAAACCATCTGACTCTACTTCGTTTCTTCCTATTGATTTAATTTAATTTCTTAATAATAAGGCAACCCCACCCCCTCGGCCCACCTGCCTATCTTTTCGATAGGATGTACATCCTTGGATATTCAGTTCCCAAACCCGATCCCCCTGCAGCTACATCTCTGTGATGCCTACCACACCATTCCTGCCAATTTCGATCTGCGCCACAAGCTCATTTACCTTATTCCTTATACTGTGCGCATTCAGATATAATACCTTCAGTCCTGCATTAACCATCCCTCTTCTCATTATCATTCGTTTTTCCAGTGTTTGATTGCTAGCCCTTTCCAAACACTCTGTCCTATTTGTGTCTGTGCTGGAGACTTTAGTAACCGCTCCTGAGTTCTCCGTCCCTGTCATTTCTTTCATATTTTTCCACATAGTTGAATCCACCAATACAGAGGTTAACCTGCTGCTTTGTTTCCCACTGGGGCAAGTTTCACCATTCTCTTCACCCCAATTTCTAGCTTAAAGTCCTGTTGATCAGCCTATTTACCTTTTTCGCTAGAACATTGGTCCCAGCTCGATTCAGGTGGAGGCCGTCCCAACTGTACAGATCCCTCCTGTTCCAATACTGATGCCAGTGCCCCACGAAAAGGAACCCCTCTTTCCCGCACCACTCTTTTAGCCACGTGTTTACTTCCCTTATTCTCGTGTCCATATGCCAATTAGCACATGGCTCGGGCAGTAATCCGGAGATTAGAACTCTTAAGGACCTGTTCTTTAATTTGGTTCCTAGCTCCTGGTAATCTCTGAACAGGTCCTCTTTCTTAGTCTTGCCTATGTTGTTTGTTCCGGTGTGGACCACAACAACTGGATCCTCCCCCTCCTGCTCCAATATCCTTTCAGGCCGGTCAGAGATATCCCTTACCCTGGCACCGGGCAGGCAACACACCATGCGAGACTCTCAATCCTGCTTAAAAAGGATACTATCTATCCCCCCAGTTATAGAATCCCCTACAACTACCACTTGGTTATAAGCTGTGACTTTTACTGTTAAGTCAGAGATCATTTGTAAAGGAACCAGGCACCTTGTATCTCTTACCAACTAACAGAAGCATCTGGAAAAACAATGCACTGGGCGGCAGAAAAATCATAAGGATCATCTCAACAATACTGCCTGGGAACAATGGCTATTAAACTGTCTTTCCAGTCATTTTCCCCTCTGTCCATAACTTATTTTAATGTGTCTGTGTCTTTATATGTATGTGTGTGTGTGCGTGTGCAAGGAAGAGTTTATAAAGAGAATCAGACTTTTAATTTGTAGTATTATATGCTGACAGTTCATAATTGCTTACCTTAGGCTAGAGTCTAATCACTTGTAAGGAATAATGATTCTTGTTCAGTACAGAAACCTGGTCTGTGCTTTCTATAAATTTGGATCTGAAAGTCAGGTAAATTGGGGAACTTTGTGCACTGTATAAAGTCTTTAACCTGTTGATGACTCCAGGAATAGTGCGGTTTGATTTCCAGGGTGCTACTCTAGTGTCTCACATCACCATGATAAAGGTGCTGTATAAATGCATGCTCTTTATGACCTACCTGTCTTGCTGCGAAACTTTGTTGTACCTAAGTACGACCTAGACAAGAGGAATATAAGCTTTCCGGATAGATGTGTTACATCGGTCATGGCCTTGTATCAATTCACACTTCAGATCTCATTGCTCCAAAGAAAGGTGACAATATTTTCAATATTGTGAATTTTCAAAATAAGTGTAGTTCAGTTAATGTTGAAATTGGCTTAGCTCCACCTGATCTGGTGGTAGCAGAAACTGTCTTCGGATGGAGATAGTGAGTTTTGCAAACAAGTGCACTGATAACAGATGTATTCTGCACAGCTCCCAAGAGTCTTTGCGATTATAGCTGACTACTAATGTAGCTGTGCTTACTGCTATCGTGCAACAAACTATCTTGTTGACTAAGAACAGTGCCTCCCTGTTGGTACTCTGTGGTGGTGAAATCCTTACTGCTGATCATTAGTAAGGCTCAAGACAAAGGACAGATAAAGAAGAACGATTCCAGTGAACTACCTCAAAAAAAACCCTTAAACTGAACTAGATGCTGGAGAGACAGCAGAACTCAGCATGGGGCAGTAGTGGCAATCAGGGTAATACCACACCCGAATAAATCGCTGAGTCATAGAAATTAGGAAGGCCTCAGATTTTGTTTTCCATCTGGTGTTGAATTAACTCATCACAGCCAGTGTCTGTGATGGCTCAGGGTCACTGTAAGTTGCATCTCATTAGAATATAATGGAAAGAGAAAATCAGGCGCGTTTTCTAAGTCTGATTGCTATATAATGATTCTTTGCAGTGATCTGCATGTTCGCACTTTGAATAAGCACAGAATCAGGTTGATCCCTCTTGCACTCACTGTCACACAGGCTGCCAATGGTCAAGTGCAAGGTATGGGAAAAGGCTTCTTGGGCCAAAAAATATCTGGTGCTTATGCATAATAAAACATAATATTCACCAGTTGAAGGGAAAGAAAGTTTGCTCAAGAACATTGTCTTAGTAAGTTACATTAATGCATGCAATGGAAAATGAGTAGTAAAAATAGTAAAACAAGAACAAATTTCTCTTTAGCTTGTGCTGCAATGCATGAGAAAAGTTAGAGTAGTCGCAATATTTTGAGACGAAGGAGTTGTCTTCCAATAGTGCAAGAAGAAATAGCGGGAATTGGAGTGGGAGAGGAAGTTGAGAAACATGAAAAATGGAAAAAAATGATGTACAGGCTAGGAAGAGAGGAAATGTGGAGGATAAAAACACGAATGAAGCTTATTTGCTTGATGGGGAGGCCACTTCATCTGTTACAACAGATAAGAGACAGGATGTATTGACTCTCAATTGTTAATTTAAACATATTGAATAAAATTCAAAATGGAACTTGTAAGCATGAATCACATCAAAACTGTCAGCAAGATGCAATGTTTTATCATCACAACCTGCAGCTTTCAGCTGGTGTTTAATAATCAAGGGAACTACTGTGCACAATTAGTGCTGGAAGTCATGAAGAGCTGTGCTTCCTTTGATTAGATTTCATGGTGGGGGGTAAATTATTTTGCAGCTCTTTAAAACATAATTCCATCTTTTCTTCTCTAGTTGCTGTGTTACATGACAACCGTACAATGACCTAATAATGTTATCAGGATAATATAACAGGGGAATGGTACATCAGTGGAAAACATGATCATTCAGTTTCCGAGGACATTCAAGAATTGGCTTTGATGTTGTTCAACAAGAAAATGCTATTTTGCCCCATCAGGTCTTGCAACTAGCCAGCTACAATTTGTATCATTGTGTTCTTCCTGACTTGTACCTCTTGCTAAGGAAATGACTAACCTCAAGGATTCTCATCATTTCTTTTTAGGTTAAAAAATATTTTTCTGTTAAACTAGATAGTTTGTGTGCGAGAGCCAATATGTCAATTTAAACACAGTCAGAAGTCACGCAACGCTGGTGACAAGCTTCCAGAGCACTGCTCCTTTGACAGGTCAAGTCACTTCACCTGATGAAGGAGCAGCAGTCTGAAAGCTTGTGATTTTAAATAAACCTGGTGGACTGTAACCTGATGTCGTGTGACTTCTGACTTTGTCTCCCGCAATCCAACACCAGCATCTCCACGTCATGGCTACCAACTTAAAGACACAGCTTAGATTGCTGACCTCAGACCATTGTGTTCCATTTATAACATGTGCACGGCCTTGCTCTATCAGGTTCTGTGTCTCCATTGATTCTGCTAACTGTTCCCTTTAATTGGACATTCATGCAGCTCCTTTTGAAACATACATATTTAAGATGGCACTGATCTTCTTTAATGGATGTCTGTTTCCTGTAATCTTTGAAACTTTAATGTTATGTGGCTTTTAATTGTATACTTATGTTCTTTGGAATGGGAATAATGATATGTGTGATGCAACGTTAAGGTGGCTGCGATATTTTTAAGTGCAAACCTAGGGTTACTTGGTTAAGTTGTTACGAAGTGAAAAGCATTATACTCCACAGCTGTTAGTGTGTGTGTCTCATTTTCTTTTGATGCATTGTAGTTCTTTTGTTGTACTGCATTTACTTGAAAGAGTGAATCATAGGAAACTACTTTTGCAATCAAAGCTATCTGGGCAGATTTCTGTTCAAAGAAAGCCTTTACAGTAAACTGTAATGTAGTTCATTTATATTGTGCAACATCAAAAGGTGAAAGGGGAACAAACACAAGTAAGCCAAACAAAAAATTCAATGTCATCCTGTGTATGAATATAACCAGATAATAACATACGCAAAAAACATTTCAACATGTCGGGATTGAAATATAAGCCCCCAATAATCGGTCGGAAATTGAGGAGCAAATATGTATGGAAATCTCAGATATCTGTACAAACAATAGGGTTGTAATGATTTTAACTTTCCAAACATAGACTAGGACTGCCAAAGTGTTAACGGCTTGGATGAGGAAGAGTTAGTTAAGTGTGTTCAAGAAAGTTTTCTTTGTCAATATGTGGATGTACCTGCTAAAGAAGGAGCAAAACTCAACCTTCTCTTCAGATTGAGGTTTTAGTGGGGGAGCACTTTGGCACCAGTGACTATAATCCTATTAGTTATAAAATAATTATGGAAAAAGATATGCCTTGTCTAAATGGTAAAGTTATACATTGGACCAAGTCCAATTTTGACAGTATTAGAAGCTAGGGAACTTGGGGAAGTAGTGTTGTCTTGAAAAGAGTCCACATTACAGAAGAGGAGCTGCTGGAGGTTTTAAAATGATCAAGTGTATCCTCGAAATTGTGGGGCCCCTAGCAGAGATAATGGTATCACCTCCAACCACGGGTGAGGTGCCAGAAGACTGAAGGGTGGCTAATGTTGTATTTTCCTTTAAGAAAGGCTGCAAAGAAAATCCAGGAAACTATAGACTGGTGAGGCTCACGTCAGTGGTGGATGTGTTTTTGGAGGGGAATCTGAGGGAGAGGATTTACATGCATTTGGAAAGGCAAGGACTAATGATGGAGTCAGCATGGCTTTGTCCATGGAAAATTGTGTCTCATAAACTTAATTGAGTTTTTTGAAGACATGACCAAGAAGACAGATGAAGGCAGAATGGCGGAGATCGTCTACATGGACATGAGCAAGGACTTTGACAAGGTTCCGCATGGTAGACTGGTTAGTAAGGTTAGATCATGTGGGATCCAGGAAGGTCTAGCCAATTGGATACAAAATTGGCTTGACTGTAGGAGACAGGGTGGTAGTAGAGGGTTAATGTTCAGACTGGAGGCCTGTGACTAACAGCATGCCACAAGGATCCATGCTGGGTCCACTGTTATTTGTCATTTATTTAAATGATTTTTATGAGAATATAGAGGGCACGGTTAGTAAGTTTGTAGATGACACCAAAATTGGTGATATCATAGGCAGTGAACAAGATTATGTCAGAGTACAACAGGACTTTGATCAGCTGGGCCAATGGGCTGATGAGTGGCAGATGGAGTTTAATTTAGGTAAATGTGATATGCTGCAATTTGGTAAGGCAAACCAGGGCAGCACATACACAGTTAATGGTAGGGCCTTGGGAAATGTTGTTGAACAGAGAGACCTAGGGGTGCAGGTGCGTAGTTCCTTGAAAGTGGCTTCACAGGTAGACAGGGTGGTGAGGAAGGCGTTTGGCACCCTTGCCTTCATCGGTTAGAGCATTGAGTGTAGGAGTTGGGACATCATGTTGCAGCTGTACGAGACATTGGTGAGGCCAATTTTGGAAGACTGCATATAATTCTGTTTTCCTGCTGTATGAAGGATGTTCTTTAACTGGAATAGGTGCAGAAAAGATTTACAAGGACGTAATCGAGACAGGACGGTTTGAGTTATATAAAGGGGCTGGATAGACTGGGACATCTACCCCTGGAGGCTGAGGGGTGACCTTAATAAAGGTTTATAAAATTGTGAGAGACATAATGTGAATTTGCCAAGGTATTTTCTCCAGGATAGTGGAGTCTAAAACAAGACAGCATAGGTTTAAGGTGAGAGGGGAAAGATTTAAAAGTGACCTGAGGGGCAACTTTTTCACACAGAGGGTGGTGCAAATACGGGACAAAATGCCAGAGGAAGTGGTAGAGGCAGGAGCAATTACAACTTTTAAGAGACATTTGAACAGGTACGTGAATAGGAAAGGTTTAGAAGGTTACGGGCCAAACGCAGGCAAATGTCACTACTCAGTTTAGGAATCCTGGTCGGCATGGACAAGTTGGACCAAAGGCTCTGTTTCCTTGCTGTATGACTCTGTAATATCAAAATGTTGATTTTCTCGAGGAAATAAAGGGACATTTCATCACCAATAGCACCTTTTCCATATCTATTCACTGATTTTTTTTTTATGATCACTTTTAATTCCTAATGATTTGATCCCCATTCTGAGTGCTGCGTGCGATGAAGGGAGACAGGATCATAAAGTTGGAATTTTGGTTTTGTATACTGAGCAAGTATAGAGATGTATTTCTGCTTCAGTCACAGATGGTTTGGGACTTGGAGGAATGGGTGCCCTTGTAGCTTTGGCAATCGATTTTCCTTTCCTCATTCTGGTTCCTGTAAAGTACTGTGGCCAAGAATCTGTGCAAAACTTTGCCTTGGAAAAGCCAAAAACAGTGGCCAAAATGGATTTCAGTTTCTGTACGTTGATGTTTCCCAGGTCTTGAGTGTGGGTCACCTATTTGACAACGCACCATTTCCTTTAGGTGTGTCTGGGTAATTTGGAATTTTCCATGGTGAATGTAACTGCCTTCTGATGCTTTATGAGGACTATCAATCCACCAAAGAAGGTTGCCTTGCTCCATGGACACCTGTTCAATCCCACCCTCGGGTGATTGTCTTTGTGGAGTTTGCACATTCTTCCAGCATCCACGTGGGTTTCCTCCGGGTGCTCTGATTTCCTGCCACAGTCCAAAGATGTGCAGGTTAGTTGGATTAGCCGTGGGAAATACAGGGTTACAGGAGTAGGTGGGGAAGGAGGTGGATGGATCTGAGTGGCATGCTTTTCAAAGGACTTGTGCGGATTTGATGGACTGAATGGCCTGCTTCCACACAGTAGGGATTCTATGAGAGACTAGGAATACTGCGGTGAGTGATTACCTCCTGACTCCCCAAAGCCTGCCCACATTCTATAAGGCACAAGTTGGAGCGTAATGGAATACTCCCCACTTGCCTGAATGAATGCAGCTCCAATAACACTCAAGAAGCTTGACACCATCCAGGACAAAGCAGCAGCTTGATTGACATGCATCCACGCCCTTCACCACTGGAGCTCAGTTGCAGAAATTCACCAAAGATCCTTAGACAGCACCTTCCAAACCCATGACCATTTCCATTGAGAAGGACAAGGGCAGGAGATATCTTGGAACACCACCACCTGTAAATTTCCCACCAAACCACTCAGCATCCTGACTTGGAAATATACTATTGTTCCTTCACTGTCATTGAGTCGAAATCCTGGAATTCCCTCTTTTTGGGCATTGTGTGTCAACTTACAGCACATGAACTACAGCAGTTCAAGAAGGCAGCTGACCACCACCTACTCAAGGGCAACTAGGGATGCATAATAAATGCTGGCCAGTCAGTGATGCCCATATCTCATGAGTAAATTTTTAAGAAAGTGTGGAAATCTAGCGTTTTTGTCAGTATTTTTATTCTTCTCTAGAGATGCAGTGCTGAGCTCCTCCCAGATTACAACCAATTAGAAATCAGTGAACTGATGACAATTTGCATTTCTACATTCTAAGACTTAAGTTGCAAATTACATCTGGTTGAAAGACGTGTTCGTTTGTTAAGGATGTATGTACATCATAAGTGATGCTGCACAGGCTCACTTGGCCTAAAAGAGTAATTTTGTTTTGTGGAATGTCTCATTTTTACATTATGAAATAATCTACATCTTTCCATTTTTTTCAGAAGTGTGTTTATTACCCTTCATCTACTTTTAATCCTAAATTTATGTCCCGATCATTCATTTTGCTATCTGTAAAATTAAAAGTGAAAGGAATTGGGGGTTTTTCCTTCTGAATTTCTGTCTGTTGGAATACTTTAATGTGATTGGCCACTTCTACTGACTTGGCATCAGATGTAAACAGCCTTCAGGAAAGGCAAAATTAACATAACAGTACTCGCGCTCCACAGGCAGCTTCCTTAGAGATCAGCAACAAGTATCACCAACTGCAAGTTCCACTTATAGGTTGTTTTCATTCCTCCTGTAGTTCAGCTGTACCCACATACATACCAGTTACACGAGGATCTTACTGGTTAATTGTTTTCCAATAGAAAAGTTTACTTGTTTATTCCAATTGATGACCATTTGAGCAGTCTGGGGTAGTGGTTCCTATATTTCCATCTCTTAGAAGATTCTTTGACAGAATTCTTTCCTGGCTCACATTTTGAATAAGATTTAACTGAAGCAGTTGCTTTAGAATTGAGATTGAGAGCTTAAGCTGTTCACACCATGTGTTATGAGCAGAAGCCACTGAGTAAATGGAATCACCCTGGTTCCTCTGTCTGTCATTACAAATTATTACCTTGTCCTTGCAACTGAGGGATCATGCTTACACTTGGTGTGATACTGGCTAACTACAAGCTCGTAATTTGAGGTTAATATCGAACATCACATTGATTTTTTTGTGTTTGTTTTTATAGTAGGTAGGATAGCTCAAATTGGACTAGAAGATATCATGTCTTTGTTTCCTGCCACAGCAACTAGCATGGGAGCCAGTTAACTCAGTTGGTTAGACTATGGTTCTGAATAATGCCAACAGCAGGAAAACTTGGCATCTATCTCTTTGCTCTGTGCTCACATGGAAGATATTGGTTTGGCAAAACTGCAGCCAGTTGCAGGCAAATCCTTTCTTGTTTTTGTATTACACATCCTCTTGAAATCAAGTTTCTAGAAATCACTTTTCTAGGCTCGCTGATTAAAATTCAAATCAAATGTAGGACAGGGATTTTGCGAAGAAATCAAATAGTATTGTGCAGCTCCACCCCAAGGATATGTTTTTCTCTTGATAATTAATAATTTTGCTGAAAAAAAATAGATGGCCATTGATGCTGAATGTTGTTCAATGTCTAAGAGATTTATCTAATTTCTGGCATAGTACGGAATGTTTCTCACTTAAATCTAATAGACCTGCTGCAGCTAATGTCAGATGGTATAAATCACGGAACTTGGCTGGGTGACAGGGTGACTGAAGAGCACACTGTTAATCATTCCCTTTGAAATGTATGGCTGTATTTTCTTTTTGCAAAATGGAGTAACGTTCTTGTGCTAATGGAGCAAATCTAATTGGTTAGACAGGGTAAGAATTCAATTGTATTACCTCTGTAGGGAGAATGCAACAGCCCTGAAATTTTCCATATGTTCACACCTAGCCATTTGAAATTGCAGACTTGGTTGAAATCAGATATATCCACCCCCACCCCAAAACAGTGCTTTGTATCTTGATTTAATGTTTATGATGGATCCTACCCTTTGTTCAACTATATTTTTAATGTCCTTTTCTGTGTGCATATTAAATGTGTGAAGATTTAGTGAGATTACATTTTTGCTTTTTGCATGCTTTCTTAGAGTGTGGCCAAATATGTCCATAAGTATGTCAATATGTGTCAGTGCGTGAAATATAAACAGGATGCTTAATGACTTTGGTACAATGAGACATCTAATAGAGAGCACAGCATTCCGCCACTTAGCAAATATTTCGCAACCTGCTGCCCAAGTTGTGCAATTTTGCATGAAATGTCAACTGCACAAAAAAATGAAAATACATAACATTTCATGCAATTCTTACAATATTGCCTGACCCCATTCTCTTTGCTTCTTCTGCTTTCTCTCTGTATTTTCTGTAGCCCATTGTCCCCAATGCCTTCCTTCATTTATTTTGTGCCTTTCATTTGGTTGGAAGACTTTCCTTACTAATACATTAACATGCATTTTTAAAAAAAGTTATTATTTCTCATGAGGCCCATGGTAAAGCCAGCATGGCACAGAGGACTGAATATATATCCGCGCAGGGTGTGTGACACAAACAGCTTCTGTGACCAGAAAACAAATGGCACAGAGCACTGGGGAACATTGGCTGACATTTTACAGTTTGGTTGGTTGTAGCTTATTTTGATGTGAATCTTCAAATTGATTAGGAAAACTGGCTTCACATCTTAAGTTCAGTATGAAGGTAGAAAGAATGTAATATTGAATAGCACACCGACTGTAGATAACCTTTATCCAAATCACACATGATTATGGTCCAGACAAAACACAGTTAATTTCCTTTCCACTGCAAAATCTTGATCAGATCATGGGGTTCAATTATAAATGTTGGTAGAAGCATAAATATCTTGTTTTATTATTTATGTTTTTCCTCTTCTGCACATTGAGAATTGCCACTTCAGCACAAACAGTATTGTTCTGAATGTTCTTCTGTGATATTTAATGATTTGATTCAGGTTGAGTTGCAGATGAATGATTTAAATGGTTGAGATGCAAACTGCCTTTAAAGAAAAAATGCTGCCCTATTTACTCCTTTCTGTGCTGAAAGTGAGTTTCTGTTGAGTGGGGCCACCAGCTCACCATATGTTTGATGATTCACTTCTATAACTTTGAGCTGAAAGAAAGGCTGAAAGAACTTGTACCTCTACAGTGCCGTTTCTGGCCTTAGGCTTCCCAAAACAGCTTACAACCTACAAATTCTTTCTGAGATGTACTCACTGATGATACGTAGGAAAATGGATAACCCAGTTTGTGCACAGCAAAGGCTAGGGGGATAAATGACCAGTGATTGGTCTTGATATGGTTTGAACTGCACCTTGGGAGTTATTACATCTATCCAAGCAGTCATTCAAAAGATATGCTGTTGAAAATATAGTGCTGACTCAATACGGCCAGTCTAGTTTAAATGCTGTAAGTCCTGGAGCAAGGCTTGAACCCGTGCCATTCTGAAAGGGCTGCCTTTTTAAGACCTTTGTTTGAAAATCTGCTGTTCAAAGAGAGGTTTTGGGATGATCAAAATTTCATTCATCATTAACCTAAAGGGCAAGGGCTAGAAGAAATGCAAACAAAAATGGGGAACTGGCAAGATTTAAAGATTGTGGAGAGAATCTTTCTCTCCCTGGAAATGGTGTGAGGTGGTGAGAAGGAGAAATAATTGAGCAGGTTAGTTCTGGAGAGAGACTCATTCCCTTCTTGCTGCCTCAGCAATTGATTCTGGGCAACATGGTTCACAGGGAACTTTCAAGACCAGTCACTGACTAAGGCCCTTGAAATAACTCCAGACAGGCTGGTATCTGTCACTAAGTCACCCTTTACTTACACATGCAAAGTACTTGACACTGAACCAGTTCCCTCAGAGCCAACTCCCAGAGTGAACAGAACCTCTGTACTCCTGTTTATAGCTGTCAGCCAGGACCCCCTGATTGGAACAGATTAATAGCCCCAATCAGGGAGCTCATTCTATGAGGTCCAGCTTGCTGATCTCATTGCAGTCACAGAGCCGTTATGTGATCAACTGATGGAAACTTAAAGATTTCCAATCTCAACCAGCCCAATTATCTGCCTTCCTGGTGATTGTTGAAGGTGGCATGTTTCCTGAATGGAAAACCAAGATGGCCTTCTTGCCCAGCGCAGGGTTGCTTCCAAGTGGACCAATTTGGATGCAATCATAGGCAAGGATGCAGAGCTGCTTTCAGAAAGCCATTCTCCTATCCCTACCTATCACACTCCCCCTGCCCATGACAAGAAAACAACGGACACTTACCTTCTTACTGCTGGATACCATAGAGTAGGCCTCAACCAATAGAATTTAAGAACCAAAAGTTACAAACTTTGGCTGTTGGCTTCATTTGATTCTGAATACAATTGTTTGAGACATTTCTCTCTGCCATGCCTGTCAGCTCCTAAAGTGCTGTGGAATATGGTGAGTTATCTTGCTGGTAGTGCTGGAGTGTCAGATGCCATCTTATACAACTGGCTGCACACTTAGACTAAAAATAGGAAAATCATATTTTTCAGGAATAACTTTGCAGATGATTACAGCAGGCAGGGATGACTATGAGAAATGTATAATTGAAGCTTAAAAAAAGAGATAATTGGCACTTACCACAATTTATTTAAAATGCCTAAAAGAGTGAGGAAGCAAACTCAATAGTACCTCTCCTTAGGGACTTGGATATTTACCTATTCACTTGGATAAATACAGCACAGAAGGATGCCATTTGGTCCATCATGTCTGTGTCAGATTTCTGATAGAGCTTTCCAATTTGTATCACATCTCACTAAAACTGCAATTATCTCCCTTCAAGTCATTATCCTTGTAAATACTCAAAATTGTCCTGTCACTTAATGAATTCTAACATAAGGTCGTCCCAAAATGCTATCAACTGCAGCTCCTCTGAACTTCCTTTCCATTTCAAAACACTGGTTTCCATGAGGGAAAAGTGCTTTTTCTTCAACAAAGTATTACAAAGCGACAAATACAATCTGCTCCTTCACCCTCCAAAATGGGACAAAGATGGGCATATGAAGGTGAACTGCAGATTGATTGTGATCTCATTGAATGATGGATGAGGCTTGATGGAGCAAGTAGACTCCCTCAATTCTTGTGTATATTCTTAAACGCATGTCAGACAATTTTCAACCAACTGTTAATGCATGGGATGTAAATGTAACATTTCTTAGCTAATCTTTGTCAGCATTCGTCATATCTAAAATTTTGGAATTAATCAGTTGCTGTTTTACAATTCTTCCAGTTGAATGGATTATCTGTGTTTGGACATAACGTACAAGTAAACTATAATTTGAAGCCCAAGGTATTTCATTTAAATGATGTTTCTATTTGCCAGGTAGTACAAAGCTTACCTAGTGTCATAATGTCCTTTTTTCCCCTAAGCTTGGCAACCATAATTGTGAAAGTAAGTTGCAGTTATGTGTATGAATAGTCATAAAAGTCTCAATAGTCATAAGTTGAATGACCAACTTCAACAAGAGAGAAACTAAGCATCCTTCCTTGGTATTCACCCACATTAGGAGGCTGAATTCCACACCATCAACAGCCTGTGCATTACCATTAAACCAGAAGCTAAATAAGATCAGTCATGGTAGAGCAGGCTCAAAGGACCAAGTGGCGTACACCTGTTCCTACTTCCTATTTTGTTAATGTAAGTACCACATCTTCAGGAGCAGGACAGAGTTCAGGATTTCTGAGTCAAGTAACCAAGTTTCTGACTCCCCACTAACACTGTCCACCATCTGCAAGGCAGTCTGCTTGATCAATGCCCCAAACACTACCATTACTAAAGCAGAGTCTTCCAAATTCTTGACCTCTATCACTTAAAAGAACTAAGTTAGCAGGAACATCAGCATGTCACAACCTACAATTTACCTTCACACCACAGCCCATCCTGAATTGGAACCATATCGCCACTCTTCACTGTCGCCAGATCAAAATTCTGGAACTACGTCCTCAACATCGCTATGGGGTTTACCAACCTCGGCAGAGATTGTAGAGTTGAAGAGGGTGATTTGCCATCACTTTTTAAAGGGCAGTTTGGGATGGGTATCAAGTGCTGGCCTTACCATCAAGCTCACATTCTAATATAATGTCTTGATAAGCTCATAAAAGGTTATAAAAACACTGATATATAATCTCATAGCATTATATGTTCACCAAGTCAATGTGCATCTTACAACCCTAATACTTTTTGCTATTTGCTGTTCTCTAATGACCTTCAATCAAGCCAAGTTATTTAAATATTAGATTAAATTAGTATTTAGTTGCAAACCCTGCAGATAGATTTCCTCCTGCACCCTCCATCTCCAATATTTAATCTACTGCTTTCAAATCTGTAAATCCTTTGAACTATTTTTGTCATCATTGTCATTAATAAGATAGGGACATGTATGTTCTCCCATTATTCAGTAAAGAAGAATTTCATTTCCAATTTTCTTTCTCCAATTTCTTTCTCTAATATGTTCATTTTGATTTTATTTATTAATTTAAAAATATGCACTGGACACCAGGTGCTGGTTTTCAGTGCAAGATTAGCTTTGATGTTAATGAGTAGCAAATTCAGACGTTTTGCATGGTGCACTTAAGTACATTTTCAGAGCAGTATCCATCATTCAGGCAGTTTTTTTCGGAATTTGTACTTGATACAGCTTTTTATTCAAATCTCTAGGAGTTGAAGAAATCAAATCGAGGGTGTTTTAAGCAGTGAACTTGAGTTGCAGATTAGAACAGTAATCAACTTTAACTGGTATAATGTGTACTATTAAATGTGTGAAAGAAAGGACTTTTGGAATATTGAGATCAGAAAAAAGTATCTCTCACATTGCGTTTGTTTGACTGACAAAACAGGAAATGCTTCTAAGAAAGACTGTTTGGGCAGGATAATTTTCAGGATACATTGCATGTACATTGTTGCAAATAAACAAATATGCTTATTAAATTTACAAGTAGGATACCTGATTGCAAAATATTATTATTCAGGCCATCATTGATCAGAGGTACCCCAAATTGTTTTTTACATTTATACTTTTATTGCAAAACACAAGTACTTTTGGCCACAGGAAATCATGTAAACATAGAATTTGACGCCATTCTCTTTGTCTGAAAAAAACTAAAATCACTTTTTTCCCACCTCTGAATAGCAAGCATTGGGCCTGAGCAATTGTCTCTTATTAAAATCTCCTCACTTTTCTTTCTCTTCTTTCATCTCATCAAACCCTTTCCTCTACATTTTTTATTCCTAAAGCCATGTGACATATGTTTAATTTAAGAATCCATCATATAACCATGTCCTTCGGGAGTACAGTTTATTTAATCTACCTTTTATTCTATTGCTACGCTACCCATGAAGGTGATGAAGATAAAAAGAAATGCAACTGGGTCCTGAGACTGGACGCAGAATGAGATGCTTGATTGGCCCTTTGTCATTCCTACTTTCTTATGATCTTGTTGAAACAGTCTAACAGCATTGATTTTGATGAGTTTGTAAAAATACAGAGTTAAGAATAGACACGGAGGAATAAACTCCCACACACCTTGGCTGCAGTTATGTCAAGACCACCGATGTCATCTGAAAAATTCTAACAGCATCTGCCAATAAATCTTAATGGTCCTTTAACTTGGTAAATTAACTTCCTGTTACTTACTCCCTTCCTTTTCACCATGGCCCTGGAACCACTCTGGTTAATTTCAAAATAAAAATATTATAAGCATATGAATCTATAACAATATATTGGAGATCCTATAAAATGTCAGCTTCTCGTTGTCTACTATGATTATTGTCTTGATTAGAATTACTCACTCAAACCAGGAGAAGACTGCCATATTGCATTCCACAAGACTCCCCCACTTCACTAAAATCTAGCCCAGATGCGAACTCATTAATCGGGCCATGTTTGAAATATTTGAACGTTAGCTTACTGATACATAACCAGGAGAACTGAGAATTAGAATTCTGAAGCACAAATAGCTTCATTTGTTTCATTGGTAGATCTGTACTTGTTCTCTTTTGAGAAGAAAACATTTAGAGGCAAAATGTTCTTGGATTATAAAATACTACGCAGTCAGTCCAATGAAAAATAATGCATAATACTTAATTTGGATAATTATCAAAGGTCTTGGAAGCCAAAATGCAGATAGGACTGGGAACATGTTTTTACAAGAGGTAGGTATATTGGAAAGCCACTTCACAAAGGTGGCGTAAGTGGTGATGTTGAGAAAAACATGGTGACTCTGTGCCCTATGACACAGGACAGAAGTGATGGATTCAGGTGACTGAATAATGTTCCTTCATTCCTGCAACCTTAATGAATCCTTTGGCAATAAGCAGCATACATCGGTTATGAAGTCCTTTCAAAGACACAGAGACATAGAGGATAAAGTCTGTGGGCAATTTGCTGCAGTCATGTCACAATTACTGAAGTGTCATCTGTGACTTGATGTTGATTGTAATATTCCTCTAAATTTGTTTCAGAATAAATTGAATGTTGAGGTTGCAGAGATTATACTTGGCTCATCCAAAGTAATGGGCACAAAATGATTCTTTGATTCAACACTTAAGCTTATACAGATTCATCAAATAACCCCTTTTTGACAGTATAGTAAAAAAAGGACTGTGATCTACCTAATTCTTGCAACACTATACTCCTGCTTTTGTGATTCTACTCAGTCTCATGAAAGCACTAATAGGGCAATAAATTCGACAGCTCTTCAGTATAGCCATGAAGATCATGCTGCCCATTCATTTAAATGATAGCAGTGTGCATCCCTGTATAAGAGACCGTGCAAAACTAGCATCACTTAAAGATAGTCTGCCCTGCTCAGAAAGTAGATGCATTCCTGTCGCAGCAGGTATTAGAAACTGTTGTAAATGAGTGTCTAACCTGCAAGAAGAGTGAAAATGGCACAACATGGCAGAATCTGTACTCCTATATTTCCTGATATAGGCTTGAGACTCTGCTGCAAGAGACAGAAAAGAGAAGAAATCCCTTTATCCAGAGGAGGTCTTCCAGGCAGGCATTCGGGAATGGATGGGAACAGATAGTAACGGGGGCCAGTGTGAACAATGTCACTCCCAAGGGCTTGGATGCAGTGCAGCAAAAACCTTAATGACCTCACACATTGGCTCAAGGTTTGTGAATGCACCAGAATCGAGTGCCATATCTTCACAACTGAACTATTTGCTTCATACACCGCTCAATTCACCACTTACTGTTCACTCGCCAACGTTCTCTGTCAAACATGACTCATACTTAATATTCACAGCCCCACCTCATCTTAACACACTTAGCATTGCTGCAAACCTTGCACACATCTCTCACAGCTTGCATGCGCTGTCAGCTGTTTAACCATGATTGCTAAGTTACTCAAACATATTGCATCCCATTCACTGACATACTACCCTCTGTCTTGCAGGGCAAGATGGCACACTATCAGCCGTAGCATCAGCTAACTGGCAAGAGTCATGTATTGCGATGTGTTCTCACTCTCCCCTCTCAGGAGACATTGGTTGCTATAACTGGAGAGGTCCTCACTGAGCCCAGGGCTGAAACCATAAAAGATGCTGTCCCACTTTCCCATTGTCCCACAATCTCTTCTGATCCCCAAACTTCAGATGGAATAAGCATCGCCATCCTACCCCCAGAACTTTGCCTTGCGTCTTTGCCCTTTCAGAAAGCCATGACCTGCTGCCTGGCCAGATAGTGGTGCTCTGGCCTGAAGTTAAAGATGAGCAAGACTCTAATGATGGAGGAGGACTGACCCTCAATCTCACTCTCAAAGGTACTGCCACTTTACCTTAGATGGTAAAATAGTGACAGGATCTGTATGTTGGTGAGTCTCTGGGCATGAGTGGCCTGAAACCAGGGCAACGGGCATCGATCTGGTGAATATCAGTTCCCTGGAGACTGAGCTCATACGTGTTTCCTGCAAAGAGCTCGGATTAGAACTTTGAGGCAGCACATAAGAAACAGCGGACAGGAATGTACACATAACCGCTCAGTGCATTCACAGGCCTAGCAGTAATTCTACTTTCACTTTTAAGGAGCATGGAGGAATCTGGCACCAACTTGGCATTGGGCTTTGTGCAGAACTTAGAGTCTGCCCTTTCCATTGTGGAAGTGGAGGTGAACACTGTGAGAGTACTTGACCTGATCAAGATGCAGCATCTGATCACTGATGTCCCACCTTTTTGTGCAGGACGAGTAGAAGCCAATGTCTGTGTGTTGAAGTGAAAGCTCAGACTGAATTCCTGAGCTCTCAGTTTATTTTCATTTGGATTCAGATTGCTACCATCATGAGTACAAGTAGCAGCACTGCCCATGTGGCCTTTGCAGCAATCCAGCGATCACTTGAAGTATCACCCCAGGTGAATGATAGTCACTATAGGGGCACAGACGTGCTGCTTTTTCTCAGGATTACGGCATTCACACTTCCACTGTGCCTGTCAACTAGCCAGTCCAGACTGTAACCCATGCTGACATAGTGCAGTCTGAATCTGGTCTCCCAGACTTAAAGTGAGGCCATGTGCAGCTTTCTTCACTGAAAGTCAATGGCCTTCCACCAGCCACACCACCTCCACAGTAGCAGCATTGTACAGGAGCACTAGAACAGGACAAGGTATCTACAAGATTGGCTCAAACCATCTATACATGGATGATTAGCTCAGGTTCATATGGAATATTGGATATTTTGTTCAATAAACTTGGTTTGGAATGATTGTTTTGGATTGGCTTCTATATCAGCTTTGTGGTTAAGAGAATCCTATGATGATCTGCACCTAAAGGATAGTAAAATGTGAGATTGTTGTACAATGGGAATTTGGAGCTGCATTCACAGAAACTGTAGTCTACAAAAGTGACAGAAATTGTTGTCTCCTCCCTCCTCCTTCTCTTGAGATGAATGTTGTATCCCTGATGACAAGGGCTGTGTTCTTACAATGGTCACATTGTGGAGAATAAAGGCGATCACCTTAAACTAGCTGTGGCAAGTACTTATCGAGAGTGTTTCCAGTACCAGAACCACTGTTCGATGAGGTTTTTTGTGGCACTGTAGCATTCATTGCCAGCCTGCTGGTCGTATATGGCTAGGTGGTGGATAGCAATCATGAGCCAGGAGAAAACCAAGTTGCTCGTGTGACAAATCAGTCACCCTCTGGTTTGACTTGATGACAGAATGACCTGGGGAACAACAGGCTGGCACAGAATGAAAACCAAAAGATTTCTGCCAGTATTCACTAATATGGTCATGGTCACCGTCATTAGTTCTGGCATCCTCACCCTGGTGAGGTCTGGTTGTGCGAGGTGATAGACTTTTGTGATCATCTGTTTTGTAAAGTGGAGATGATCGACGTACTGCTCTGTGGAAAGGGAAATGCTCCTGGAAGATCTCAGGTGAATAAGGCTCCCCTGTCCAAGGAAAGTCCTTCTCCCCTTCTTGCTCCCTTGCAAGCAGCTTGCCTCTTCTGTGTAGCCTGTACTGCATTTCCTCTCATGCTGTGTATCTCAAGAAGGATGGTAGTCCATAGCATCTATGACCGCAACCAAGTGGTCTGCCCGGAACCAATACAATTAAATTGTAGCAGCAGCTTGTTGTCAACTTCCACAATTCAGACAGAACCTGAAAGAGATTAACTGGTAACTATTCTACAAGCTGTTGACAATCCCCTTAAATGTCGCTGGTGTGTGTCAGGTTCTTGCTGCTACTGCTGAGCATGTGGTCTCCCATATGAGGTCTAGCGAAGGCACTAGCTGGCACGGGGAGGTTGGAAATGGCAGTGTTGATGCCAAATGAAGACTGAACTTTGATGTCACCAATCTACTTACTCTTCCTTCTTCCATTATACCCAACTTGTGCCCACACTAACCACCTCCATCAAATATGGTGTTTGGTGGTAGCTATGCCAATGGTACACAGACACCATTATGTAATGGAATGGCACCCATGATTTCACATAGGCCAATTTCAAGGCTTTCCTGTTTAACAGAAAAAGTAGGGTTGGCACGACTCCAGATAATATATTATTTTCCCCATTTTGTTTTCTTAACTGCATTAAATGGTGTAGCAACATAGCCGACAGGTATAAGTTACAATATCCAACCTTATAAGGTACAATAGATTGTATGTTTTTGATTCGGAAGAGAAAAGTTGGCCAGACCCCACTGCAACGCTTGCAACTCTGGCATTCATAACTAACAACAATACTTATTGAATACCCCAATGTAGAAGCAAAATGACCAAGGACATTTGTTGAGCTACAATCAGGCAAAAGTCATAGACGCCAATGTGGACAGGTAACCAAAAGCTCAGTAAAGAAGTGAGTTTTAATGGGAGTCATAAAGGCAGAAAGCGAGAAGGGAGAGGGGAGTCTGAAGAAGCTTACCAATAGGAGGGCAAAGGAAGATGTGGATATGGAAAGCCCAATGAGGAGCAACAGGGGATTGTGAATTTGAGTAGACAGATTAGGAGAGGGTGCACAACTGGAAGAGATTACAGGATGGGGACACACATGGCCATGAATGGATTTAAATATGAGTAGGAGAATTTTAAATTAGAGGAAATTTGAGGGACTGGAAACCATATGTAGGCCAAGCCAAGAAATGATATCTGAACAGGATAAAATTGGGTAGCCACGGTTTGAGTGAGCTGACATTTAGATAGTGTACAGCTTCCAAGCCCAGCCAGGACAGTATTGTAATAGACAGTACTGTTTAGAGCTGCCAATTTTATGGGAGAAAGTTTCTGCAACAGATGGGCTGAAGCAGAGGCTCGGGTAGGCAATGTTGCAGATGTACAATTTGACAGTTTTGTGATGGCAAGGATATGAGGAGCAGCCCTTGGCATAAATATGAGGGAGCTGTCACTGCCTGTGGCATCCCACCCTGTGGATCGTACAATTTTAATTTGAGTAATGTGTCCTAAGATTGAGTGGCTGGCATGCTTTGGACAGACACTAAGTAGAACACAGTACAAAACCTTTCCATTTCCCTTTTGAGAAAAGTGTTCAAGTCTAGACAGAATAAATCAGAAGATACTTAATTGTAAGAATTCCAACTGAATTGAATTTAATGAATGTTTAGGTGACTGAATTATTAAATTGAAATCATGGCCAACTGAACAATGTGAACTTGGAATGCTATAGCTTCGCTTTTTCTTTGATACGTGAGATGATGTGAAGATAAACTGTGGTCGGGGCACCATAAATCTCTCCCTTTTTGGATTCTACAGAATTCAATTTTGCCCAAAGTTCCCACTACTGACCACTTTTGCAACTTTCAGTCTGATGGTCTACCAATAATCACTGATTATACTTAAACATACAAAATGACTAAGACTGGAGGCCAATATTAGTAACGGGGACTCTATCACAATGTGAGAGTATAAGGATATCCTTGGGGGTTGCATTAAGATAGAATCCAAATGGAGAAACTTAAATGCTTTTGGTACAATTCTTTTTGGTGTATAGTAAATCAATGAGGAAGCATCGGAGGTGTAAGATCTCTAAACAGTTTGAGAGATATATGAGAACATGAGGCATTAATATTATTGATTTCTAATGAGGTTAAGATAAACTGAAATAAGCATAGTGCATGTGGAAAAGCAATACATTTCTCTTTATTGCAGTTTTAATACATTTACTGCCTAGCAGCACAGATGTGTTTTAATGGGCACTTCTGAATTTGGTAGCAAGCATTAATTTTCTTTTCCACACATAACTTCCCCCTGTTGATTCTTAAGTTCAAGTTCATTCTTCATCTCTTCATTCCTGTGGTTCTGTCCTTTTCCTAAAAAGGATTAAAATGGATGAATGGTATTGACAGACCATTGACAGACTGGGAGGAGATGGAGGGAATGTCTCATTCAGGCACGTTTCTGTTCAAAAATGATTGCATGCTTACTCACATCATAAAAAGCAGAAGTGAGAGCTGATTATTCTATTGAATTGATGAATGGTAATTTAAGCAGCTTCAAGTATTCCATTCACACTATGCTCTGAGCTACAGGAAGCAGAATGAAAGAGAAATGCAATCAATTAACATGCAGATCCCATAATTAATAACTAAATATCTGTTCTCTGGAGTATTGCCTTTTTTTGAAATGGCCTAAACACTGGAATTCCTCTCCTAAACTTCTTCACCTCCCTACTCCATTTTCCTTTTAAGACATTCCAAAACCAAAACCAAACTGTGGTGCATCATTTCTCTTTGTGGGGTTTATGTCATTCTTGCTTTAACATGCACCTGTAAAGCACCTTGAGCAATTTTATTGTGTTAAATGTTCTATATAGATGTTGTTGGTACGCGATCTACGATGTCAAAAATGATTTTTCTTTCTTGGGACCTTCTTGAACATGCATTTGAATGAATGCAAGAAGGAATTAAGCAACATCCAAACTGGTCTCCAATCTCTGGCAGTGCTTTTCTTGGATATAATTTAGAATTAGTTTATGTTGACTCACTCACCTGATATTTTTATTTCATTTCTCTGTCTTGGTATGGAAGTATCTAGCTTCTGTTTTGCAGCTGCCATGGTAGGTCTATCTGACATTTGGAACACATTGTGCAAGGAATATGTGCCCCAGCATGACTGCATTTCTCTGCCACCGACACCTTCCACTACCAATTTATTAATATGTTCTTGCAAGAATTGAGGCAGTTTAATGATGCATTGCCTGAAGTTTTGATCTCATTAAAATGTCAATCATAATGTTAAATAGAGCCTCTGGAGAAAATTTAAAGCTATTTATCCCCTGATTTCTCTTGAGCACTGAATTCCTATTTCAATCCTGAAGGGATCCAAGGTGCATGGTAATGTTGAAGTTGCATGTGATATAAATTTCATGCTAATGTTTCTGGCACCATTGTATTCAACATCTGCCATCGCGCTTGATCATACAGTAGATAGCAATCGTTACAGGTAGCTAAAAGAGGCAGAAGGGGGCTTTAATAATGCAGTAATAAGCTTTGGTTGGCAGGCTCCTATCTTGCTTCTTTAACAGAATTATGTTGGGGTGATATAATGCTCTGTATGTACTATTGCTTAGGGCATTGTCTTACATGTAGCCTAAAATTCTTTAATGTATAATTATAAACCTGGTTTCTCTTTTGTCATGTGGTTTGATGAGTTTGGGCTTCAGACAGATGGATCGAGGAGAAGGCAAGGTCAAGAACTATCTTCAGGTTTAGACTTCAAAGTAACGCTATTTATTATACATCAGCACTAAATATTGCTACCCGTGGTAATCATAGATATACCAGTCTCTGAAGTTTGATGCATACAGGCAGTCCCCAAATTATGAATTGCTTCTGTTCCTATATGTGTAAATCAATTTGGATGCAGTTCAGAACACAATACAGTACGATATAAAATGGCCTTTCAGAAGTGAACATTCACATGTTGGATCATTAAAAGTAAAACAAAATAAATTAAAATAAAAATGAAAGGCTATGCAATCTCATTTGTAAGTATAAACATTTGTAAGTTGAATGTTTGTAAGTCTGGACCCCCTATACTGAGGTACTGTTCCATTAGCTATGCTGTCTAATATAAACCATTCTACTCCGCAAAGTTTCCAGCATATGCTTCTCTGTTACACTCTTATGGTTTCTCATGCTGCTTCTGATCTCCTATCAGGCTTTATAACCAACTCTGCCCACCTGGTGCTGTTTATGGCCAGTGAGGAATAGCTCAGTGACATCACTACATGGTAGATTCGTGGTTCTTCATTCCCTACATACCAGTTTTCATCCATTTTAATCCTTTTTAGGAAAGGGATAGAACCACAGGAAAGAAGAGATGAAGAATGAACTTAAGTAGCAGAATCTCAGGACACACTGAAATACACTGCAAATCAATGACGAATACTTTAAGTACATTCACTATTGTAATGTTGGCAAATGTGACAGCTGAGCTGTAAACAGCAAGGTCTCACTAATAACTATGACGTTCACAAACAGGTGAGTTATTTCACTAATGTTGATTGAGAAACATATGGTAGCCAGGTAGCCGGGAAACTCCCTTGCTCTTGTCATCATGTGATCTTTCATGCCCCTACAAGCGGGCAGTTTAATGTCCCATCTAAAAGACATCAGCCCAAAGAGTGCAATGCTCACTTAGCTTTCCACTCATAACTCAGCCTGCTCAAATTTTGCGTGAGGCTTGAGTTATGGTCTTCCAGTACAGATGGAAAGTCCCTGCAGAACCAGCTAGTGAACCAAAGCTCACGCAAAGCAATAAATATTCTATGGAAATATGTAGGCAAGACTTTCCTCAGCAACAAATTATAAAAGGGAGTGATCTCAATAAATTAAATTTTGATTTTGTAACACGTCAAACACACAGGAATTATTCACCCTATGTATATGGACCATGGGAACGTTACCTGTGGGATGTGATAGGTTAAAGTTGATCATCTCAGATCATTCATATGCCTTAATAATCTTTAGTGTTGCAGACATTTGCTGGCTCACAAACGATAATTGTTGTTAGATAATTGCTTGGGGAAGAAGGCATAAATTGGAAAAGGATACAGAGGTAGAATATTGCCTGTGAACTCCTGGGAAGAGTGGTGTTGATGGGTAAAATGGTCTTCACTAATCCTGCATTTATCTCCCTGTGAGGCCGCAGAGTGTTAGTTTGTTGCTTCTGGTGCGAGATTAATAATTATTTTCTGGTGGGGTCATGAACTGCCTTTTTCGATTGGTATCAGGTGCTGAAACACTGTAGCTACTCTAAATTTGTCAGGAGATTAAAATGACGCTGTTATCTTCAAAGCCATCTGACTTGTTTCCGACTCTTTTGACTTCAGCTTTTAGTTTCTATCTTACATGTAAAATGTGGAGGAAGTTCTGTTTAATATCTGAATATTTGCAATGAAATGCCTTACATTGGTTTTTGAAATGCATGAAGAATAGGCTTTATCTATCATTTGCAACATTGCAAATCTGCCTTGCCTGAAATTTCTAGTGCTTTCAGAATAATTACAGTTAGGCCAGAAATAATGCAGTTGGAAGACTGCTCCCTGGGTGTGTAATATCACCAGCACATTGCAATTAATTGAAATCACCATTCTTTGCAGGTTTTCATAACAAAGTTTCTAAGTTAATAATCAATAAAAGTAACCATAGAATCCCTATAGTGTAGAAAGAAACCATTCAGCCCATGGAATCTGCACCATCTGTCTGAAGAGTATCCCACCCATAAAAAAATCAAGCCCCCCCCATCTTATCCCCATAACCCTGCATTTCCCATAGCTAATCCACCTAGCCTGCACACTACGGACAATTTAGCATGGCCAATCCATCTAACCTGCACATCTTTGGACTGTGGGAGGAAACCAGAGCACCTGGTGGAAGTCCATGCAGACATGGGGAGCATGTGTAAACTCCACACAGACAGTTGCCTGAGGCTGGAATTGAACCTGGGTCCCTGGTGCTGGTGAGGCAGCAGCGCCATTGTGAAAACCTGTGAAAAAGCACAATTGTTTTTTTTTCCACTCACATCTTGGGCATGTGTGTGCTCTGTAAGAGCTTTTCATTTGTTACAATTTGAATAAATCTAAAGTTTTCAAAAATGGTAAAGCTTCAATCAGGAATCTGGTCTATCAAAATCATTCTGTAGTAGCACTAAATAGAAACCCAGTCAGAGCAGAACTTGAAGCTGAAAGCGTGGCTTTAATGTATTCCATACATACAATATGACATGTAGGAGCTCCTGCATTTCATAAAGGAGATTCCAGAGCAAACACTATGAGCTAATGAGTTTATAGCTTTTTTTAAAATCAGTTCTTTCAGTGCTTAAATGCAGAAATCTCTTCACCCAGGCCTTGCAACAGCCTTTCATAACCAGATTTGCAAAATAGAAATGTTTGTGGGCTAACCAGTATTTTTAAATGAACAAGATACTGCTGGATTTGAGGAGTACAAATAAAATCTAAATCCAAAAAAAACTGAATGCTGGGAAAACGTTAGTCAGTCAGCATATGCAAAAAAGAATATAGCCTAGGTACCTGGCATCACGCTAGCACTGAAAATTATATACCACATTACTTATTTTCTCTCTTCTGGGTCTTTACCATTTATAGATCTAAGCATTTTCTTTATAAAGTCATAGAGATATACAGCATGAAAACAGACCATTTGGTCCAACTCATCCATGCTGACCAAATATCCTACATAAATCTAGCCCCATTTGCCAGTATTTGGCCCATATCCCTCTAAACCCTTCCTATTCAAATAGCCATCCAGATGCCTTTTACATGTTGTAATCGTACCAGCCTTCACCACTGCTGGCAGCTCATTTCATAAACATTCCACCCTCTGTTAACAAGTTGCGCCTTAGGTCCCTTTGATATCTTTCCCCTCTCATCTTAAACCTATGCCCTCCGGTTTTGCATTCCCCCACCCCTGGGAAAAGACCATGCCTATTTATCCTATCCCTGCCCCTCATGATTTTATGAACTTCTACGAAGTCACCCCTCAGCCTCTGACACTCCAGTGAAAATAGCGCCAGCCTATTCAGTCTCTCTCTATACCTCAAAACCTCCAACCCTGGCACCATTGTCAGCTTTTGGTTCTAATGGAAATTGTAGATTTTTAAACGTTAAACTGTCTTTTATTTTTGCAGATAATGATCAAATATGTGCAGTTTCCAACATTTCCTGTTTTTGTTGGAATTGAGGAATCAAGCACTGTAAAGTAGTGTAATGTTGCAGAGTATGGTGTTTGATTTTGGTAACAATGTACTCTAGTCTCCTCGCCATATTTCATCTGACTAAAGGTGAAGAGTAAGAGGGCATCGAGCAGGGTTGATTGACATTGTAGGAAGAGCCAATGGCACCATCAAAGTTTTTCAGGATATTTGAAGGAAAGAAGTGAGTAAACAAAGGGATTTAGGGAGAGGTGTCCCCAGATGAAAAGCAATACTGACCAAGAGGAGTGCCATCCCAAGGAAGAGTAGAAAAAATGGGAAACACAAAAAAACCCAGAGGCAGACTCACTTTGTAGCTAGAGGCAATATCTCAAGTAGAAAGGAATGAGTGTGGAGAGATTTTCAAATAAAGACATGGGCTTTGAATCAATACGTGAAACCAAGAAGCAGTAAATTTTGGTAATGGTAGAGGTAATGGGAGTGTGCAGTCCAATCTGGTCTGCAAAAAGAGTCAAGGTATGAGATTATGGTTAAATAAGATTGGTAAGTGGTGGAGGGGTTGGGATTTGAGGTGGCAGATATTCGACTTGAGGTCAGGGACTGGAATTCACTGGAAAGGTGGAAGGTAATAATCCGGAGGTGGGAAAATGAAGTACTTCTCAGAGCTGCCACATCAGAATGCAGGCTTCGAAAGGGAATATCAATCTGTGCAGCATGAGAAAAGGATGCTGATTTGTTGTGCAGTGGTTGGCATGGAGATGCAGCAACATCTCAAAACTGGTCAGTCTTCACTAGGTGAGTAGCCTCAAAGCAGCCTCCATAGCCATTTCTCAATAAAAAAGTGTCAACCTATGCACAAATTCCTTTTATCTGCACAGCACTGTGTGGGTAGATGTAGCCTCCAGATCATACAAATGATGTGCATTGTAAGCCTGATGGATAATCTTAAGTTTCATTTCTGGTGTATTTCTTGGTACAGTCTGAATTATATAATCAATAGCAGAATCACATTAGTGTTGGACACAGAGTCCTGTGTTTTGCATGTAAAGGCTCACTAAACACATTTGACACACTGCTTGCTACAGATAGTTAAAGAGACAGGTGATACGATTTGATAAAGTCCATTAGTCATTGAGAAGATTAGCCTACGTACTGGCATCACATTGGCACTGAAAATTACATACCACATTACTTATTTTCTCTCTTGTTTCCTTTCAGTTTCGATCAGTGTTAATCTATTTACCGTGGTGTGAACATGATAATTATGATCCAATGACAAAAGCAGAATATTTCTTCTCAATTTGCACCTCAATATTATGTGTTTTGTGAAACAAAAACAGAAATTGCTGGAGAAACTCAACATGTCTAGCAGCATCTGTGGAGAAAAAGCAGACTTAAGGTTTCAGGTTTACTTACCGTTCTTCAGAGCCATGGACCTGAAACAGTAACTCTGCTTTGTCTCCAAAAGTGCTGCCAGACCTCTTCATTCCAAATTTTTGTTTTTGTTTCGGATTTCCAGCATCCACAGCTTTTTGTTTGATATTTCTATGCTTTTATGTTCACAATTAAATGGAAAATAGCTGATGTTGAAATTGCCTTGTCCCTCATTGGAGTACTTAAATCAGATCAGCAGATGGCATTAGATTATTTGACTGAACTATCAGGCTGACTGCTTCTGTCGTGTACAAATCCCAGACCAGTGCCAGGCAGCAGCCTCCTGTTTCTTGGAGGCTAATCTGCACTGATTGTTTGTATTCACTCTGGTTTTTAGAATCAAATTGTCCATAGAAAGTATAACAAATAAGCAAAAGTTTTAAATAATATGTGTCTCTTTTTTTAATGATCTTGTCCTAGTTGTTACATCACATTTTGTGAAGATGCAAGGTATATTATTATAAGTATAGTTGATTAGCCGGCTACAAACTGAAATCATATACACATTAACAATGATACTGCATTATTTTGGTAGCATATAAAATTTAGAAACCGATTAAGTTGATTCTTATTGCAGTAAAATAGAACATACAAAATCTGTAAATCATTGAACATATTTTATTGTTTGTATGAGTTCCCTGCTGACAAATATCTAGCCACAGCTGTAGCTTGTTTTTGAAGATACTAATTAGTTCTTCAGTGGATAACCACTCTTCCAGATCATTTTCGATGCCATAAGTTATATAATGTCACTTTTATTTCTCTATCAGTATTCCCACAAAATGGTTGCTGTGGTGTGAAACAATTAAGTGAGCAGTATCTCTATTGAGGAAGATGAGGATGCAGATATAGGTGCAAAGTTCAAGTTGAGAAATATTCCATTTTGGTACATTTGGAGTATTGTGTGCAGTTTTGGGCCCCATACCTCAGGAAGGATGTACTGGCCCTGGAGTAAGTTCAGAGGAGGTTCACGAGAATGGTCCCAGGAATGGAAAGCTTAACATATGAAGGATGTTGAGGACTCTGGGACTATACTCATTGGAATTTAGAAGGATGAGGGGGGATCTAATTGAAACTTACAGAATACTGAATAGCTTGGACAGAGTGGATGTTAGGAAGATGCTTCCATTGGTAGGTGAGACTAGGACCCAAGGGCACAGCCTTAGCGTAAAGGGAAGACCTTTTAGAACGGAGATAAGGAGAAACTTCTTCAGCCAGAGAGTGGTGAACCTATGGAACTCACTGCCACAGAAGGCTGTGGAGGCCAGGTCATTGAGTACATTTAAGACTGAGATAGATAGGTTCTTGATTATCAAGGGGATCGGGGTTATGGGGAGAAAGCAGGAGAATGGGGTTGAGGAACTTATCAGCCATGAATGAATGGCAGAGCAGACTCGATGGGCTGAATGGCCTAATTTCAGCTCCTATGTCTTATAGTCTTATCGTTTTATGGTAGGCCTGCTCAGTTTAAAGGGCCCTGATAGACCCAATTTTCACTCTAGGGAGGTGAAGGTAGAATCGAGTCAGGCCCTCTGATCCTGGAACCTGATAATGGATGGCCAAGGGCAGGGTGAGGGTCAAAGCAGGATGTTTTGAAGGCCTGTCTTGATTATCTGGAACATTGTCCTAATTACGTTAGAAATCCTAGGGCCCTGTATCCCTCACAGGCTATCGCACCCACCTAGCTCCATGGTTTCTCAAATTCCTATGGTCCCTTCATGCCACAATCACACCCATATCCCTCATACTCCCTCGCTACCTCATCCACAGGCTCCATTATCACTCATCCAGTATTTACAATAAGAAGACCTCAGGAACAATGCGGAGATGAAAGAGAACTAATCTTCTAATAATCTAATAGAACAGAATAGCAATTTATTGTCATGTGCATTTGTACAAAAAAAAGTGAAAATTTTAAGTTGCCATACCACAGTGCCTAACTTAATGACAGAAGTCATAAATAAGAAAAAGTAAAAGTTCACCAGAGTTGAATTAACGTGCCCTGGTTCAGCGTACACTGGAATACTGGGCTAAGACTGCAGTGCCAGGCCAAGACCGCCCTGCTGTGCCAGGGCTGGGCCTCCATGCTGGGACTAGGCCTCCATGCTGGACTGTTGGAAGATCTGGAAGCCCGCCTCTGAAACAAGGAAGGAGACTTCCATGCCAAGACTAGACCTCAGACCAGGACTAGACCCTCACGCTGGGCTGCTGGAATACCTGGAAGCTGCCAAAGGAGACATCCACGACGGGACGAGACAGCCACATTGGGACAAGAACGCCACTTCAGGCCGAGACCACCGCTCCTGGGAAAGATTGCCACACCAGAAGTACTCTACACTGTGCAACAACCCCATGAGGCCTGTACTGCCATTCCAGGCCATTTGAAGCCACCTTGGCACTGGTCCTGGGCTCGGAGAAGGCACCTTCTGCTGAAGTTGTTAAAAAAATGGTAAGGTACCATAATAAATGGAAAATGTTTAAAGAAAGCACACAAAGGAAATTAAAAGTAAAGTGGATAGAGTAGATGAGCTCCCCACTCCTGGGCTGTGGAGCCCACACATTACGGTGCTACTCCGCTGCCATCTTGAAAAGACAAATCTCACACATATGCAAGACACAGTTGATTTTTAAAAGAGAACTGCCATTCATGAAACCTATTCAAGACTCTTAAATCTCCTAAAGTGGTTTGTCCCTTATAAAATCAAATAAACCTCCGTTTGTGCCCCACATCAAAGACAATTAACATTTTCATAGTTTCTATAGACTGACAATTAATCTGTGAATTCAGAACTTCTTGCTGATGAAAGATGGTTTTTGTAACTCAGCCAAACATTCACAATGACACAGTACTACCCCTTTTGAAATGTTACCAAATAACTCAATTGAAACTGCATGAGTATTTTTCATTTTTTTCTCACCTCCCCCGAATGGTTTTTCAATTAAAGCAGTCCAGCAGTTTTATTTTGAACGCTGACTAACAGCTTCAGCTTGTTTCTTTCACATTTAAAAAGAGAGAGGGGGAGTTAAGAAAGATCACAGATCATAACACTTCAGAGCATTTATGCCTACTCCGTCAGTTTGTGACTCGCACACTGTGGGTAAAGGCCCTTGAATCAAGAAAGTATGGTTACCTTGAAGTGAGCATTCAGTTCAAATGGCCCGGTTCAGTTCAGGTTCCCTGCTTGCGTGCATCTCACCATGGTCCCTTCACCCTGCTGGTAAAAATTGCATCTGTGGGAAATCGGGGGCAGGTGGACTAGATTTCTGCATCTGGGTCCCATGCCCAATTGTTAAAGGTACCCAAAGCCTTCCTTTTCCCTGAAAAATCTAGCACTTGTTTACAGCCACGGCCAAAAAACCATCCTAAGCTGGAATTTCCTATTAATTTTTAATCTGTACTTGGAATGGTTTTTCACAGAGTTGTCAGCTGGCTGATTATTCGTGCACTGTTTTACCTCGCTCAAGGTTTTCTGCCTGACAGAATTGGTGTGATTTTATAAATCTCTCTCTGCTGGAGGAGAAACCATCAAAGCTATTGGTCTGCTGAAGAAAGCAAAACATTTTTGTTGAATCCCGTGTTGCTTGCTGGACTTGTTTAATTATTACACACCCATAAGCAAAGCCCATAAGCCCCAAGAACATTTTTATAGTAATTATGATACATTGGCAGATTTTGACAGGACCTTAAGTGGCAATACAGGGGTAAGGTTAGCCGAATTATCTCTCATATGGGAGACCTTTCTGTGTCTCAGTAAAATTGAGGGAAGCATTACTAAAGTGGAGTGCACTCCTCATTTCCCTCTTGCCTCTGACAGTAGCTATTACTCCAGCTAAAGAATAGTAATTGCAACAAGAAGACTGTAAAATTACTATAAATAGTGCAACTATGCAGGTTAGAAATGAAAGGGTGAAAGTCTTGGCAATTCATATCATTGCAGCTTATTCCTGTTTTTCAATGTAACGGTGTTTAGATTCAAAGAAAAAAACTCATTAAAAATCATAACTGGAATCTGGACTTATGACATGCTTTACATTATTTGAGTCTAAATTTTCTGTGTTGTTGTTAAAGTTCAAAGAATGCTTAATTTTTGGCAGAACTAATAAAACTGCTTTCGTTCAGCCGTGTTAAAGAAAGTTGGATTTTAAGAGTTAGCCATTGATTGAGAGAAAAAAAAAGTTGTTCCAAGGAGGAATTCTGTTGCATTATTTACACTGGAGACAGAGAGTAGCATTTGATGCCTTCTCACTTCATACTCACCTCATTCCCTCCATGTTAGGTTCAAACTTTATCAAATACCAATGGAAATCCCACAAGCTGTCAATTTGATTTGCCTGTTAGACAGAAGGACTCACTGGGAAATCAATTTATATCAGTCTAAAAATGCTCTTTGTCCACCATAAAATATAGTGGTTGGGTGCCATCAGAGGCTAATTCATTTTAAGGAATGTGTCAGTTGTAATCATTGAAGATTTGCAATTTCAGCCTGTGCTGGTCAAATGGACTTTTAAGCTCTTGAAACTAGTGGTTAGAATTTAAAAGTAAACTCTCTTTGGCATGATTGTGTGGCTGACAACAGGTTGAAAATGGAAGTATTGACTCAATTTCTCAAGTTCCAACTTCAAATTGAGATCATGTACTTTCATTTCATGAATTGTCATGTGGATTCTCGGAGTTAACTTGGCAATACATTAGCAGTTTACAAGGCTTCCGTCTGTGCATTTATGCGCACAAGGAACAAAATTTCTCTATCTTAGTACACCTAAACCCTTAAATGGTGTGGTACTTTGAGATGGGATGAGAATATTGAGCAGAGTGAAGGAAGGAGAGTAAGCAACACAAATTGACTGGAAGAGAAGGGGACAGTAAGGGAGCTGGTGGAGTGGCAGTAATGTTACTGGATTGGTAGTCCATACACCAGGCTGATACCCTGCAGACTTCCATAAAAAATGGACTGCTCAAGTCTATTATAGTTCCAAAATCCTGGAAGACAGAGCGAACAAAATGTCAATAAAGCTTCTTAGGAAGAAGATATACCCTAAAAGTAAACATTAAACTTACAATATTTGTATTCTCCTTCAGATTTTTGTGTACTTCCAGTTAATGCCGATGAAGAAATGTTGGGTCACATATAGCTTAAATTCTCAACTTGTGATATACTCCTGCTCCTCTGATGCTGCCTGGCCTGCTGTGTTCCTTCAGCTCCACACTGTGTTATCTCTGACTCCAGTGTCGGGAGTTCTTACTATCCCTGTAATATAATGGTTTGTTTTGATGTATTGTGGGATAGAATTAGGAGAACTTCTTTTTCTGAAATTTGTATTAATTGTTTCAATGCTATTGCATATCTATTCTGGTTTAAAGTTACTCTGTGAAATATTTCAGCAATGATCTCCAGGATTTGTTTCAGTTGCCTGACAAGGTCACAGAGTAATTTTCTCCTCATTGCTTCTGGACTTTTCTCTTTCTCACATCTCCTAGGCGATTACCATTAGTGGATTTTGTGGAGGTATTTGGAGGGAGGCGGTATTCCCTGGGGGTGGCATCAAAGAGAATATATACAATTGGGATTCTCCAACAGCTTCAATGTACTTGCTGGTCTTTTCTTCCTCGTAATCACGGTTGTCCTATTTTGTTATTATTCTTTGGGATGACCTTATTTTATTAACTGTGTTTCAACTATTTTTAAAGTGGTTGCTGTGGAGTATTTTAAAGACCTTATGACCCAAAAACTATCATGTATGTAGAATATTCTGATATTTTTTGATTCACTCACATTGAATCATCCTTTCTGATACAATGAAGTTTACTGTTACTGACATTTTTCAAAATGTGACATACTGCATTATGAATAAGAAAACCTAAATGGACAATTATTTACATTACTTTAGAAACTTTGAGTGCAGTGGGGTGGTTAGCTGGTGTGGTAATCTGTGACACCGGCTTTGGAACACAATGTACTCACACAAGAAATGTTGCTTTGTTTCACTGAATAAGTTATAATTAGTGCTTCCTACTCTTCCTGAGAATTCTTTTTTTGCATCATCATTCTAATAGAGCAAAGGCAAACTGCTACACATTCTGGTTAAGATACTAAACTAATATTCTACATGAAAAAAACATATCACAGATGGAAATTTTTCAAACACTTCAAAATATTATCTTATATTAGGAGAAACGTTTTACATGGACTCGCTACTGTGGAATTTTTAAGTTCTGTGTAGTATCATTCACAGACTGCAGTTAGTAAAAGATTCCTGTTGCTCTGAAAATTGTATAATTTAAGAGAGTGATAAGTAATTGCTTAATAATACAAACCATTGCTAAAAGGAGACAAGACATCAAGACTTTTGTCTTGCAAACATCAGGCCCTGGACTCAGGAAACAGACTTGAGAAGGACAGCAATTGATACAGCACGAGAAGAGAGTGCTGTTTGGTTCAGCCATCAGCAGTGAGAAGATTTAACTGTCAATTTTAATTTTTGGGCAAGGCAGGTAGATTCTGATTGATCAGGGTGATAACCATGGAAATGCAACAAAGATTGGCAGTCTCCATGACCCCTTATTGTTTTTCTTTCCATGACAAAAGGGGTCATGGAATCCTCCTCATTTCCATGCCAGCATCCTGACCAATCTGAGCCTACCCACCTAGTATGAGATGGCATCTTGCTGTTTCCTGATGCCTATAATGACCCAACCAGTCAGTACCCTTTTCGAAATAATTCATGTTTCTTTTCTCAAATAGGTTTCTCGCATTCTAGTCCTGCTAGTGCAACATTTCAAAACTTTGACATTGTCTCTTTTTAAATTTGATTTGATTTAATATTGTCAAATGTACTTAAATACATTAAAAAGTTTTGCTTTGCAAGCAGTACAGGCAAATCATACCATATAGAGTTAGCAATGTTAAAGTGATAAATACAAGGATTAAAAAATGGTGAACAGTTCCCAGACTTTCACCCAGTGCTGCTCAGAGTACAATTATGTGGAGATATTTGGAAAGTCTAGTATTCCACTGATGCCTTCTGCTTTCGCTTAACATCTTACCGTAAAGAATGAGGTGGCTGGGAGAAATTGTCAGGCCAAGGCCGTTCCTTGTCTTTGTGGTACAGCCCAATGATATTCAGACAGACCAAATTCCTGCTATCAGTTGGTTTATCAGCAAAACCTTCCTGTAAAGTCATCATAGTCTTACTAGACCATAGCACTGCTCTCTCAAGAGAGTGATAGTTGGTGGTTTAACCTGGGGTCACAATTCCCTCAGGTGAGGGGAGTGGTTGAGAAGGAGAGTCCCTCATGGTAACCTCAGGAGTTGTACCCACGCTGTTGGCATCGCTCTGCATTGCAAGCCAGCCATCCATCTGACTGAGCTAACCAACCCCAGAAGCCTTCCTATAGGACTCATGAGAAAATTGACTTCCTTTATTCTTCCTGATAGTCACAGTTTCTTTACAATCATTACTTTTGCATGTTCTTGTTTTGATTGTTGCTAAGTGAGGATTGAGGACACGATGATAATGTCACCCTTGGTGCCAAACTAAATCTTTGATCAGTATTTGTGCTATCAATAGTCTCTATGTTGATCAATACTATTAAACCAGTGGATCTCTCTGCAACTGTCTCTGTTGAAATCGTTGTTTCAGTATCCTCCACCAGATAAGACCATTGATTGATTAAGAAATCTGCAGTGGCTGTACGATTTAATAAAATTACAAATTAAGATGGAACAGTATTGAATAAATAGTCTCAGTGTGTTAATCTATATGTGACATGTATATATTTATATATTTATTGAACAAAAATTGCACCCGCTTCAGCTGTACGCCATTATACGATGATAATGATGTATCTATTGTTCACAAAATCCGAAGTAAATATTGTTTGGAAGAAAAGATAATAGGAAGAGTTTGACACTGAGATAATGTGTAACTTAATAATGTTTTAAAATTCCATTTACAGCAGAAAATTACATTCAAGATGATATGATCTGAATGCAGTTTCACAGTGTTGCAACCCACCTCTGTCCTGAAGCTGCCTGCAAAGCAAATGGTACTAATGACCAGTTCAGTGTATCTACTGTGGCTTTCCTGAGGGCAGAAACAAACACGGATTGTAATCTGTAGTATGTGACTTCTTGACCAGTTTTCAACCTGGGCTACTATTGTGAAATAATTCTGTGCCAGTTCACACCAAAACTCAGATAACTTGAAAGCATCAGCTGATGTGAGATGCAACAAGATTGTTATTATATGGAATACATTACCTGAAAGAGTGGTGGGAGCAGATTCAAAAGTAATTTTAAAAAGGAAAATGTTACTTTTTTTAAATTCAGAAGATAGAGTGGGGGGAGGGTGTAGGGAGTAAATGATACGCGATTGAAGATAGAGCCCAAAGAGAGAGAAGAACAGTTGGACAGCCAAAGGAGTGGATAACAATCTAGCCAGAAGGGTGAATAGCTGTTGATGGAGCCTGTTCGTGGCTCACAATGGGTTGTGTGTAATAGCAGACTGTGGGATGACAAGGCCTGGTCTGTGTGGATGGTAGCTAGGACATGGTAGAGCTCAAGCCCTAAAGTTATTGAACTCAATGTTGAGTCCAAATAGCTGCAGGGTCCCCAAGCAGAAAGTGAGTGGGACACCCTGGTCCACTCTTCCTTCACTGCCAACACACCCCTCAGCCTCTTGTCTACTGCATTTGCTGCTCACAATGTGGTCTCCTCTACATTAGGGAAACCATGTGTAGATTAGGTGGCCGCTCTGCAGAACACCTACATTCTGCTTGCAAAAAAGACCCTGAGCTTTCAGTTGCCTGCTACTTCAACACACCACCCTGTTTCTGTCTCAGGCTTGCTTCAGTGCTCCAGCGAAGCTCAGCATAAGCTAGAAAAACAACACCTCATTTTCTGCTTGGGGACCCTACAGCCATTCAATATTGAGTTCAATAACTTTAGGCCTTGAACTCTACTATGCCCTAGACCTGACCCCAACACACCTGGTGTTGTAAAAACCAAAAGAACTGCGGATGCTGTAAATCAGGAACAAAAACAAAGTTGCTGGAAAAGCTCAGCAGGTCTGGCAGCATCTGTGAAGGAAAAACAGTTAACGTTTCAGGTCCGGTGACCCTAGCCCTGTTCTGAGGAAGGGTCACCGGACCCGAAACGTTAACTGTTTTCTCCTTCACTGATGCTGCCAGACACCTGGTGTTGTGATTGCATAGTCTGTTTTTATGCACACCCCATTTTTAGCCGCTGACTGTCTCCATTAACAGCTATTCACCGTCCTAGCCAGATCATTATCCACCCCTTTGGCTGTCCAGCTGTTCTTCTGTCTCTTTGGGCTCTGTCGCCAATCACCTATCATGTATTCCTTACCCCCTGCCCCCACCCTATCTTTAGCATAATAACCAATATTTTAAAACCGAAAAAACTGCGAGTGCTGTAAATCAGAAACAAAAACAGAAATTGCTACAAAAGCTCAGCAAGTCTGGCAGCATCTGTGAAGAGAAGTTAGTCTGAGGAAGGGTCACCAGACCCAAAATGTTAACTGATTTCTCTTTGCAGATGCCGCCAGATCAGCTGAGCTTTTCCAGCAACTTCGGTGTTTATTTCTGATCTACTGCATCCTTGGTTCTTTCGATTTTTAAAACAGAAGACATGCTTCTCCTGAGCAACTGTCTCATTTTGAGGAGCACCAAATAAGATTTGTGACAAAATCAGCCAAATTGAGGGTAGAAGGGAAGACATAAAAATTCAAAATTACAAGTAGATGAAGAGATTACCCATTCAGTGAAGGGAAACTGCCTTTCCTCCCTATGTTCCAAGTCCACATAATTTGGTTTAACTCTTAAGCCACACTGTTGTCGGGGTAACTAGACACGCAATTGCAATTTCACAGGAGAATTGAGAACGTTGTCATTTATCATGCCATCTTTGTGGACACTTATTGAGATTTGTGATTCAGTCTTATTTGTATTAAATTGTGAACATTATTTTTATTTTGGATCTTTACCAATAAAGACATTTGTGACCTCTTAAAATTATTTTACATTGGAATATCACATATAGCAGGAAGGAAAGATTCTAAATCTCATCAATTCTTTGCTGGATTAAATACTAATTTATGTTCCAAAGGCACAAATTTGGGTGTGATCTAGATATTCTAATCTTCAGATATCAGTATTTAGGAACAAGACATGAAGTGCATGTTCATAATACAATATATGCTAAAATCTTGTATAATCTTCTATAAAACTCTGGTTAGACCACACTTGGAATATTGTGTTCAGTTCTGGTCACCTCTTTACGGAAAAGATGTGGAAGCTTTAGAGAGGGTGCAGAGGAGATTTACCAGGATGCTGCCTGGAATGGAGGGAAGGTCTTATGAGGAAAGGTTGAAAAAGCTAGGGCTTTTTTCATTGGAGCGAAGAAGGATGAGAGATGACTTGATAGAGGTTTACAAGATGATGAGAGGCATAGAAAGGATGGATAGTCAGAGACTTTTTCCCAGGGTGGAAATGACTATTATGAGGGGGCATAGTTTTAAGGTGATTGGAGGAAGCTATAGGGGAGATGTCAGAGGTAGGTTCTTTACACAGACAGTGGTGGGCGTCTGGAATGCGCTGCCGGCAGTGGTAGTGGAGCCAGATACTTTAGAGACCTTTAAACGACTCTTGGATAGGCACATGGAGGATAGTAAAATGTAGGGTATGCAGGGTAGATGGATCTTAGTAGGATAATAGGTCGGCACAACATCATGGGCCAAAGGGCCTGTACTGTCCTGTACTGTTTTATGTTCTATGTTTTAATGATTGGAGACATTGCAACTAAACCTTTATGAGAAACAAAGCAGAAATTGCTGGCCAAACTCAGCAGGTCTGGCAGCAGGGGGAGTTGATGGTGGGATTTGAATTCAGTAAAATGTCTGGAATTAAGAGTCTAGTGATGACCACAAATTCATTGTCAGAAAATGGTTCACTAATGTCCTTTCAGGATGGAAACTGCCATCCTTATCTGGTCTGGACTACATGCGACTCCAGACCCATGGCATATAGTTGACTCTTAACTGCCCTCTGGGCAATAAGTGCTGCCCTAGCCAGCGACACCCTCATCCTGAGAATGAATAAAAAAAATTTGTGGGATGAAAGCAGAGTTAATGTTTTGAGTCTGGTGGTTCTTCGCAGAATGGTTCAGTTCTGATGAAAAGTCACTGAACTCTAACCATTAACTCTGCTTTCTTCCCACAGATGCTGCCAGCCCTGCTGAGTTTCACCAGCAGTTTCTGCTTTTGTTTCAGATCTCCAGCATCCGCGGTTCTTTGTTTTAGTTTGCCTTTTAGTGTACCTTTATTAGTCTCGTCATGCTGGAAGTTTTACACTGTGGCTGTCTGTCAGAGGTTGATAATCACAGACTGAGTTCTAGCTGGGCAGAACCTTGTTTAAGCTGCTTGCATCCTACCAAATTATTAAGAAGAGAGTCCTATCCATTCCTAGACACATGCATGTGCAGATCTGTCTTATAAAAAATAGAAATGTAGAGTTCTTGAAACATTTAAATTAAGGTTAAGTTACCTTATGGTATACTTGGACCGGCTGTACACTAACCTACACTATAACACCTCATTGGATATTCACTCTGTATGGGGTGACTCTTCTGTACTTCTTTGAAGGGAGTTCTACTTCATTATTTAGTTGGGTCAAGCTCTGGCTCAGGATATATACTGATTGATTTAACTATCAATGAACTAGTTCTGTTCCCCACTAATACTAAATTTATAGTGTTTTTCCCCCATAATTATCTTTTAGATCTGACAGCTTCTTTTTCAAGTTTCAATATACTGATCAATATGTGCTGTAGAGATTAGCAAGTGTCTCGCAAACAAATTCATGGCTTGCTTCTTGCAGATTATATTATTTAAAATTTAAGAGTAGACGAAAATGGAGTCAAAACTAATAGCTGTTAATATTTCAAAGTCATGATTCAACCTTACTCCCGGAGTTCTACAGGGATTCTTCAAAAATAAAAATTATGTTTTGGGATAAAACCTTTCTTTCCAAGAAAGATAATTAGAATCCAAGAGCTGCAGTATTTTCCAACACCACAGATTATACCCATTGTTGCTATAATTTTATTTTTTAAATTCTGAGCAATTTCTGGAAATCAAGCTTTCACTTCTGATTTACTTACAGACTTCTTTCCCCGCCCCTCCATATATTCTCTGTAATTTACATGATATAATTTCTGCAGCAAACATATAATTGAACTACATTTCCTCCTGTCAGCAAACATTAATCATGATTATCAACAGAATTTTTATTTAATCTTATCTCTGTAGAGAACATTCATATTAAAATGCAGAAAATACATTAACCCATGGCTTTGTTAGGGATCTTTGTCGGCTCAGTGAGTTTGCCCTGAAGATAACACAATTTGGAAGCATTTAATGACTCATGTACATCTTTGCTTGGAAAACCAACATACAAGAGTGGTGATAGTGAAAACTCTGTTATATTTCTTTTCCTCCTAATTGATGCAGATATCATTACTGGCAGATTATAAATAGTTCAAACTCCTATGTTGGGATGTTGGATGATAATATTGAATTCATTTTTTAATTGTACCTTTTCTGTCCAGTGATGAGAACACTGGGACATATATCCTGATAGGCTTATTCACCATGGGAACCATTTGAATCCTTAGCAGTCACCTTAATTATTTTCATCATGGAATTGTGTTGGATTTCCCATTCAGCTTATGTCTAGGAGTTAATGATTTTTGTTAGGCTCAGTGCTCCTAAACAAGCAAGGGGGCATAAAGTAAGTCCAGGTAACTGCTCTCACTAGTTAGTGTGGATATGTACACATCAGGCAAATAAAGGATCAGGATCAATTAGTGAGGCTTTTTCCCCTCTTAAATTCCTTTCCAAAACTCACTGAACTGAAGCAACTGGAAGATCACTGCATTCATTTTGAAGGCTGGATCTCATCAGAAAGTTGTAAGGAGAATCCAGAAGCGTGGGCAAACCTCCAAGTTTGGGCCATCACAACATTGAATGGCCTAGTGGGTTTCTAGGCTTGGTTAAAGGATGACAGTGTAGCCCAGATTGCATCATAAATGAGATGTTATTCTTCCAGTTTGATGCCTAACTGAAACTAAGTACACTCTGCATAATGCACACACTACCCAATTGAAAATTAAAACTGAAGTTGTCTCTTTTTTTAAACACTTCACTGGGGTTGTTTATTGCAAATCAGTTTCTGGAATCGTCATAAAAGTTAAAGCTTTTCAAAAGTATGCAGAATTCCCCAATGCACCTTTTTTTTGACTCAACTTGACAAAAAACCCTGAACCAAGTTTCTGTACTGAATGAAAAATTTTTTTTTAATCACTTGGATGTGTGCATCGCTGGCTGGGCAAGCATTTATTTCTCATGTATTTTCCTATGCTTTGAATGTAGATATGAAATGTAATATTTCCAAGTTGGCAGATGGCACAAAGCCAGGTAGGAATCAATGCTCCTAAAATCCATCTGGATACATCAAATAGAATCTTTAAAACTTTGTTCTGATATGTATTAATTACTTAGATCTTGGCATACAGGGGACGCTTCCAAAGTTTTCTGTAACTTAAAACTTAGAAGAAAAGCTGAGGAGGATAACGTGGACCTCCAGAAGGACATAGGGAAATTGATGGAATAGACAGATGCATTTCCATGCAGAAGAGTGCAAAGTGATGCACTTTGGTAGTAAGAACATTGTGTTATGATACGGAGACAGACAGCAACATAGTAAAGTTAAAACCTTCAAAGACTCTCAAAATGGACTTCAATGATTCCTAAACAAAGTTTTGAATAACCAGTCTCAGACTCTGCGAATAATCAATTTCAGACACTGGTTTGAATGTTAAATGAAAGACATTAAGAAAATAGTAACTTTAGCAGAATGAAGTTAAACAACAAAGTAATCTAATTGCTTGATGCTATATATTCAAAAAATCATTTTCTTAACAGACCCTTTCACACAAAAGGCAGACAGACAAACAAACAGGTAAGGGATAAATACAAGAAACTAAAACTGGCCAGATTACCTAAGTGGTTTTCACAATGTGTTGTTCCACAGGCATAGATGATGGTTTCATGGTTGATTCTCTGAAGGTGTCAATTAAGGTGCAATGATACAATGGCTTTAAGTAGTATATTTTGTCCTGGTTTTTTTTTAAATGAAGAAAGGCTTTGAGACAGAGTTAATGAGCTGTCCATTGAAAGCCCATAAAGTAAACAACGTGAGGCTTTGTTTTTTTTTTAAAAGTTGGAACAATAGAAGTAGTCTGAATGGGAAGGGCAAGCTCCCACTGAACCAGGATTTTTTGGTTTAGTTTTTCAGTTGCAATTGCTGGGGTCTTGAAATGGTTTTTCCTCTCTCAGTTACAGCCAAAAGCTGCGGGTTCATTTCCTGCTGACAGAATTACATCTGAGACAATCTGTTATACTGAATTTGCCTTTGTCCAGGGTGTGTTCATGGGATATTACTATATTGGAACAGTTACTGCTTAGTAATTAAATAATCTGTTATTCTGTTGGAGTTAAGTTATTCCAATTTCTTCTGTTGTATTTTAACTATAATGTATGTCTGAAGTGTGTTTTGCTTCCAATCTCATGGTGTGACCAATCGAATTGCATCTGGAATGCAATGCCTTGCACTTGCCTTCAGAATAAGAGGAAGTTAGTGTTTACACTATCTTCTTAATATATTTTGAAGGGATTTGGTCTGGCACAAAACAAGAGTTACCTTCACAGTTATACGTATAACTTAGTTTTCTATTATCCGAGCTTCCCAGAGCTGCTCATGGGAGTTTAGGCAGGGTGCTTTCAAATCTTTCCGCTTTTGCATCAACAGCCAGAGTCTTTCTCACAGAAAACACAGTCCAAACCACGACAACTCCCTGACAGACTGACCACCACCTTCAAAAGTTCCCATTTACCATTCATCATTTGCCATCCGCTTGAGCAGAAGTGTAATAAAGCAGAGGTCAACTTCCCCTCTGATAACTAAAACCAAGACACCCAGAGAGGCTTGCTGCATCCTATAATTGTTTTAAAAAGTGTGAAAAGTGGTATAACCTGCCTTTCACACTTAAGCTGCTGTAACAGAGTGGTTAAATGAAATCAACTTCTTTCACTCACTCTATATTCAACGAGTAACAGTTTATTTAACTAACTCTAACAGTGAACAGATGAACTGAACTGTTAACAAACCAAACAATTCCCCCTTAACTACTAGCTATTCCTGAATAAAACAAAATTCCAATGGCATGCTGTTCTAATAAATACAAGTCCTACTTATATGAGCTAAAATAATGAAAGAAGAAAATTAAAACTTAGCCTCTCAAATTTACAGCCAGGATACATCTTTGAGAATGTTCTGCATCTTCTCTGCTGATCCTCAGTCAGGAATGCCTTTCTTCATTGAATTTTTGTGTCAGAAATATTAGCTAAGAGTGCCACTGAACCTTTAGTTAGATGATGGTTACTCCGAGAGCGTGGAGAATTCTGTGAGAGCCAGTGATTTTAGAGCTGATTGTTGTTAACTCTATCAGATGGCAGTTACTCTCACACTGATTTTCAAATACCCTCTTCTTTTATACTCTTAATGATGTATCAATTTCCTACAATAGGATTGGTCCTATGTTGCCAATACCATCAGATTTAAATTTAATTGGTTTTTAGTCTCTAAGTGCCTGGTTTAAATTAATTGGCTGATATTCAAACTGGTTGCCTTACTAACAAAACAAAACTGCAGCTTGGATTGCTAACCATTCAGCCTTTGATACAAATGTTTCAATTTCAGGAGCTCTCTGTGCACTTGCAATCCCCAAGCTGCCCACAGACTTTTTTTTTGAATCTCTAAGCTCAGAAAATGTGCATTATCTTTTAAAGGAACCACACACTCTTTTCCCCCCACTATCATTTTACAAACATTAAATTCTTACGTCCTGCCTTCCAATCTACAAGTACTGTACCCAACCTCACAACAAGAGGCCTTTTCCAGACTTGCTGCAACCAATTCCCGGATACAACCTCATTAATAGCCAACTTCTGATATCTGTTTAAACCTAATACTCTTCCCTGGTGCTGAAGCATCTGTAGAACCAACCTGTAATTGACTTTTAGGCCTGCCCTCATGAATAAACAAAAGCTTGTTGCATCTGTTTTCCTTTTAACACAAACTATTATCACAGTACAAAAGTCATCTTTAGCTCACAGTTCCCAGTTCACAACTCTAATCTAAAAGTGATGAAAGAATAAAAATAAAAATAATAGAAAATCAGGAAGGCTTCTAACAATTGAAAAACTATAAAATAGCGAGTGCAATTATAAAAGTGTTGCAGCAGCAGAGGGAACTTGGTATATGTGAACACAGATCATTGAAAGTGGCAAAACATATAGCATTCTTGGTTTTATTAACAGGGGCATAGTGTACAAGAGCAAGGAGGTGATGTTGAACACATATAAGTTACTTGTTAGACCGCAGCTGGAATATTGTGTACAGTGGGAATAATGATGTGAATGCATTGGAGATTATAAAAGCAGCATACAAGAATGGTTGCAGGGATGAGGAACTTCAGTTCTAACGATAGAGTGAAGAAGCTGAGACTCTTATTCTTGGAGAGAAGAAAACTGCAAGGAGATTTTCAAAATCATGAGTAGGCTGGATAGAGTAGATTAGGGAGAAGCTGTTCCTGATGATAAAAGGAGCAAGAATAAGAGGGCTTGGATTTAAAGTTCTTATTCATTTGTGGGATGTGGGCATCGCTGGCTGGCCAGCATTTCTTGCCCATCCCTAGTTGCCCTTCAGAAAGTGGTGGTGAGCTGCTTCTTGAACCACTGCAGTTCTCCTGCTGTGGGTTGACCCACAATGCTATTAGATGTACAAAACAACAAAAGTGATATACAAAAGAAGCAAGGGTGGTCTGAGAAAAGCTTTTTTTGTATAGCAAGTAGATAGATATGGAATGCACTGCTTGGAAATGTGGTGGAGGCTGATTCACCTGAGGCTTTCAAGACCATGTTATGGATGAGTATTTGGAGAAAACTAATGTACAAGAAAAAACAGGTGATTGGCATTAGGTAATGATGCTCATTTAATGAGTTATTGTTGGCATGATGCCGCAAATGGCCTCCTTCTGTGCTGAAATACATCATCACAGTCTTCTTCCCCTACCCATTTTAAATAGAGAAAATGTAGCCATAGTCCCACTCTCTCATTAGAGTGAGATAACAGGTGGTGGAGTTAACCTGAGGGTCACTAGACCTCAGGCTAAGGCCGAGATTTAGAAGACAGAATCTTTATGGTAACCTCAGCTGGTGTAGGAATTGAAACCACAGTGTTGGCATTGCTGTGCATCAGAAACAAACCATCCAGCCAACTGACCATACATTACCAACCCTTAATGGCAGACTCAAAATTCTGCAGCTTTCTACCTAACAGCACTGTTAGAGTACTTCCAATGCACAGACTACAGCATTTCAAGCAGGTGGCACCAATAACTTCTCAAGGGCAATTAGAAATGGACAATAAATAACGGCCTTGCCAGTAACACTTGCATTCTGTGAATAAGTTAGAGAAAGTCTGCATGAAGCGATGAAAATTCTCGGTCTCTTTAATGAGCCACATGGTTATTTGAACCGCTCAGATGTCAGAGATGCCCTGCAGAGGGTGCCACAATGGATCAGATGTAACTTAGACCAAGGCTCCACCCTGATCCTAAGAATAATTTATGGGTAGCTGTCAACATAGTGAATGGTGAATGCCACTCCACTCCATCACTGCTGACTGCAAAGTGTGCTCCATTATCTCGTATTTTAACTGTAACTGATGGCTTTAAAGTAAAAAAAAAGAAAATCTGATCAGTATGTACAATTTTGGTGGAATTAAACCAGATGTGGCCCACTTGGTGGATGGCATTTTCGAATAATATAATGCTAATCAGTGCTGTTACTTTTTAATATCTATAGCTTTATGTACCTTCTGTGCAAATCTACCAATTTCTTGGCATTCAGAGGAAGATTATCAGCAAAAGCTCACTTTCACAAATTTAATGAAAGCACAAATTGTCCAACAACTTATCCTGACTTACTACTCACTGCATATCATTTATTTTCCTCAAATGGCTGATAATTTTGCATACACAAAGTTGTCATTATTTTGCACAAAAGTTGTTGGTCACAGTTGCATCTGAGTACGTTTTGTAAGAAAATATCTAAGAAAAAAGACAAGATTCCTTTATCACAAGAAAGTCCTCTTTTTTGCCACAACTAAATGCTCACTGACCAAGTTACTTAATCAGAAATTGCACGTTTCTGAGGTACTCATTCTCTCCTTGTTGGCAATTTGGTTTAAGGACATGTAATCTGCTGTGCTTTCTGTCATGAGGTATTTCCACCAAAATAGAACAGAAAAGACTGTGATGAATTGAAAGCAGAATTTATGGGACAACACGATTGTGCCACAGTCACGAGTACTAAATCAGCCTGTTGTGTACAGACTGGTCCAGATCTGTTTAAGAATATAGTCATTTCACCAGAGTCTAATATTTGAGATGCTAAAATGTAATTTAAGCTGTTCAAAATTTTGTTTATCTGATGCTTGGTAGGAACGCAAGTGCCGTGCCAGAAACAAAAGTCTGGTGGTCAAACAGGTGGTTAATCCATGCAAAGGCAAGTGTGAGACAGCATTTTAATCTACTACTGAACCATCTGTGTTGGTAAAACTCTTATCAATGAATGTTCACTGCCAGATTCCCAGTGGGATATCGTAGGAGGAATCTGAGGAATGAATGGTGCTGGTTTGGAATCATAATAAGGTGAAGATTTTGAAAATAAAACCTTGCTAATTGATCATTGATGGCCTAATAATGCTAATACACCCACTTCACACCACAATAATATTAAGAAAATAAATATTTTGAAAATTACAACAGCATGTGAATTAGAAGGGAGCAATCGTTATAACTCTCAGCAGATAATCTTTTAATAAGAAGTGGGAGTATTTCTAAATATGTAAAACTTGCACAATGTGCTTAAGTAATTTGATGGTTTGCTGCAAAATTAAACATTACACCTTCACTTCTGACATGCACTGTGTCTAACAGTCCCGTGCCTCATTACAAATAAACAATTATGGAAGATTAGCTTTGTGAGTTGAAACGTTGTATTTGTGATAAGTATTATGTGCACCAGTTCATGCCTAATAGCATTTTATTATTCTTCAATTAACTGTGAATACTAAAATAAAAATATTTGTAAAAAAAACTATTATGTCATCCCAAAGTAGGAAATGTTATTTAGTTTATTGGTTTCCCTTGCTAGTTATGTTAATTCTGCAACCAAATTGAGAAGGATTACAAATTACTAAGCTTTTGGGATCATGAAATATTCTGATATAAAGTAGACTTGAAAGTCCTTGGTTATTCTGATACATTGCCCTTACAACTCCAGTAGGATTGCATTGAGTCAAGTCTCTGGTGAGGAATTGGATGTGTTATTCATTCTAGGAAACTCCTTATTTTTCACAAGACCAGTCTACCTTCGGTTTTAGGTGAAGGTTAGCATAGCTTCACAGTCTGTTTGGCTCGGAATTATTTCACATGCCTGATTCCAGTCTGGACACAGTGATAAATGACCATCACTTATCATTTCAATGAAAGCAGCCCAGTCTGTTGGGAACACCTTTACTGATATTGATTCACAGCCTCCTCCCCAGCACAGAATATTGTGAACAGAAGTGGAAAAATCAGAGTTTGAACAGTTTTAATTGAGTTCTGTAATTATCATAACAGAGATTCTGTGTCATTTTCCTAGATGACCTCTGTTGGCCCTTGTGGTATTTTCCACCTCCATTAGTATGTGGTGCTGGGAAATGGTTGTTTGAGGTCAATCTTCCTTTGTCTTGGGCCTAGTGATTAGTGGTAGAGGATATACCACTATAACCAACAGAAGAGACACTGTTCTGAGAAAACATGGTTTCCAGCAGCACTGTGTTTGGTCAGGCATAATTACGAAGACCTTAGAAAGCTCGTATAGATGCATGTCCCTCTGAAAGCTACAATAGAACTCCTTCTCTCCACCTCAGAGTGTATGATGGTAGTAGAATGGGTGAGCCAATATAACATGAATATTCACCCTTTCAGAACTACTACCTTGTACAACTGATTTGAGAGACACAATAACTGTGGGATTCACTAAAAAAAATTAAACTGCCAAGTGCTGACAGCTTAACTTTGGGAACTTCTTATTGTAAATTGTTGCCTTCGTGTGGATCTGTCAATTTTCATGGATTTGCTTACGAGTTCTTCAAAATTGAGATCATAAAAGCAAAGGGCTGTGGACGCTGGAGATATGAAATAAAAGTCAAAGTGCTAGAGAAATTCAGCAGGCCTCAAAGTATTCGCAGAGAAGGAAACAAAATTAGCACTGTGAGTCCGATATGCTTTTTCTTTGGAACAGGAAATTCGGAAGTTGAGAAATTGAAACAATGTTGGGGGCTGAAATGGCAGAGTTAAATCTCAGATTGGTACCAATGGAGTCCTGTGGGAACTATAGTACTAGCTTTGCATTGTTAAGGATTGCACTGAGGCAAGTAATGGAGGAGCTATGTACATGTGTACTTCATTGCATGTTCTGACTTCTCTTTCCTGGACAGTTTTAATATTAGAATTGTGTAAATTGGAATGTCAATTTTGTCCTAATATTTGAAACAATGAAAATGAATTTTGTACAGTTCTCAGATGGATGCACTGTCTATTCATGAAATGGAACTTCCTAATAACTGGCTATACAGCACCAGTGGAAAATTGTAGCTTTTATTTCAGTGCTCTTGAAAGGACACTTGTGATTCATGACTGAAGCCCAGATCTTTCAAACTGAAGATGGTCATTGCACCAATATAACTTGACAAATATGATATGGGACCTCAGATGTCCCGATATAGCAACAACCTGGGAAATCCTTAGTAAGTTTAAACTTCCAATTTGGTCACTCAGGAAAACTCAGAGGAATTAAAACTTGTGATAACGCTAGGGTAACTATAAAACTGACACTGCATGATTCCTCACTGAATGGCCCCAAATCCCTCGCAAAACCCAATCTGATTTGATTCAACATCACACTACTCTAAAGCACTCCCGATCCAATGTCCCTGCCACCCTTCGCACTCACACACATACCTGCCACTCTAGGCACTCACACATATACCTGTCACTCTGTCCCCTCACCCATTAACCTTACATACTTATCTTCTCTCCACAGCTTCTTAAAAAAGCTTTAAACCTTGAAATTCAAGAATACAGCAGTTACTGCAGTAAAAAGGGTATGTGATTTAGTGTTCCATATTGAGTATATACTGCCTGGAGATTTGTAGATCAGACATGGTGTGCATTTCTCATGGAGCCCAATTTGGAAATTTGAACTGGAAACATGGATCTTCAAGGCAGGGTAACGGAAGGCAATCTGAGTGTGATTGCCACTCCTTATAAGATTTTTGGTCCTGAGTTTTGTTACCAGTTTTGCATAGTTACCTGGGTGAAGTTGATTTGCTTCAAAACAACAGCAGCAATGTGATGGAATGTGTATTCAATGTGCAAGACAAACAATGAAAATTTCTGAAGAAGTGTCCTGACCCGAAATGTCAGCTTTCCTGCTCCTCTGATGCTGCCTGACCTGCTGTGTTCCTCCAGCTCCACACTGTGTTGTCTCTGATTCCAGCATCGGCAGTTCTTACTATCTCTGTAATGGAAATGTTTGTTTCTTTACATTGCAAACTGCAAAGGAAAGAAGAAACAATTGATGTTATCATAAAATTAATCAAGATTGAAGACGTTAAAGACTAGTGTTACTGTGTATGTTGAGTTGTTTTTTGAGACATGTGATTTTAAGTACAAAGTGAAGTGGAATTCCTCCTTTCAGTAGTCTTTGTGATGAAACTCACTGTATCCTGAAGGCATCATGACTTATATTCTTGTTACTTGAATACTGGAAGAATCACTCTCTGTTATGCTTAGTTTTTAAAGCTATGTCTGCTTCCAGTTCATCTTTGCCCTCTTGATTCCTCTCTTCCATCCATCATCTTCTCTCATCATTACCTCCACAGACATTGTACAGCTGTATCTCTGACTTATTCTCTTCATATTGTCTTAGGTCATGTACAGGTTTTTTTTGGAAGATGGTTAACACATCCCTGTTGATCACAGCAGCTTCATATCAATTTGACAAATTAATTGAAGTATCTTCCACCCCTCACTCAAAGTCCTGCCTCTGACCCTCAAAGTTCCTCAATTTTGAGCCAGGCAGGTCAATAATTGGCCACTTAAGGGTTTCAATTGGGGGAAAGTGGGCAAGCTCCCTTAGGCATTGCCTGTCCCCACCCTGCTAAACTGTGGACAAGTTGGAGACAGGTGAGAAGTTCCACATAGGAGATTTTATGGACCACATACACATCTCACCATGTCCCACATTTCCTTAATGTGCACTTTTTTGGTATGCTTGATGATCCATAACCTCATCTAAAATTACCTTCAGTATTATGTAGCATTGATTAAACTCTGCATGAAATGGCCATTTTCACAAAATAGACACATAGAAGAAGGCACCATAGGAAAGTTGCAGCACAGAAAGAGACCATTGACCCATTGTATCTGTGCTGGCTGTATAAACTAGCCACCCACTGCAATCTCATTTCCCAGTACCTGATCTGTCGCCTTGCAGTACCTCAGATTTAGATCCACATCCCTTCTAAATCAATTCAAAGTAGTCAATTCCAAACACCTATCACCTCTATTGTTTAGCTCATATTCCCTATAATCCTTTTACTGATCACCTTAAATCTGTGCTCCCTTGGTTTCTGTAGGGGAAGCATGTCTAAGTCTGTCCATTATATCCAAGCCCCACATTATTTTACAGACCTCAATTAAGTCTTCCCTCAACTTCCTCTGTTCTAAGGAAAACAACCCGAGTCTGTCAAATCTTCCTACATTGCTGCAATTTTCAACATTCTCGTAAATCTCCTATGTGATGTCTTTAGAACAATTTTGTCCTTCCTATAATGTGATCAGAACTGTGCACAAAACTCCAGTTGTGGCCTAACTAGTGTTTGCACAGTTCCAGCATGAAATCATTGCTGATATATTGAGTACCTCGCTGTAAGAAGGAAAGAATCTTATATGCCTCCTTTACCACATTATCTACCTTATGCCTCCCTCAGGCACTGCGGACACGCACTGCAATGTGTCCCATTTCCTCTACCCATCTCAATACCTTGTTACTTTCTCAAACATTCAATTAAGTTCATAAGACATAACATTCCCTTAACTAAACAATGCTGAGTATCCCTGATTAATTCATGTCTTTCCAAGTAACAGTTAATCCTCTGTCTCAACATTAATTGTAGTAATTTGTCCTCCACTGGTGTCAGACTGAACAGCCAAAAATTATTTGGCTTATCCCTTGCTGACTTTTTGAGTAGTGGTACAATTACAGACTTCCAATCCTCTAGAACCTTACCTAGTGAGGATCGAAAATGATCCTTAGAGAGACCCCAGTTTCCTCTCTGACTTCCTTTGACAGCCTAGCCCAGTGGAAAAATAAACACAGAAAAATTGAGGAATGGGAAATACTGATCTGATTCCTCTTATATACTTCAAAGTGGAAGACCAGTGTATTCAGTTCCAACTATTGCTGGCCTTTCCCTCTGGGAGGGTACAACTTACCTGTGGGTGGCGATATATTGACCTTCAAAGAGATGAGACGCTCCAATACTTCCTTTTTCATTATGTATAATTTACCTAATATTTCACATGCCTCATCTTTAACCAGAATCTGCATCATCCCTCTCCTTTGTGAAGACAGAGACAAAATTCTCATTAAAGAACTTTACCCACATCTTCTGCAAAAGTTACTGTGTACATCTCTGACAGACACAGCCCGTTCCTTAGTTATTTTCTTTCTTTTAATGTACTGATAGAACATCCTTTATATGAATTTTAATGGCCAATTTTTTTTAACATGCTCTGTGCTTTCTGAATATCATTTTTCACGTCACCCCTGTACTTTCTATATTCCTTCAGTCTTCAAAAGTATAAATTTTGGGCTGGCCCATGAGCTTTATTTTTCTGCTCTATCATAACTTATATGTTTCTGGATAACCAGGGAACTCTAGGTTTGGCAGTAGAAACATTTTTCTTTGTGGAATCTTGCTTTTGAATACCTCCTACTGATATGTCACTGACATTTCTTCAAGTAGCTGTAACCAGTCCACCTTTGCCAGACAATTCTTAGCTTTATGTTTGCCTTCTAATTTAGAACTTATACTATCTTTATCTCATTTCATAATGATACTAAACCGAACTGTATTGTGATCACTGTCTTCAATGTTGTCATCCATTTCTACTTCAACCACAAGCTCAGCCTCCTTGCCTAAGACTAAATCCAAATTGTACCCTCTTTCATTGGGCTTGGACCATGCTGGCTAAAAAAAAAATCTCTTGCATGCAAGTCAGGAGTTTTTCTCCCTCTGTGCCTTTCGCATTGTTTGGATCCCCCTTCCCCTCCCCCTCCCCCTCCTACCCTTGATCAATGTCCCTCATACTAACTAAACTCCCACTTCACACTCAGTGCATACAGGAGACCTCTATTTATATTTCCTGAAAACAATTGGTTCAAGCTCCAAGAAACTGGATTAAATGAGCCACGAGTTATCTTGCCCCAGCTTGTCTCATGTCATTGAGCACGTCAATCCCTGAATTAAGGCTGCAATAAAACTTTACTTCTCTTAAAGTGATAGTCGCTAAGTTACAGGAAGGACTAGACTTCATATTGTAGAAAAAAGCCTCTAAATCTCCCCATATGCAACAGCTCCTAGAGTAGACCTTCATAAAATGGTCATCTTGAGAAAGTGGGATGAAATGTAAATTCCCATCCGACAAAGAAATGGGTGCAATCCTTAAGAGAGGATTTAATGTTGTATCGTTCAATCTGTAAAAATGAAACACATTGCTAGGAGCTTTTAGAAAATGTCCTATATAAATCTTCAGGTCACAAAAGCCAGATACGGTGATTTCAGGTCATCTAAAATGGGCAATGTGAATCAGTTGCTGCACTGAGAAAGTAATTGTTTGTTACTGAAACCCAGTGAATACTAAGCCAGGTGCAGCACCACATAAAGATTAAATGTGTCTTTTTTTTGCTGGCTTTGTGCTTGTCAAGGGAGGTAATGACAGCCTCAGTGTTTCAGAAGTGCTAAAGTAGGTGCTTGTGGGAAGGTAATTAGAGTAAGATTATCCAGGGGGCTGTTGTCTGAATCATGTTAATTAATGCACTTTGCTTGGGAAGAGAAAATACTTAAGATTGACTTGTTATTAACTGCTGTGTTGCTTTACCTTGCTCTGGTGCATTGATGGAGGAGGCAGGATGGGAATAGTTTCTCCTTTTGTCGATGGATTTAATTGAAAAGCCTGCTTGACTAATATTGGAAAACCCTCACGTCCTCTGCATTCATTATCCAGAAAACACTTAGGAGGTACAGGAGTAAGTGTGGGCGCGCTATGTTTTTTGGAACCTGCTTAGGAACAACAAAGGGCACTCTCTGGTGCTTCTGTCAATAAAGATTTATGGTGCTTTCTGCTCTTGAACCCTTTAAAAAGGGGAGAGCAAGTTTCAATGCCACATTCACAAACTCCATTTTCAAGCAGAATAACAAAACCAAGTACTGCTGTGTTCCATAGAAATTGAGTTTGTAGCATTCATTTGTTTCCCTGCCATGCTACTGTTCATTCAATTATTGCAAAGTTACACCAGTGTGTGTTGGATACACTATCTTCACTGATTCCTTCCCACACCCCTCCTTGGAGAAATCTTTGGCTGATAAGTAAATTAGGGATTTTTTTTGTTTTGTTTAATTATAATTAAGTAGGGAGAGAAGGAGAGGGAGAGAAGGGAAGGGGAGGGAGAGAAGGGAATTAAGTAAATGCTGATGAATTTATAAGGGAAATGTATTTGAAGGCACAAGTCAAGATATGTGATGAAATAGTCTCCAGTGGCTTAGATGAGTGCACCTCCGACAAGCTGGCCAACCCCATCCTGGACAAAGCAACCTGCTTGATTGACCCAATCCAGCAAGTTCAACATTGCCTCCCTCCCTCTACCAGTGAACCTTTGCTGTAGTGTTTACCACCTGCAAGATTCACTGGAGTAATTCCCCAAAATGTCTTCTCCAGCAATTCTGAAAACCTGTGACTTTTACAGCTTGGAAGGATAAGGTCAGCAGATGCATGAAATGCTATCACCTGAAAGTTCTGCTGGAAATTACACATGGAACCCATATTGTCGTTCCTCTATCATTGCTGGATCCCTCCCTAACCACGTTGTGGTTGCCTGCACACACAGATGGCAATGATTCAACTTATCTGTTCACTACTATTTAGTCAAGGGTAGTACAACAGGTTGCCCTTGACAGTGATACACACATCATATGAAACAAGCAAAAATAAAATCCATAAACAACTGTTTGAATTATGAAATTAGAAATGAAGTTATAATATGGATGTTGATGAACTAACTCTACAGAGGCTGGTATCCCATCACCAAGTCACCCTTTATTTACACATGAACAGTCCTTGACTATAGTACTGCCTGATACAGAATCAGGTCCCAGAATGAGCAATATCTCTGACACTAACCCTTTTTATCTGTCAGTCAGGACTCCCTGATTAGACCAGATTAATAGCCTCAAATCAGGAAACTCCAGCTGGCTGACCTCATTACAATCACTACAGCTGGCTCTTTCTTATCCAAGGTGGTTTCATGTAAACCTTCTCACTGTGATGAAGCCGATACTCACTGACAATATCCACGGTAAAAATAGGTTGAGTGGGGAAGTAAAGTATTGGGGAAAAATTATATTGGAAAAATGATATAGCTCCAAAATACTGATAAAAACACTTGAAGGCACTTATTATCATTTTCTGCAGGGAATGAATGGCAGTGAAATGAGAAAATAAAGAGCTGGGTCAGCAAGTTATTTGGATAAATTGTGGTCCTCCTTTAGCTGTGTACTTATTGTTATCAGGTGTAAGCTTGTTCTATAAGAAAGCAAGCATAATGGCAGTGTTAAGATCAGGTCAGAGGTATGATTCGCTCCTCCCACCCCTTTCAATCTCCTCAGTGCCTTAGCTAAGATGTAAATTATTTTGAAATATGAGGCAATTACGTCTCTCCAAAAAAAAAATATAAACAACCAATTTCTATTGAGGCACTAAAGAGCCAGTTGCAAGGTTTTTGAGAGTGACCAAAAGAGCAATTTATTACATACAGGCATACAGCCATTGGGCAACCTTATACACACACGCAGGCACATATATACCCGCAGACACATATATACCCACACACACACACACACACACACACACACACACACACACACA
>NC_063359.1:16023481-16049089 GCF_021869965.1 Rhincodon typus | reverse complement strand
CACACACACACACACACACACACACACACACACACACATAAAACTCAAACAGGATAGTTTCCAGTTGCAAAAGGAAGATAGAAAGAATATATAGTCTAAAGTCAGAAGTGTGCCTTTGAGACGTACCCTTTCAACATGAAACCATAGTTCTTTAATTGGTGTCTTAGATTATGAGCAGTGTTATTACTTCCATTATCCTTTCAGTTCTTGGCATTATGATGTTTCTTTACAATCTATATTATCACTGGGCATTTTTCTTTCTTTAGAGGCTGAAGAGAAAGAGAGAGTTCAATCCTTTCAATTCAATCCTTATTTTTTTTCTCTCTTTGCCAAAAGCAGCTTCTTGACTTATAATCATTTCTTGGTATTTCTGTACCTGAGTTCATTGTCTTCAAGCCCGATTAATTGCAGGTGACATTTTCATCTCCATCCTGTGAACTTCTCATCAAGGTGTAAAATAAAAATTGAATCTTTTCACATCCCCCCAGAAGATTTGACTGGTGCCATTGAACAATTTTAAGTGTGTCCATTTTGGGGTGTAATAGTTGTCTTGATGTGTGGAAGATGACAAAGAAGAGAAGGGCTGTAGATGCTGCAGTGGAAGGTCAGTGATGGAATGATATGTGCTGCATTGATTAAAAAAGATCACTGGTAATAGGGGAGAAAAGTGTTGTGAGTACAGGGGCAACCAGTAGTGTGGTGCCAGGCAGAGACATAAGAGACTTAGATTAGCTAGCAGCATTAAATCTTTCTGGGCAGTCATGTTCAAGGAGCAATGCTTTTGGCAGATATGCGACCTGCTATCTCTGACTAGGCATGTCTTTTTCTGCCCGGTGGGTATAACATCATCCTTCCCTGACCAAAATTTGCAATGCAGCATCTTGAAAACCTGAGGATGGGAATTGGGTGATTGTGTTGCTCTGCTGAGGCTGTCACTACAGAGTGCTCCTCCTCTTTTAGTGCTAAGGACTGGCTTTAAATAACAGCAGCAACATGCCAAGTTGATGTCTTCCACCTACCCCGCCACGTCACTTCTCTTTCTCCAACTAAGCACGAAGAATTGGAGTAACAGTGGTGACCCCACCTATTTTAATTAAGTTATAGAACAGCAAAATATTTTGGAGCTTATTAGAAACTTCCCAGTCAAGTGCACAGTGTGAATGTGGCAGATATTCTGTGCAGGAAAACATACAGACATTTCTATCATCTGAACTCTTCATTCAACTGAAAGCTGAAACTAAAGATTATAAACTGTCACCATGTCAGGTGTCACATGGAGATCTGCTATTTAGAATATGGTACAATTTTGCCTGGAATAGACAGCTCATCTGCAGCATGAAAAGATTAATATGCAGTCCTCTATTACAGCAATCTACTGGAAAACCTTTAATACTGTGAAGAGGGATGAAGGGATTCAAAATTTCCACATTGTTAAATTCTATTAGCATCATACACTGTTGTCTTCACAAAGCTGTAAATATGGAAGGATTACAGGAAACATTTGTTGAATATGGATCTGGAAGGGACTGACAGGGTACTAAGGTTTTTGAAGGAGTCAGACCTCAGACTAGGTCCTCCTAACAGACTTAGCAACGATGTATTCTTGTAATGTGTAAGTAGTTGCGGAGATGCAATGAACTATATCTTGTTTACTAGAAGAGACTCTTAGTTAAACCAAAAAGTGGCTGTCAACATCCACACTAGACCACATGGGTTGTTGAGGAATATATAGCTACAAGGTATTGGTGGTGGCACCTATAACAGCCTTCATACATGTCAATATGAATAGGTAAGTCCAGCCAGGATTTTCCTTTAAGACTTTAGTTCTTCTAATTCTCAGCAGGTCTGACTACATGTTTGCTGATAGATAAAGAAAGAATTACAATGATAAGTCATGTTAGGTCATTCTGATGCACTTCCTTGCGGGTACCTTGCACAATGGTTGGTCTTCTAGTTAGCTAGTGGAATATTATGAAGAAGAAACTATAGAGTGCAGGAAGAAAAGAACATTATGGATATGAAGTGAGGTGAGCCAGTTAACATTGGTGCAAGTGAAAAACTCAATGTGAAGTTCCATTATCTGATGTGGCAGGGTCTGGAGTTTCATTCAATAAGTTGGACAATGTTTACTTGTGTTAGATTTTCTCTGAATTGCAATGTTGAAGATTTGAGTTAGTATATGGTTGGCAGAAAAGTCATCATTGCTAAGGCTAAAGCATCTGTTGGGCAAAGTTGTTGACTAGGAAAAGAAATCCTGGTTACACACACATACTTTTCAAAGGTAATGGTGAATATTATCCAATCCTGAAGTAAATTACATTGATATTCAATTGCATTCCTTGCAATCTAAGGTTAATATTGAGAGCAAAGCCAGAAGTTGTTGGAAAATCTCAACAGGTCTGGCAACTTCTGTGAAGAAAAATCAGAGTTAATATTTCAGGTCCGGTGACCCTTCCTCAGAGCATTCTCAGGAAGGGTCAGTGGACCCTAAATGTTAGCTCTGATTTTTCTTCACAGATGCTGCCAGACCTGCTGAGCTTTTCCAGCAACCTCTGTTTTTGTTCCTGATTTACAGCATCCACAGTTCTTTTGGTTTTTGTTATTATTGGGAGAGTTGCCACTGTTGAACAAATTATTTTTCTTCATAGAAATTACTTTTGTAGCTATCAATGGTAAGCATTTAATACATTTGTGGAACATTCTGCTATTCTGAAATAGTGGATGTACTAACTTGTTATTTTTAACTGGATTAGTACCTCTAATAGAATCACAGAATAAAGGTTAAATGCACATTGGCAGTAATTCCTGGATATATATCTGTCCTTATTAAGACTCTGTATTTTATGTTAGCCTTTAAAAGATTGGGGTCAGCAACAACCAGAGATTTCACAAATGACAGATTTACCCTAAAGCATTGGCTTTACAAGCTATAACTACTGAATAAGCAACAAATTGAAATCATGTAACATTTATCTTCCAAACGTAAAGAATAAAAGCAACTACTTGAACGTATATGAAAATAAACCCATTCAAATCAAACATTCACAGGGAAGGAGGGTGAATTATACTTTAGCATAAAATCTTCAAAAGCTGTGTTACCTAACAGCAATTTAAAAACATTCGTGCATCTGGGATTAGGAAAAAAAACGTGCATTTGACATCAGTATATTCAGTAAACTGAATTGTTGAGCTCATGTTTTTATTCTTCTCCCTTGACAGAATTTGTGAGGTTGAAATATGCAGATTTACTATTCTGCTTCTAACTTTCTTAATCCATATCTGTAAATACATTGCTTCACAAATATCACATGTTGTGTTTTGATTGTTGTTTAAACTGACAAGACCGTGACCACTTGATTTTGTTAGGCAAATAGATATCACATTCAGTCACCAATTATTTGAAAATAATTATATTTAGAGCAGACAAGGTACAATCTTTATACTGTGTAGACTGGATGGGTAAAGTTTAATGCCACATGTTTCTCTTTGTTTTTCCGTTATATCAAAGCAAGAAATACAATTAATATACATTTGAGCAGGATTTTAACTAATTGAGAATGATTGTAATTCAGATGAAAACGAAAAGATGGTAATCATTTTAACCCAATTTGTCCCATCCTTGACATAATTACATCCTTGAAATCAGTTTAAGAGATTTTAGGAAATGTCAGATTATGGCGTTTAATAGTATAAGTCTAAGATATCCTTGAAGATTTTTCTTCAGTTCAACATTATCCAGCTTTCTCTGAGTTTAGCAAATAACTATTGATGAGTATTCATGGATAATATTTCGGAGATCTCTGCATAGTACCAGTGCCATAATTCTGAAATTTGCAACCTAATCTGTTAAAATGTTAAGAGGAGCGAAACTAAATTACCATTGCCATTTTTAAAAGAATCATCTGTGATTATTTGATATGTTACAATCCATGTAGAGACTGATAACTTTTTAAGAAGATATTTGCATTTCCAATTAATAACTGTAAGGATGACACATCAAGATTTCATGTTTTAAGATATTTATTGCAACAAAAGATGAAAAGCACTGTTGATTAAGCTTCAGAGATAGTAGGAACTGCAGATGCTGGAGAGTCTGAGATAACAAGGTGTAGAGCTGGATGAACACAGCAGGCCAAGCAGCATCAGAGGAGCAGGAAAGCTGACGTTTCGGGTCTAGACCCTTCTTCAGAAATCATTAAGATTCAATTAAAATTCAGAAATGATTAAGCTTTATCTTTTCAAGTAATTTATATGTTAAACCACTTTTTTTTAGCAGAACTGAAAAGTATACTTCATAGATATATGTTACACTTTCCTTTTCAGTGGTCTTTCGATTCTCCCAAAATATGTCCCAAATGATTCTCAGCATCCAAGGGTTTGTAATGTTCTCCTCCTTTCTCAGACTGCTAACATCTAACCTCAGAACTGTCCTTCATGTTGAGAGTATTAGTAGAGATCTTTCTCAAAGAGAAGTGAGGTAAAACTTACAGCTTTATAAATTTTGTCCTTCAGATCTAGTTGTGAGCTTTCCCCTGCATCCTGGTGTAGTGAACTTGGGAGATTTTCAGCCTGGAGCTGCTGTCTCTGTCCTGGACCCTGGCAAACTAACTGGCTGGTACTTTCCTTTTTTGAGAGTGTGGAGTGAATGTAAAAGTGGGCGGGATATTCCCATGAGGATGGATTGCATTTTGCCATGCAAATACACTTTTTTCAGCTCATTTTATATTTATGACCAAATAAAATGTTAAGTTTTATGGGCAGGAAATTTGAAGGCTGCTGGAATCTTCATAACATACATAATGTCTCCAAAATAGGGATGACTTAATTAAAAGGCACCTGGACAGAACTTCATTTTCTTCAGCCCAGCAGTACACCCAACTTCTGCTCATCAACCCCACTCACCCCTGGAGATGCCAGAGACCAGGCAGAAGAAGGTGCCACATTTTTGTGATGCCTGCTTAGATGTTTCCCTGCAGACTGTCCAAGAGAGGAGGGAGGTTCTTTTCCCTCTGGATGGCAACAAGAGCTCTAAAACTTTATTGAATGCTTTGATTTATTTATTGTCATATGCACTGAAATACGGTGAAAAGTTTTCCAAGCGGTACAGGCAGATCAGAGTAAGCAAAGGATGTACAGATCAAAAAGACTTATTCAGAACCATACAGGTTACATTGCACAGGGCGTTCGCTGGGCAAGATCAACGTTAGCAAGATCTGTGTTACTTGAGGCTAGAGAGTCCATTTATCAGCCTAATAACGGCCGGGAAGAAGCTGTTCCTGAATCTGCTTGTGCGTATGTTCAGGCTTCTGTATCTTCTGCCTGATGGAAGAGGTTATAGGAGATCATTACTGGGGTGTAATGGGTCTTTGATGATGTTGGCAGCTTTTCTGCAGCAGTGAACTGTGTAAATAGAATCCATGGATGGAAGGTTGGCTTCCGTGATGGTCTGGGCTATGCACACCACCTTCTGTAGTTTCTTACAGTCCTGGGCAGAGCAGTTGCCATACCAGGCCATTATGCACCCAGACAGTATGCTTTCAAAGGTGCATCTGTAAAATTTGGTGAGGGATCTTATGGACATGCCAAATTTCCTGAGCTGCCTGAGGAAGAAGAGGTGTTGTTGTGCCTTGACTGTCGCATTTATGTGGGAAGTCCAAGACAGGTTGTCAGTTATCATCACTCTGAGGAACTTGATGATCTCCACCCTCTCAACCTCAGTTCCGTTGATGTAGATGGTGGTGTGTTCTCCTCCTTTTGTTCTGAAGTCAATGAACAGTTTTGATCTTTAGTTTTGCCAACATTGAGAGACACATTGTTTACATTGCACCACATCACCAAGCCCTCTATCTCCCTTCTGTAATTTGACTCATCATTATTAGATATCTTTTTACAAAAGGCCTTTCCCCAGCTGCCCTACTAAAATCTCCGAGTGGCAGAGGAAATTCTGCCCACTGTTTCTGTGATATTTGGTGGCATTCTTAATAAGCCTGTTAACTAATTTTTATGATGGCTTCTTCTACAGTGTTCCCCATTGCAGTGTGAATCACATAGATCCTGTATCTAAGTAGAAATGCTAATAGTCTATTCTTTCGACGCCCGCCCCCCAACTCTACCTCAGGCTGAAATCAAATGGGCAATTCAAAGTATACCTTTTTACAACCTGACATGTCTAACATTTCTCTAGGACCTGGAGTCTCATAGTCCATCCACTGGCATCACAGCTGTGATCGCCATTATCTGCAGGTTAAGTATCTTCCTCCGCTGGCTTCGTTTAATCTTTAGCAGACTTATTGTCAGACAGAGTTCTGCTCTGGTCATGTGACACTCTCCATTTTACCTTAAATTGAAAGACAGAGGCTCAAAATAAAATCTTAAAAGCCTTATTATTGTAAAAGATAATGTACATTTATTCCTAAATAGCTTATACACACAAGCTGTAATATACTCTGGAGGAGATAGGAACTGAAGATATATAGGTGCCATTGTTTCCCTCCCTAAAGGTGGCGAGGGACATGGCAAGAAATAGGACTAATTGGGAGAGTTAGCCTCAGAGAGATACTTCTGACCACCTCACCAATAAAGTGCTTAGCAAGAAGGTCGACTAATGACTTTCTCGGTTCATCGGCAATTAAAGCCCTTGTATGGTAAATTAATGGATCTCCTAACATCCTGAACATACTACCTCCCTGATTGACTACCTTTATGGCAGGCAGGAGTGGCTGGTTCATTGACTGGGTAACTAGGGCCACATATCTATGAAGTTGGGGTGGGACATTTTCCCAAATCTGGGTGTAATCAGAGGAATAGATAGGGGAAGAGGGTGACTTCTGAAGACCAACACACCAATCCTCATCTCTGACCACCCTGAACCCCTTTCACTGTGAATGCTGCCCCGGGAAAACCCTTCTCACTGTTGGATCCTCCAATGGGTGGGCCTCAACAGTTTCTGGTGAGCTGGGCATTGTACTAAATATGGGAGAGGAAAGTTTGTGAGGAGAAGTAAAGAAAAGACTTGGCAACAATGCAACATAATAATCTGGTTGGTGATAACCTGACAGTGACAAGAATGGACGGAGTGTAGTTCTATCGATGTATATTTGATTCTCACGTGTTCCGTACTTACAATCAGTCATTTGATAGGCATAAACATATGTCTGGCTTATACACTTGCAAATGATGCTTCAGTTATGGTTTTAGTTCCAATATTGGCTTTGTTATAGTTCAGTTTGCGACTGTTAACATTTGAAGAAGAAACATCCAGTAATCAACTGACAGAATTACACCATAAAGTTCTAAGTTTTTAAAGAAAAGAAAAAAAACTTTATTCATTTTGAAAAGAAATGAAACTCACATACACACTTAATTTAAGAATATAGCCTTATAAACATTTGTGCCATCGAGTCAGTTCGACATTTTACCTGCCTGCAAGAGTCCCCTTTAGTTTACAAAAGGTTCATTTACTTTTCCTTTGAAAGGTATGCCACAGCACTCCAGAAGTTGCTTCAATTATCTGTAGCATTCTAGCTATCTCGCTAAAAGTAAGATTCTATGGGGACCTTCCATTAATGCTTTGGCTATTTCGCACCCCCCCCTCCCTATATTTTTCTTTACTCACCATGGATACCTTGGCTTTTAAATTATTTCTGTCACAAGGCTCTGGGAGGGCCACTACAGATTTCTTCCTCTAGCTGCAAGCTAAAGCCTACTTTTCAGCTGCTTTTACCTCAGAAAACTCAGACTGAACTGTCTGCGTCTGTCAGCAAACACAAACAGATGAATTAAACAAAAGAGCCTTCTAACTAGATTGCACTCTAAATCACATCTCCATGTCAACATGAAACATACAGTCTGTTTCGGGTAGAAATGCATATTAAGCCATCTATTACTTCAAAAGTTTTATTTGATTCTGCAAAACCATGAGAATAACTTCCTTTTCGAATGGTGTTTTATGATCTTCGTTCCAGACTTGCTAAGTTTTAGCTTATTTTATGATGGTAAGAAAATCATACATAATGCCTCTACCCGGAGATACAGACAGGTCATTTTTATTTTTGTTTATCTAATTTCCAGCTTGATTGAATTACATTTACTTTAGAATTATTGCCATTTCTCAATCAGTGTTTTCCATTTAGTCTATCATTTAATAATTTAACATTTTAAAATTTTAAGTTGTACTAAAAAAAAGAATTATAAACAAGATGAACATAATGGCTTCCAAACGTTAGACCACAATCTATTAATGGTGTAGATTGCATTGGCTTGACCTTTGATTAGGCTGGTTTGATTTTGTCATTACCCTCAGGGCAAATGAGCAGAGTATCCACAATTATCCTATGTCTGGTGAAGAGAAAAATGTTTTTTCTTTGGATGGTTAATGTTACGTATTACTTTGCATTAACTCCAGTTACAGAAAGGAGTTTGCTGAAGTCACTTTCTTTCTGGGTTCTTCTGAGTACATTAATGGTGTTGCATTCTTGTATGGAAAGCTTTTAGAAGGTAACCCTCACCTGAGGGAAGTCATTAATGTAAACAAGGCGTAGAACTGGGCCTAAACCAGACTCCCTTGAGGTACCAATTTTGTCGCAGCTTAGATCAAATCCTGTATGGTCAAATGCTATACTTTCATATCTATCACTTAGGCATAAATGAAATCAATATATGGCCTGTCAGACATGCTAAACCACTTATTTTACAGCATCCTGTGATAAACTGAATCAAAAAACTCATTAAGGTCTCATTGAATAATTGTACCTACCTTTCCATTCTTTGTATTATTTTGAATCTAGTTTCTGAATTGATGTAAAGCTCTGGAGGTAGACCACAATCCTGGCTGGTGAGCATTTGTTCAGACTATGTTAGTTCATCAAAGCACAGTTGACATGTTGCTATCTTTGTAAGCTTCAATAAAAGAGGCAGGTAGTGAGTAACCTGTAATTTTTGGAAATTGCTAAAATGCTCACTGATTATTGAGAGAGGATGAGGGGGTAAAAAAGTTTATGCAAAAGGACAAATAAATAATTTAAGATATTTTCCATGAATTTGATTATTTTGCTAAAATCTTTAGCCATTGTAAATACGAAGTTTTCTGAAAATTGTGAAATACCACATTAATTTTTGAAATGAATTCAGCAATTCTTTCCCCAACCACTGTAGAATTTTTTTTTTGTTGTTTATTATATTGTATTGGAACAAATGTTGAAAAGTAGAATTGGCTAACAAATGATCCATGACCATATTAAGTAGGTAACTGGCTCAAGGGATTGAATAGTTCACTTCTGTTCTAATGTTCCTAATCTAGCGTAATGTCTGCTTTTGACAGCAATACTGTTTTAGTGCCTTTGAAGACTTCAAATGATATTTTCAATTATTAGTGCTGTTTAAAATTTTATCCAGAAAATACTGACCCAGATGGGAGTCCCCGGCCGTGCAGTCAGATCCTGTTTTTAACCTCTCCTTACTATGACCTGAGTTCCCCTCTTGCTTCAAGAAGACTACCATCATCCCAGTGCCAAAGAAAAATTGTGGAGCGTACCTCAATGACTATCACCCAGTAGCTCTGACCTCCATAGTTATGAAGAGCTTCAAGAGCTTAGTCATGGCTCACGATAACTCCAGCCTACCAAATTGCTTGACCCTTTGCAATTGACCTACTGGCGCAACAGGTCCACAGCAGATGCCATCTCCCTGGCCTTAGACTCATCCCTAGAACATCTGGATACCAAGGATACCACAGGCTCCTACATATTGGCCACAGTTCCACCTTCAAGACCATAATTCCAAACACATTTTTAAACTATATCTCGCCTGCCACCTTTGTAAGTGGAGCCTTGACTTCCTGACCCATAGAGTGCAGTCAGTAAGAATAGGCAACAACACCTCCTCCGCCATAATCCTCAACACCTCTGCCCTGGAAGGATGCATACTCAGCCCTCTACTACAATCCTTCTACACTCATGGCTGTGTGGCAAAATTCCTCCCCAACTCCATTTACAAGTTTGTTGATGACACTGCTGTTGTAGGTCAATTGTCAAGCAATGACGAGACAGATAACAGAAAAGAGATTGAGTGCTTAGTGGCATGGAGTAAGATAAGAATCTCTCCATCTATATATCAAATTGTTTCTTCAACTATGCCAGGTCATTCAAGGCACTAATGTCTTATATAGGAAGCTGCTGCTTATACAAAATGATGCAAGCTGTAATCAGATTTATTATTCATGTTTAATCGCACAAGACCACTTGTGTACTTCTACAAACATGAGCAAATTTGACTTTTGTCTGATAAATATCAAACTTGTTCATCTTCAAATCACTTTGATTTGTTTGAACCAACTTTCAGCTCATGCACCTGCTTTCTGCATCATACCCTAAAGCCAACTTAGTAAATTTGGCTGTACTTAAAATACAATTTAGGTGGTTGTCATCAATATATATCGAGCAGATATATCAGAGTCAACTTTGATCTAATGAATGTCTTGACTTAGGTCAGGGACATGACCAAAATCATAACAATTCTCCAGCGATGAATTTCTGAATTCATTTTTTGAAATCTTTGTACTTTGTCTCTGCTGCAAATAAACTTGCTCTGCCCCCATGTCAGAATATAATAACAATAAAATATTAAACCTATTATATAAATCAAAAAAATGCATCTAAAAGAAAATGCACATCTTAGAATGGATTATAACTGCATATCTTTCCACATCATTTGATGATAGAAACCAATTATTTGATGTTTTGACATTGAGAAATAGATTTTATGGTCCTCTTAGATAAATGAACTGTACATATCGAAAAGAGTATTTAGAAAATCATTATTTCAATTCATTTGCAGGAGGTGGGTGCCATTGTCTGGGTCAGCACTTATGGCTCATCTCTAGTTGCCCTTGAGAAGTTGGTGGCGGTAGTAAAAATGTTGATTTATTAGAATGCATGCTCCATCTCCTCTTAATTTAAAATTAAAATGACTTGAGGTTCTGGTAGCTTAGCTGGAACTGAATGTAGACCAGGGAGCTGGAATTCAGGCCTCTTTCTGTTGAAAATAAACATGCTTGCTAAAATAACTTGTGTTATATAGTGCAGACGGTCTGAAAGGTTTAACTTGAAGCTTTGGAACAGCTCTACTCATTGAAATATAAGTGACTGTTGTCTGGCTCGAGCTGGTCAGTTCTAGTTTGTTGCTAACTTGTTAATCAGTTCCACAATCATAAGCCATAGACCTAGTTACTATCTCTTAGGAGACAACAATGTCTCTTCCCTAGTGTTAAAATAGTTAACCAATCTGAAGTTAATGTATACTGTTACCTTACCATTATGAGAAGACAGCCTGTAGCCAGCAGGACAATCAGGATTGCAATCAGGTGTGAACTATATATTTTTTGGGATGGGTGGTTTGTGCGGAACCCGAATTCATAGCATGATATCAATCTAATCAATAAAGCTGTTTTCTAATTAACCTGTTCACACCTCTGGAGCAGATGGGACTTGAACCCAAACCTTCTGGCTAGGGACATTACCACTGCATCACAAAATCCCTACAAAGGCCCTCTTATTTCTCTGAAATAAGGTGGACTCTGAGAGCCGTAACAACAACTGTCTTCTGATTCGTCTGCCTCCTCTCCTGAATGTAACTGTGGCCCATATTTACTTATTTATTTCATTAAGGATCTTAAAAGTCTTAAAGAAAGGCAGGGCAGAAAGTACACCCATGGCCCTCCCACCCAGAACTTACTTGGGCGGAGGTGTGAGACACTGGGTCCCTGTTCCGACAACAACATAATCGATTTTTCTAGATATCCTGCTTCCTTCCCAGTTTCATGTGGGTTTGGAAGATTCATGTTTTAGCTCACTGTGTCTTCTAAATGAGCAGAACCCTAACAGTCAGTCTATGGCTTTTCTCTGCAATGATGGTAATGTTTCATTGACTCACCTGTATCTCAGTGAAAACCTGAGACATTGCTCAAGAAGTGATTTGTCCACAATCATTATTTAGTTTGACTATGAATTTCTTGGCAAATACTTTACTGTTGAATATTTTGCTGAGTGTCCGATGGCTGACACTATGTTCAGCTGTACAGTACTGATGTTCCTGAAAAGTGAGAGAGGGAAGCTACATATAGAAGTTCTGTCTACTTGTGTCACTGTAAGATGAGAAAGGGAAGACCTCCTCGACACCTGCACAGAGCCCTACTTGCCAGTCATCATCTATTGGTGAAGACCTTATTGATTGGTTTGTCTTGACAGGATAGTTAACTCTATATTCTGTAACAATTGTATGTAAGCATAGAGAGATTGTAAATTTATTATAAATCTGTTCTAGATTTGGACAAATGTTCATGTAACAGTCAACCTAGGTTCAACAATACCTGTTTTATTGATAAGCTATGGGTTTTGGGTAAGCTGGACTGTTCAGAGGCCTGAAAAGAGGGAGGCAGTTCAATTTTTGGGTGTAGAGTATTTGGTGTGGTGTTAGAAATGGTCGCTCTGACATTCCCAGTACATACCTGCAGGGTATTGTGACTCTTTTATGTTAAACAGCCAGTCTGACAGCACAGAAGCAGAAAGGTCACGGATGAGGGTGGACAGGTAGATTTGAATGTCATTGGTATAATTTCAAAATGCCCTTACCCTTGGTGGACACATTGAATAAGGCAGTAGAAATTTTTGCCTATTCTATTTTATATAAATAGATATAAATATATATCCAATATATATTAAAATATTTAGCTTCAGTGAGTCTTTCATCTGCTCTTGCACATGTCTTACAGCCGCAGTGCACACCATGGATGACATCTAATTAGTTAGTGACAGAAAGTTGATGCTTTTATTTTCTGCAGTCAAGTGTTCAGTTTGAAGTAACACAGGCAAGATTTGGATGAATTCTTGGCTACAATGCCAAAAATCTCTTAAATGTTTATTTTTAAAATACAACAAATAGATTTTACGTATTTATTTGTTTCTTAGGCTAGTCGTACACATCTTACACAGAAATATAGAAAATAGGAGCAGGAGTAGGTCATTTGGCTCTTTGAGCCTGCTCTGCCATTCAATATGACCATGGCTGATCATTCAGTACCCTGTTCTCACTTTCTTTCCAAATCCCTTTAGCCCTAAGAACTATATCTATCTCCTTCCTGTAAACATTCAATGTTTTAGCCTCAACTGCTTTTCTGTGGCAGAGAATTCCACAGAGAATCACCACTCTCTGGGTGAAGAAACATTTCCTCAGCTCAGCCTTAAATGGCCTACCCCATATCTTTAGACTGTGATCCCTGGTTCTGGACTCCCCAGTCATCAGGATCATCCTTCCTGTTTCTACTCTGTCTAGTCCTGTTATAATCTTATAGGTTTCCATGAGATCCTCCCTCATTCTTCTAAACACCAATGAATATAGTCCTAACTGATCTTATATGGATTCAGGCATCAGTCCTCCCATCCCAGGAAGCAGTCTGGTAAACCTTTGTTGCACTCTCTTCACATTCTTCCTCAGAGAAAGAAAACAAAACGGCACACAATACTCCAGGTATTGTCTGACCAAGGCCCTGTATAGCTGCAGCAAGACATCCTGCTCCTGTACTTTGAATCCTGTCACTATGAAGGCCAATGCACCATTTGCCTTCTTCACTACCTGCTGCACCTGCATGATTACTTTCAGTGACTGGTGTACTACTGGTACTTGCTTTGGGATAAGTACTTTTGGCTTTATAGCAATGTAACATATTGCATGCATACCGTGTAGTATGTTCTTGGTGTGAAGACTTAAAGAGCTCAGGGAAGAATACTGTCATTGTTTTGAAGTACAACTGAACTGGAATGAAGTGAGCATTTAATGTATGTCATTTAATCTGTACAAAATTTGCAACTTGTTGACTAACTCTTGTGTTGGCTGGGCATTGCACCAAGATATTAAAATAATGCTCATAGTTATCTAAAATTAATTTTAAGAATTCTTTGGCTTCTCCTTAGGTAGTTCCTTGTGCTCAAAGATGACTTGTTTCCGCACTAGTAATGAATTCTCAGGTGAGTGAAGAGTCCAGTGCATGACCTACAGTCACCGGGTGGGGAAGGGGGAGAGAAATAAGACTTGAGGCCTACGGATGCTTCCAAGATGCTTTCCTTCCACTTTGGGAATTATTGGGCCGGTATTTCACTGGTGTCGATGAATGTGGCACTTTTCAAGGGAAGTTTTTGAGGGTCCCCTTGAAAAGTTTCTCTGCCTTCCTGGAGCTCGCTTGCTATGTTGAAATTCTGAGGAGAGCTGTTGTTTAGGGAGTCCCATGTCAGGCGTGCAGACAATGTGACCCACCCCTGAACAAATGGTATCAGTGCTTCAAATGTCGGGATGTTGACCTGAGCATGAACATCAAAGTTGGTTCTGTCCTGCCAATGGATTTACCAGATCTTGTGGAGGCAGAGCTGGTGCCAATAACTTGGTTATCCCACATTGTGTGAATTACCAGATGGTAAAACCTTATTTTCATCAAAATTGTCCGACATTGAAAGAGCTTTGAAGAGTACATATGCTATCTCTTGAAATATAAGGAACTCATTTTAACAGTGGGCAAATAAAGCCTGCCAGCGTATGTCAAACTATGTTTTGAAATAATGGCTTAGTACTGTGGCATATTGATATCCTGCAGTATTATGCCATAGACTGTAATGATGTGTATTCAAGATCCCAGGATCATTCACATGATGGATTATTCATTTCAGTAGCATTGTTGGGGTCAGAGACTGGAGTGAGAGTTATGTCTGAGAACAACAGTTGGTGACTTTGAGGGAAGAAGGGGAGGTAGGATGAAGCATATTGCCTGTGCTTTCATTCACAGGTCTGTAAACATATGAGCTGTGTTTGCAGCCTGTTTACCTTTGATCTTAGCTGGGAAATTCTACATCTCAGGAGAGATTTTTGGAAGAATGGGGAAGGAATTTGTTTGTTTGAAGTCATGTGGAGTCTTTTCTTGAAGCTAAACCCTGAAATTGTATTCAATATTGAAATGATCACTTAACATGATCTTGCAAAGTATGAAATACTGAAGTGATACAACAAGGCCTGATTGCAATGAATCTGTAATGAAAATCTTCCAGACACTTTTCTATCAGTGGAGCACCTAAAATATTCCTATTTGTCTTTACTAATACTTTAAATATGTTTTTAAGATCTTTTATTATGACTGACCAAAACCATTATTTAGTAACAAGACCCTAGGAAATCTATTTCAAATTATGTTTTAAAGTTTTCTTTTATATGCGTTTGGATCATTGTTCCTAATTATTACTGTGCACTGATGCCCAATAAGTGTTATTGCTTGATTTATTGTGAGATACTAAAGCAATGGCAGGCTGACCCCCTGAGCTATAATCTTGTTTCATCTTTGTCTGCCAAAGCTCAGCAGAGACATTATTATTAAGCCAATTAATATCTTTCTCTGTGGGAAATGTTACAACTCTTACCAAGTATGGTACAGGTTATTGAGGGATACATGTCAGGTAGTCCATTTTCCTGAGTACAAGTCAATCAATCATTGTTGTATATTGTACCTACTGACTCAGCAATTTCTGCTAATCAACAAAGTAGCTGCATTTATTTATGCTTACTATGGGCTAATCTTAAACAGTCAGTGTCTGAGAAACTATCAGAGTCAAGTACAGTGTAATTTATTGAAAGAGGTTATTGGCAGGAAGACTGGAACACTAGTGCATCAGTCAAAGATTTTGGTATGCCAGCATTTGTTTATCAAGATTATTTTACTGTATTTTCAACATTTCTCCCTAAGGCATTGAATCCTGACTTGAACTTTGGTGCATGTCAACTAGGTACTTAGTAGATGGGGAATATGCTGGATGATGTTGAGAAGGTGTTTGCATCTATCTTGAGCCACTCCTAATCCAATAAATGCATTCCAATATGGACTGAAATATTCACTCTTTAGTGACTGGGATAACTCTCCTGTTGAACAATACCATGAAATCTTTTTCATCTACCAGATGGGAAAAGTAGAGTTTTGCTTAAACATCTCTTCTGTAAGACAGTGGCTCTGATTTTTTTCCCAGGTTGGGTGTATAGAGGTAGGAGAATTCCTGGTTTGCTGACCTTGAAAAATGGTCACATGCACTTGACATTTTTGGTCTGGGATGGGGACAGATTGGATTGGAAGTTTCGTCCAGTTACGTAAGAAAAGTTGAGGAGGCTTCCTGATAGATATTACCACATCCTGACATGTCTTAACACTACATGACACTTCTTGTCAGGTCTTGAGAAGATTGACACTTCTTGACAGGTCTTTTACAGGTTTTACTGTTCTAAGGGGTCATGCACCATTTATGCACAATCCTCTTTACAGTTAACAATCCCTAAGGTTACATTATCTCTCATCAAAGGATACCTGAACCTGACCCCAAGGATTCCTTGGACCATATCCACAGGAGTGCCTTAGCTTTCTAATACCTTTGCTATTCAAAACCAGTCCACTAAGAACTTTTTATCTGACTTATTTTCTCTGGAGTATAGACAGCAAGGATTCCAAAATCCAATTTGAGCAGAGGAAGCCACTCATTTAAATGGCCAGCTACCTCCACAAAGCATGCATGTATCAATCATGGCTCTTCCCAATCCTGTCACCATGTAAACAGAAAATGCTGGATTTAGGGATGGGAATGAGGATTTCCAACACCTTCTGCAATTTTTGGTCATGACAGAGAAACTTTATGTTGAGCAAAAATCTGGGCCATCAGTTATGACTGTAATGCAAGTACAACACTGATAAATCAGTCTGGATTATGTATTCTGATTTCTAGATTGGGTTATGAAACCATAACTGTCTGATTTGAAGATGAGTGTGTGCACCATAGATATAACCAATGCATCAGCTCAGAACTATTGCCTACTATAAATCATAATTTTATAAACCCATTTCCCTTAAGTTAAATAATTGTGAAAAAGTATCAAAACTGTAATCTTTTCCTGCAACGTTGAGGATTTCTAAATGGCTGGGTCCAATGTTAATATTATTGCACTTGATTTGCATTCATTGTTCAGGTCGATATGCAATATTTCTGTTATGATGGTGGTTGAATTTTTGTACTGTGCAACATTTTTTCATGTTGCCAGCATTTTATTATAGTTTTATAATGAATCAACTTACAAAAAAATGCTCCATTTAATCTAACATGTATTGAGAGACCATATACTTCAGTAATCATTTACACAATGCTCCCAAAGATTCATAGTCTCAGTCCTATTATTGACATCCTGCTTTGCATGTTATTCAGGACACAGTGAATAAAACAGCACAGAAATTTAAATGGTTGATAACATAAAAATATAACTGATATTGGGGAATAAATACAAGACTCTATAGTGGTCCACTTGTTAAGTTCAGTGACTGAGTCTGCATTTTGAAGCAATTTCAGTGGGGGTGCAGGTTGCTCTTCCAGTGCAGCTACCAAAGCGATCAGTAGTAACTGGAGAGGAAAGGACTCCATGATCTTCCCTCCTTTTGAAGATAGAAGAGAAACATAGACAATATACAGTATTTCTGTTGAAGTTTACTCCTAGAAGCATTGATGGATTCCTGTGCCTCATTGTGGGAGCACCGTTAACATGACTGTGAATTACCAATACTCTCTGGCTGTTTAACCATAGAGTATAAACGAAAAATCCTAAGTTCACCTAACGTCCATATGTACACCTAAAAGTGTCAATGCTGAAGATTACCATAAGAACAACGCTTTATCATGATTTCATATGGACTTGTGGGGACTTAGCTTAGGAGCTTGGTGAACTAAGACCCAACATCCAGGTACTTTCATAGTACTTTAAACAATGTCTATTATATTAATGTTGCTTGAAATCAATTGCTAACATTGCAATGAACTAGTTCTTCTTCAATGCAAGGGATGCTTCTAGTTCGACCAATAAGTGTTTCCCTTCAATCACACTAGACTAAATAGGTCCTATAGATCCCTACAATTAGTGCCGTAGTAAGATACCTATCACATGGTGAGGTGCAGAGTCGACTAAGCTGCATATACCACAGTGGTCACTGGATTGTGATAAGAACAAGGGTGATTTTATTTTTCCACTTGTCCATAGCCGCTGAGGCAAATTATCATAAGAGGCAGCATTTCAGGAGTCATCAAGAAGATTTGCAATGGAATTATCTTAACCACTATTCCGTGTTAAGCTTCACCTCCTGGATCTTCATCACTAGGATGTACACACATATGTCAATGCACACTTTCATGTATCTGTCCATGCAAACACACATACTCACATACAAATGCACAAATGTGCAAGTATGCATCCACATATGCAGGCAACACTTTATGTTCACTGTGGAAAACTATGGGACATAAACTAACATATATATTGTTATCCACAATAGCAGAGGAAAATTGCTGCCGAAAACTTTATGTGAATCTAAGTATGTTTTCAGTCATACCTTCCCTTTCAACCATGTTGATAATGTTTTCACAAAACTCCAGGATGTTGGTCAAACATTACCACGGTTTGCAGATACGATACTGAATATTATTCAAAATTTTGGTTTCCCAAGTTTTGGTCAACGAGGTGTTACAAATTATTTTGAAGTGCTATTCTTACAAATGATATATGGTTTAAGAGATGTCAATGATGCAGTTCAGTTGTTTGAACCTAGAGTGAACGTGCTGCATATCATTGCTATTTATGAATAAGTCAAATATCTATATTTGGTTTTAAATTTTATTCAGTACTCAACAATAATTTGCTTGTAACCTTTTGTTACCCCTTAACTTTTTGGTGCTGCATAATTATCACATGAGTTATAAGAAAGCAATAACCAGATCAATAAAGAGTCATCATCCTTAAATAACATCTATGTTGATTGTATCTGCTGTCCAATTACTGCGTTTACCATTAGCTTCAAGCCCTTTCTGTGAGTGACACTTCAGGGATCTACAATACTGATGAAGAATAGTCTCTTGCACTTCAGTTGCATTTAATATGCGTTCTGCATTAAGAAATCTAAGTGCTATGGCAACAGATCTCTTCACTCTGTGAATGTTGTTCAAGTTGAGCTTTTCTTCAGTCCATCTCCATGTTTTCTAAGCTCCACAGTTTCAATCAGCTTCTTGGATGATATTAGTGAGGTAGCAAATTGCTTCCTGATTGGAGAAAATGTTGCTTCCAGTGTTTACCATTTGATCATGAGATCAATCTAAATGCTGCAGTTGAGGTAATACATTTTGTATCCCTTGCTAACTAAATTAAATGGAAGAGAGAGAAAAAAACAACTTTTCTTTAGACATTATGTTTAGAAAGCGATTGTTTCATGACAGTTACAACGAAACATAGGAAAAAGGAACAGAAGTAGGTCATTTAACCCTTCGAGACTGCTCCACCATTCAATATGATCATGGCTGGTCGTCCAACTCAGCGCCCTGTTCCCACTTGCTCTCCATACCCTTTGATCTCTTTAGCCTTAAAAGTGATCTCTCGCTCCTTCTTGAAAACATTCAATGTTTTGGTCTTAACCGCTTTCTGTAGCAGAGAATGTTATAGATTCTATGAGATTCCACCTCATTTCTAACTAATTATAGTCCTAACCAATCCATCCTCGCTTCATACATTAGTCCTGCATCCCAGGAGTCAGTCTGGTAAATTTCGATAGCAGTCCTGTACAATTGCAGCAAAGCACCTCTGCTCAAATACGCTCGCTGTGAAGGCCAATGTAACTTTTTGCCTTTTGCTCGCTGTGACCTTAATGCTAACTTTCAATGAAAGGTGTACAATGACTAGTCTCATTGTACCACTCACTTTCCTAAAGTATTGCCATTCAGGTAATAATGCACCTTTTGTTTTTGCTACCAAAGTGGATTTCCTCACATTTACCCACCTATCATGCATTTGCCCATTCACTCAACTTGTCCAAATCACACTGGAACATCTCTGCATCTGCCTCACAGTCCACTTTTACATTTAGTTCCTTTGTCTAAACTATTATAAATGCTGTCAATCGCTTCGGTCCAAGCACTGGTATTGATAAGGCATGGTGCCAGTCAGTGACATCCATTCTGCTGTCTGACTGATAGCTTGACAGTTCAGTCCTCCCCATTGTTACTAGCTGCCTGTCTCTCCCTCTCTGCGCTAAAACTCAATGAAAACCATTGAGCTGGCAACCTGTAACTGAGCACTAAGGATCCTATGTGCTCAGGGGTCGCCCAAAGACTGGCAGCCTGTAAATTAGTGCTGAAATCCTTGAGTATGTGCGAAAAAAGCAATGTGAAGTACATAGAGGCTGCAGCCTCCAAATAAATGGTAAAGTGAGTGAGCACTAAGTAAACACTCTGAGGTGCATCCTATGCAGATGCATGTGTGTCCCTGTGCATACAGTGACCTAGCATAAGCATGGAGCCGTAGGATTCTCTGAGTTCCAATGTAAAGTGGTTGAAGTGGTGCCTGATTTGATCTGAGAGCAGACATGATGATGTGGGGAGGCTGGTGATTTGTGTGGATGACAGGTCAAGGAGGATGATGACCCTGGAGGATGCAGGGATGTTATCATGAAGAAGCATTTACAAAATGGCTGGGGCAAGCAATTTTTGAACTGCAGTGCCAGGTACTTAGTCTGATATACATGTTAGGGTTATGCACCATCTAGATTCTCAGGGAGAAGCGAAGTTGGATGGCTGGTGTAAGTGAGGAGAGTTAGAGTTATAATGAGATGCTAATGCATTGACATAAGGCCATGACTCAATGGTGAGACTGAGAAGTACCCTTTTCAGCTAAAGGGTAAAATTGGAAAATTTTTCTTGATATCGAGATAAGATTTTTAACATTCTTACTCTATTCTCCCAACTTTCTAGTGATTGCTCACACCACACCTGGGAGGGGAAAATTCCACTCCGTGCTTTCACACATTTATAAACTATATTTTTGTAAATTCCCTTCCCTGATCAGTTGGAAACTTTGTCAGCTCCCCAACTTTGGTTCCTATCCATTTCTCCATGATTTTATCTTCAATCACCCTTTTGTCCTTGCCATTTATTACAGTAGAAGGACTAAATCTAGTCGCCGTGCCTATAAATTGTAAAATGAAAATATTTGAACCTAGACCTTTTAGCCGAGAGGTGAAGCATTACCATTCTCACTAGATCCTTAAGCTTGAAGAATGATTTTTATGTGCACAAGCAGTTATCCAATGAGTGCTCTCCAGCTGCAAACAAAACCTTAATTTATATCATCAAGTAAAATTTCAAACCTTGTAACAATAAATAACTTGACATCAGTATAATATGGGAGAAGCTCAATTTTATTTAAAATATGGAATACTAGCAGTGGCCATTATATTGTGGAAGAGCTTGTAAAAAGCTGCTCATCGGTCCCTCCGGCCAACTAAGCCTATTCTCCTCAAAATAAAAAGAAATTTGTCAGTGAAGTGCAAGTATACATTAATGGTAAAGAAATGGGAATAGACACATCACAAAGTTATTGGCTATTTGTCTAACATTAGAAAATTGATGGTGACTCCAGGTATTTTGTCATCATGTAGTTAATAACCCCTGCAGGCTAAATCTGTTTCACTGTTAAAGTGCTCTGATAGAATACAGACTTCTTTTATAAAAAAGGATATTTACATTGTGCAAGAACTCGTAAGCTGGGTTTCTGTGGATCACCAAAATTCTTTGCTGAATATCATATCACATTCACCTTTGCTGTTGGATTCAGCATGATTACATAACAGTGCTACCTGTATGTCTATCAAACAATCTGCAGATAGCAAAAAAAATTCACAACTTCAAGACTTTCCAAAATGCTTTACAGCAGAAGTAGTGTTTGGAACTTTGTTATTGTATTAGTATGGGTTAATCTGTTAAAAAAAGCTCAGGCTTAGACCTCAGGTTGTTTTTTTAACAAACAGAATTTATTTAATATATGTGCGTAATGATTCAGCAGAACACATTGCTGTCTAGAGTTGTCTAGTTCCAACCTTTGAGCAGAATCTTTATCATATTATTACTGAAGTCACAATTACAATATCACAGCACATCTCATCTGCAAATTCATTAAAGCCTATTTCCACAATTAGTGTGAAATGTAAGAATGCATTGTATGAACACTATCGTCAATGCATCAGTGATTTACTTCACTCATAGCCTAACTGAAAAGGATCCTTATATTTACTCTTTCATTCTTATGTGGGCAGGTGGTGACTTTGTGATATTATCACTGGGCTCAGCAATCCAGAGGTCCAGGCTAATAACCCTGGTGATATGGATTTGAATCCACAGGTATCTGGTAAATAGTTAAATTTGAATTCAATAAAAATCTGAATTTTAAATGGTGACCATGTAACCATGCTGATGGTTGTAAAAACCTATCTGGTTAATTCATGTCCTTTAGGAAGAAAATCTGCCATCCTTAACTGGTCTGGCCTGTTTGTGACCCCAGACCCACAGCAATATGGTTGAAGCTTAACTGGGGTTCTTAACTAGGGATGAGAAATAAATGTAGGCCAGTGATGTAAATGTCCCGCGAATGAATTGTTAAAAAAAAAGTTCTCAGTGAAAGCTGTTTTCCATAATAAAAAAAACTACCTTTGTGTTGTAAAGAGGTGCTTTGTTAACTTTTCCACTCTGTGATCCATTGAAAATCCTCAAAACCTCTCACTGAGACCTGTCTGAGTGAAGGCCTGTTAGGCCAGGAGCATGGTCACTGTGACTTAGGCTGAACTCCACAGCCCTCATTGCTGCCTTGGATGCTGCAACCATAAAACTTCAGTTCACGAGCCCATTTGAGGTCCCAGCCCTTGCTTTGAGAACCATGTTGAAAAGTGATGACCTTCAGTGGTACTTCATATTTTAGTGAAACTATCTGAAAAGCTTAAGGATTATTGTCTAGCAGCAACATCTCACATCTCTGTGAAATTGTGAGTGCTTTGATGAAATTCAAGATGACCTCCAGCAGTACTCTAGTTCCATTGCAACAGCTAGGGAATCATTCATGGCTGCATGCCTTTCACCTCAAGGTTATAACAATCAAAAGATTGATACTTCTTGAACTGGAATCTGATCAGACAAATTTGAGCATGCTACTTAATTCTGTTCCTGGAAAACAGCAAAACATTTTAATATTCAAAAGTACCATGATCTTGTGGATGGAAAACTAGGATAAATATTATTTTACTACCATAAATTGTAGATGGGTCAAATGCTTGCTATGAATTGTTCAACTATTTAGATCATTTCTTATCTGTTGGGTTTCCAGCTGCAACTGTATTACTTTCCCTCCTTTCCCTCTGCTTTGAGCTACTGCTTTACAGTTCTGACAGAATTTTTGCAAGCTTATTAGCTGTGCAAAGCTGCCCAATAGTGCATTGAGCAACATTGAAGAGGCTAGCTGGTCATTTGCATGGGCATGGGACAGAAAGTGTATTTAAACAAGTAGCAGTATACAATGAAGTGAAGATGAGTAGAAGTTTATTTTAAAGCATGTGCCCATTTAACAGTGATTAGATATATATAAGATGAATATAAACATAACTTAAAACACAGCTTCGATTCACCAAGATGATGCCAAAAATAAAAAAAAATCTAGTTAGAAGGAAACTTGAGAAACTGGGACATTCTCCATTGGAGGAGGAGGAATCCTTTTGGTTTTTTTTTAATAGGATATGGACATTATTGACAAGGTCAGCGCTCATTGTCCATCCCTAATTACCTTTGAACTGAATAACTTCCCAGGTCATTTCAGAAGCCAGTTAAGTCTGGAGTCACATGTAGACCAGACCAATGTAAGGATGGCAGATTATGATGTATATAAGTTTAAATATTTTAACATTTATTTTGGGCCATTAAGGAGAAAGTGATAAAGGAGATATACGCATATGAAATGTAACTGGACATAAAATTAGGAAAAGAAGGAACAGGGGCTGAACCGTGTCTGAGGCCTGTTGCCCCATCTCATTGTTTGCCCTGCCCCTATTTTGAATGATAATGAAATCCCAAAGGTCTATATTCAATGGGAAACATTTTATCTATTTATTCATGGGAATTGGGCATTGCTAGCTAGCCCAGCAATTAATGGCCCATGCCTAATTGCCTTTGAAGAGGTGATAGTGAGTCAGCTTCCTGAACTACTGTAGTTCATGGAAAGAGGTCCTCGTAGGTACAACCACACTGCTGTGAGGTAGGGATTTCTAGGATACTTGGCTCAGCAACAGTGAAGGAAGAGCATATAGTTCCAAGTCAGAATGGTGTACAACTTAGCAAGGAACTTGTAGGTGGTGGTGCTCTCACGCATCTTCTGCCCTTGTCCTTTCAGAGCTGCTTTAGGTTATGGGTTTGGAAGGTACTGTTGAAGAAGCCTTGGTGAGTTGCTGTAGTGAACCTTGTAGATGGTGCATACTGCTGCCACAGCATTGGTGGTGAAGGGACTGAGTGTAGAAGGTGCCAATCAGGTAGGGTCGTTTGCCCTGGATGGGGCTGAGCTTATCCTGGCCAATGGAGACTCCTTCATCACACTCATGTGTCCTGCAGATTGTGGACTGGTTTTAGAGAGTTAGAAAGTGAGTTGTTCACACAGAATCTCCAGCCTCTGACCTGAAAAAGAAACAATCCATCAATATGTTTAATGGAAGATACTTAACATGGGAGTTTTTTTTATTCATTCACTGGATGAGGGCATTGTTGGCTAGGCCAGCATTTATTGCCCATCCCAAATTACCCAGTGGGCAGTTAAGAGTGAACCACATTGGGTCTGGAGTCACATGTAGGCCAGACTAGACCAGACCAAGTAAGGATGGAAGCTTTCTTCCCAAAGGACATTAGTGAACCAGATGAACTTTTCCTGACAATCAACAATGGATTAATCATTAAGTTCTTAATTCCAGATTTTTGTTATTGAATTCAAATTCTACCATCTGCCATGACTGGATTTGAACCTGGTTCCCCAGAATATTACCTGGGTTTCTGGATTAACAGTCCACTGATAATACCACTTGGTCATTGCCTCCTCTTAAGATGCTAGGATTTCCTCTGTGTTAAGTACAGTAACATCATAAACAACTTGGGAGTAAATTTCCATCAGATACATCATGCTCTAACATTGTGAATTTGGAAGATACGGGGAGGACGCTCGACTGAATCCCACCGGCTTATATATGGTACAGCTACACTCCAAACAAAATCTTCTTTCTTGTTTTCAAATGCCTCAAGGCTCTCCTTCCCACAAACTCTGTAACCTCTGCTAATTGTATAATCTGAAGTTCTCTGTGCTCTTCCAAACGGAGCCCCTTCCTTGTCCTTGATATTAATCCCTGCACCATTGGTAACTGTGATTTACACTACCTAGAGCCCAAGTTCTGAAATTCCCTCTCCAAACCTCTCTGCCTCTCTTTCCACCTTTTAAGGTGCTCCTTAAAAACCTACATCTTATTACCTATCCAAATGTCTCCTCTTAAGTCTCAGTCATTTTTCTTTTGATTATGGTGTTGTGAGAGAGTTTTTGTTTTTTTTTATTAATCAGCCCTGGATGACATAACATGAACTGTGCAGAAGAAATCATTCCCTCCAGTTTCCATATAGACCAGAGATAGTAGGAACTGCAGATGCTGGAGAATCCGAGACA
>NC_063359.1:16005414-16023081 GCF_021869965.1 Rhincodon typus | reverse complement strand
CGTTTCGGGTCCAGTTCTGAGGAAGGGTCACCGGACCCGAAACGTTAACTCTGTTTTCTTCTCCACAGATGCTGCCAGACCTGCTGAGCTTTTCCAGCAACTTTGTTTTTGTTCCTGATTTACAGGACCCGCAGTTCTTTTGGTTTTTATAAGACATTATACTCTTAGTTTCAGCTAGGGCTGGCCTGGTGAACCATACGTTTACTTCTGAATATAATCCAATGATCTGCTGAGAAGAGCAAAAATTTGTTGAGATTAGGATCAAGTGTGAAGCTGTCATTCACGGTTTTGACTCAGACGTAAAGATGAGTCATTTTGCTGATTTATGCGAGGGTTGCCAGGGTGATAAGGAACAAGAGTTAGCACTTACAGGACATACCTAGGACAAAATGATAACAAACAAAATTTATAAAGTTTCTTAGTCTGGATGCATATTGCACATGCCAGCTGAAATATTGGAAGACTATGTCATGAAATTTGCTAACATCATGCTCACCGAAAACATTGAGCGATATGTAAGATATGTTGACACAGTTGTTTTGTTTTGTCACATATTTCTGCAGTCAACGGAGTGAATGTCTGAAAAATGAGATTCAAAACCTGGAACTGGTATTTCATGCTGCCTCTGATGGTAGAAAACAATGTGATTAATCAGTTATATCATATTGAACAAAGAGCTCGTGGGATGGAAGACTGTGTATTACAATAGTGAGTGTAGATAATGTAGAATCCTGTGGGTTTGCGACTCACTAATAGATGGAGAGGTGGAAGTATGCTAGACATTTGGTGCTTGTAAATATTCAGTGATTGTATAAATTAATAAAAGTAGATTTAAAATGTATTAGGGTAACTCACATTGTTACATCTCTCTACAAGTTGATGTATAATGACATGGTGAGGAATAGATCTCATTAATATGAACAGAAAGTTAAGTGCAAGATATTTTTCATGAGACACTGTGGTGGAAGCTTTTCTAAATGGAAAAGTGGAAGGTACACTTGATTTATTTGCTTTATTAGCAAGATTAATATGATTGGGCAGGCACGAATGAGCTTTCAGCAATAGAGTGCCAATTTCCTCGAGTTGCCTGTGGCAAACTAATGTGCTTTGTGGTGTACTGCACTTTTTAAAAGATTGCCTTCTGGGAGGAAGTTTTGGTTATGTTAAATTGCAGTGGGTAAAGAAATTATATCATATCCATGAGGTACCTGTATGAGTATCTCTTAAATCACATTAATGGCAGCATTGGAATCCTGATAGTGCATTTACAGTATGCCATAGCCACTAGTCTGAGACTGACAGCGATAGATCTGTTCTCTCCCTGGCGGTGACTTGTTGACACTCTCCAGTTTCAACTGCAGAACTGATGACCAGGAGTAAGCTGAATCATTTAACTCATTTGTAGATCTCCTCCTTCTGCATTTGCAGTTTTGTTGATTTAACAGCCTGACGGGGAGTGTTTGTGTTTATTAAACATGGAAGGCTAGGCTTAAAAGAGGACCAAGAAGTTCATGAGAGTTCTAATTTGACCAGTTTTGACACTGTGTATAAGTTATATTGCATGAGGCTTCGGGCCCGAGAGTGTCACAGCCTTCCTCAAGCATTCATCACTTAGCAGCCCCAATGTGGCTAACATCACTGACTTGAGTTGTGCTGCAAATTGGCCTCACAATGGTGCAGAAACTGCTGAAATTGCAATGCAACTGCACGCTGTAACTATAACTGAGAATATGACACAGGAAAAATTCTGAACAGATTAGTCCTTTTATGCCATTTGTTTCTTCTTTCCTGGTGTTGGGTATTGATTACTTAATTATACTAAGCTTGCACAGCACAGTCGATGGAACGTCACATTTTTAATCTGAAGATGCAGTGTTTAACAAACGATTGGGCCTCAAATCGATCTATTCATTCAGAGTCATATGGTTCATTTATAGGGACTGTTGTAGTGCAGTGGTAAAATCCCTACCTCTAAGTCTGGAGGGCTGGGTTCACGTTCCACCTGCCCCAGAGGTTTGCCACAGCATGTCTGAGCAGGTTGATTGAGAATATCTAATTCTAAGATGTTTGATGGGGGAGGGCTCTTGGGAGGCCAGAAGGCTTGGGTTCAAGTCCCAGCTGCTCCAGATGTGTGTTGTACACATTTGAACAGGTGAATGAAAAATATCTACTAGGGTGTGTAGGGAGCTGCTGCGGCACAGTGGTAGTATCCTTACCTTTGGGCTTAAAGATCCGGATTCAAATTTCCGCCTGCCCCGGGTGGTTGATTAAAGTAACCACCTAGGCGTAGCTAATGTACAGTTGTAGTTACCCTATATCTAACCGACAAAGGTTTGGTTCCAATCCCACCTGCTCCAGAGGAAGGTCAAAACACATCCAAATAGGTTTCTATGGAGCCAGCTAGTAGAGGCTGACTGTATTTTTGAATGGAGAAATACATCTGTGCATGAAACAATAACAACATTTTTCCAAAGTACTTGGGTGTCAGAGTATGCTTCACAATTAGGCCTAGAGAATCTCGAACACTGAGTGCAGATGTGGGCTAATGAGAGGACAAGGTCAGGCAAGATGAATTGAAAGTGATTTTGCTGTGTATTCAAGACACGTTAAACAGTAGTTGGCAAATTTTGTTGCATCATTTACTCATCAGATGACATTGATAATTGAACCAGTGAAGAAAAGATAACTGATCTATGAAGGAATTAAATTATCTCATTTAATAATGAGTTTTTAAAATGAATAATGTGATGGCATGTTTCTTAAAAAAAAATGGCATTTTCATTGACTCACTGTGATAGAATCTCAATTTTTGGATCGTCTCAACAGGATATTAAAGGGCAGTTGCACTGTTGAAATGTCGCATTAATCTTTACGGTTTAACACAGTCATATATGAAGCCATTTATTACAGATTAAAATCTCTATTGCCATGGCTACTTCATCTGTGATGTCTGTACTATTATTGGAAGTGACAGAGAGACTTCTTTTATTCATTCACGAGGTTTGGGAATCATTGGCTGAGCCAGTATTTATTTGCCATCCCCAGTTATCCCTGAGAAGGTAGGGTGAGTTGGGTCTTCACGAATTGCTGCAGTCCATTTGTTGTAAGTAAACCCACAATACTACTAGGGAGGAAGTACCAGAATTTTGGCCCAGCAACATTGAAGGAATAGCAATATGTTTCCAAGTCAGGATAGTGAATGGCTTGGAGGAGAATTTGCAGTTGGTGCTGTTCTAATGTATTTGACCCCCTTGTACTTCTAAATGGTAATGTTTGTGGGTTTGGAAAGTGGCAGAGTTGTTAGCAAAATCCAAAAAAAATATGATTGAGCTTCTGCTTCCTCATCCACATTCATACCCACGTCAATTCAATTGGGAACCATTGAATTAATTCCTTGACGATTTAATATTAGGTCTTTATTACATATTAAGAATAGACTTTTGTTGTGATCCCTTTGAAAGTGCTGCTGCTAGTTTGACATGGAGAAAAAGAACTTACATTTGTGATACATTTCACAACTTCAGGATGTCCAAGAATACATGAAAGCTATGGTATTTTGCTGGATGACCACTCCTGGCCTTGTGTTTTTTTTCCCCTACCTTGACTAGTAAAAGGTATTCAAGGGTTGTTTGAAGTTCTTTGTTGCCATCAATCCTCCTTTGTCTTTGCTTTACCTTGGGCCTATCTAGTCATTAGCGGTAGGGGATGCGCCACCATGGAGTATCAACAGAACGGGAACTGTTCTTAGATAACAAAGTTTAGTGCACAATGCATTGGGAAGTTTTACTTTCACCCTAGAGAACAGGGAGGACTTCAGATTAACACCTCATCTGAAAGATGACACCTCTAAATCACATTTACATATGATGTCTTGTTTCAAAATAAAATTTTCAGAAAAATATTAGACCTTTGAAAATTAAATATAGATTTCTTCTGTCAACATTTTTTTTTTAAAAATTACAATTTCTGTTCTATTGAGAGCACACTATGAAGACTATTGAGTTCTGAGCTGATGGTGTTCCGTACGTAAACCTGGATTGTTGGGATTCACTTCCCTCATGCTGTATATTCTAGGACAAGGTCAGAAGTCACACAATGCCAGGTTATAGTCCAACAGGTTTACTTGAAATCACAAGATTTCAAAGCACTGACGAAGCAACTTGACAAAGGAGCAGCGCTCCAAAAGCTTGTGATTTCAAATGAACCCGTTGGACTATAACCTGGTGTCATATGACATCTGACCTTGTCCAGCACTGGCACCTCCACATCATATAATCTGGGAGACTGTTCTGAATGTGGGTGCATGCAAGTATACACAGAGTCCTTCAGTGGGGCAAGAACCAGCAGACTAAAATCAGAACCAAACTACAGTGATGAAACTTGGGCTATCAACTAAAGTATAAATGCAAAACAAACACAGGGAATGTTGGAAAAATTTAATGGATCTGGCAGCATCTGTTGAGAGAGAAATAGAGTTAAAATTTTGAGCCTAGTATGACTCTTCATTAGTCGTTCATATTGGATTTGAAACGTTAACTCTGTTTCTCCACAGATGCTGCCCGACCTGCTGAGTTTCTCCAGCATTTCCTGTGATTGTTTCAGATTTTCAGCATCCCCTGTATTTTGATTTTATTAAAGTAGAAAGCACTCTGACAAAATAAATTAGCTTGTGAATTTATTTGGAATGCAAAGTAACATGTCGCAGAAATTCAATTGATATGTCACAGAAACTATATTCTCTCCATTTTGTGATGTTTGAACTGAATGCAGTAATTAGCCTTTCAGTCAGGAAAATTCGAAGGGTGTCCAGTTTATGGATGTGGCCGCACATAACCTTCTGGAATTCTAAGTAATGCGCATTCAGCGGTCTCTGTATCCATATTGTTTATCACTTCCTCAAAAGCCATATTTTGCAAGCAATTTAATCTACCCCAGAGTTGGGATCATAACAAAGACTTATTTTAACCTATCTGATGCAAATATTTGCACGTAAATAAGTCTGGCTAGAATAAGTTTCATCTGTGTCCAGAGATGTCTGTCACTATAAGCACTAGTAATAATAATTTTAAAATGGCCAAATATTTTAGATGGTAATCCACTTGAATAGAATGACTTCACATTTGTTTGTCGAAATTTGCATTAATAGGTTGATTGGAGCCTTCACATCTTTGATAGAATAGAGCTGGAAACCAAGCTATAATGAACTGATAAATGATAAATGATAATCAGCTTTTTACACTATTTACATGATAGACTGTTGTAGGGCTTCATCCAAAACTTTTACTCTCAGGCTCCAGCAACTTGTGATCTCATATTGCTAATGATGCATTAACAATTTGCATAAAATCTATTAACTTAGTGTACTACACGTTCTGAAGTGGTTCGTTCCAGCCATAAACTAAGCTCCCAAACCCAAATCTCTTTGCCATAGGAATAAATCTCCAACTTGGCTCTCTTAGAGGGTATGCAGGATGAACCTATCCATTCTCTTTGGAAGATTTCTGCTTCTTAATCACTGTAGACAGATGATGGATGGAGATTTTCATCTTCTCTGCTTCCTTCCTTCTTCCTTCTTCTAGCACACTGGGTAAAAGGATACGCTGTTAGCTGCACCTACTTGAAAGAATGAATCTCAATCAACTCCTGTGAGAACTTTCCTGGCTATATTTTCTACCACTGCAAAATAAAACATAAAGCCTGGAGTGATGGTTCATCCATGAAGAAATTAGATGAATGAGGAGAAGAAGGAAGAATACCCTGAAAAAGAATTTATTTTCTTGTTGATACTGTAGGAACATCTTTTTTTGTAGGTAGTGATTTTTCTTGCACATTGTCTTCAGTGTGAGTCTCCTTCTCATTAGGCAGTATCACCTCTGAAACCTCAGCAGGAAATGTGTTGTTACCAACATCAGCAGTGAAGGATCTCTTGTAGTCTCTGAGTAATTACTAGCCTCTGTACGCGTATATGGCCTTACTGCAATCTGTAATAAGATCCTCCATGGCTTTTTTGATCTTCAGTCTGGATCATGCCAATGGAAAGATCTTCTAGCTTCAGTGCTCCGTATAAAGCAGTTGATGCATCAAGCTGAAGTTGGCACATGTCATTGGTGAGTTCAGCAGAATGAACTGACTTATTTGAATCTTTTTCACTTTCGCGTAAACAATGCTGATCGCTGTCAGAAGAGACATAAGGACTGACATTACGTACACAGTCTTCGAAGGAAAAAGCAAGGTTTGGGACCGTTTTCTGCAACAAATCTTTGATAACGGTGGCATTTGATTGATTACCCTCTCCTGCTGTTTCCTGAAATACCAACTCAGGACAAGAACATCGTTTTAGAGCTGGTTGCGTTCATTTTCAGTGCTATACATTCCCATTTCTTCTAGTCTCTCCTAAAAGAGAAATGAAAGGATAGAGTTTCTTCAAGGAATTCTGAACCACAGTGCTTTGAAACTACTTGAATTTCTACTGCAACTGACAAACAAAAAAGACTCAAATTCACATAATCCTTCTCCTTAATAATCCTCTTTATTAATCCTTAATAAAGAACAATGATGATTCAGAATGACATACAGGGAAACTAGAGAAATTCAGGTATTAGCCATGGCATGGTCTCGGATTCTTCTCCATCAAGTTTAAAATTTGTGTTCCTGCCATTAGCCATCACCTCTGTGTACTTGCGAGTGTACCACTTTCCCTAGGAGGAACGCATCTTGTTCTTTAAGATCATCTGGTTTTAATGTTTTTCTTTAAACTGCCTACATTTTCTTGCTGACACATTGGCAGCTCTCTGATTAATGAGCTGGACCAAGTATGAATTGGTAGTCTGGCTCTAGGAAGCCTCCGGTCTCCCCAGATGGATGGCTTTTTTTGCCTGCAAGTTCAGCTATATTGCTAACTGCATTGCTTTGACCAATATAAGTTCTTCTTTGGATTGCAGGAATTCCTATAAAACTTTATCTAGCACCAACAGTATAGATGTCGTCTGGTTTGACCTCCTCTCTGTGTCTCACACTTGCTATAATCTGCAAGATGGTCCAAATTGTTTCATAAAGGGGTCAGTATTTTCTTTCGGTTTGTGGCTGTGTTGTTGAATTTTGTCCTGTCTATTATATATTGTTAGGTCACAAATTAAAGGTTGACCCAAAAAGTTTTAAGACTTCTTGATATCTCCTGGTTTCTTCAATGTTCCCCTGTCTGACCATAATAATGTTGGCACTGGTGTATAATAGCACACTGTCCTGGTACCTATTTGGTTTCTCGATGAGTCTGGAAATGGTGTGGTAACAATTGAAGTGGCAATGCTAGCTGATTCTCACCAGAGCCTGAACAAGGTCTTCTGCATGGTCCAAGAGCTTTGGAGGGTGGAAGTTTTCTCTGTATCTCTGTGACCTACTTTCAGCTGCAGTGGGACTCCCCTAAAAAAATGCCATTTGTTTGCTGCTACAGTCATTTCGAAAGTGTGACCTACAAATTCGGATTATTTTTCAGCTTTCCTGCCATACTCAGTGGTGATGGTGATCCTTTAGAAAGTAGTTCTGGACTGCCTCCACCATGCATTAATAGTATGGCTGGGGTATATTTGATAAAAGAGAGCTGGAAGCCATGCTGTTATAAACTAAGAAACACTTATCAATACTTACACTGTTTACAAGGTAGACTGTTGCAAGACTTCATTTGAACCTTCCTCTCAGGTTCCAGTAGCATGTGATCGGTCTCCACTGATGATTTTAATGTAATAATCATTAACTTGTTATATTATAACACCAAGGCAATTGGTATTCTTTTCTGTGTTACCTGCCTCTAATAACCCAGTGAACAGATTTCTTTGCTGAATGACGCTGCATTCGGTTTTGCACAAATTTTATACTTCACCATTGTATTACATTTTAAGACAGCACTCCCTCATGATGTCCTGCACTAACTTCTCAGAAAAGATGTAATTTCATGAGCATTTCAATTAATGCCACTGGAGTAGTTTATAGAATAAGTCCCAATGAATGCAACATCCTATTAATGAACAGAGCAACCTCGGGAGAGGATTTACGATCTATCTCTTTAATGCGTGCTTGAAGACAAAAATCAGAGAGACTAGGATTAGAATCCCTATAGAAAGTGACAACTCCATGTTGTCTATTGAAAATGACACAATTCTGAAAATATGATAAGTATTATATATAACTGCAGAATTAGAAGTTTTGCTTCTGTTTGCCACAGACTAAGACATACATTTTTGTGTGCTTGAAATTGGGAATTTAATTTCATTTTTGAAGTCACAATGGATTTATCACAAAATTGACAGTGTGGGGTTCTAATCAATTAGCAGAAGAGCTCAGCTTGAATCACTGCAGAGGATGACATCTGCACCTGCTGTGTTCATCCTCAGGCTGTGAGCCACTTCTCGTGTTTTGATCAAGAAGAATATCTTATCTTCTAAAGAGAATCTACTATTTGTCATGCTGTGTGTCTAGTTTCTCAGACAGGTGCATGAATACTTCTGACCGTAATGAGCTGTAGAGCACAACCTCCCTGCAGTCATTTCCAAATGCCCATGGTTGGAGACCAGTACCATTTTATTATAGTACTGAGCTCTATGTTTCTGTCACTGGAAATGACAACTGTTTCTGACTACTACTGCATGAGATTGAAACATCATTGTGTCTGAAGTGGATGTATTGAGGAGCAGCAGCAACACTGGGATAACTCATTAGAAGTGATGTTCTATGTTGGTTTAAAGTTCTGAATCAATCTTGGAATCTGTCAACAATAAATCAGTATTTTGAGCTGCATGTTACCATGCTAAATATATAAATGTGTACAAATTTACCTTGCTGAAGGCACTCAATTCTAGAAATAGGTTCGTAGTTTGTAACTGATTATTTCCCACTGTTCTAAACAGAGAATGAGCTCCAGAATCCTGTCAATTTTAGTAACCAATAGATGATCTATAATACATGATAGTGGATACAAAACTCACAGTGAATTATGGTTATCTCTAGTTGCTATGCATTTGTGATGTTGTAGACATTGTTTTAGAACAGGTTTAGGATACTGCTGCAATAGTTGTTTGAAGCAAATCTCACTGCTGAGTCTATGGCCAAAGCAAAGTTGGTGGGAATGGGGATTTATTGAAAAGGATGGATGTGAACATTGAGCAAAGGTGCATGGTTAGAGTGGCAGGACACCTAGAGGTGTGTTCATACATTAAGCATGAGTATGCAGCAGACAGGACTGTGTAGCAGGTTGGAAGTACAGTGGGCTGGAGCAGCCATAGACACACAGCTGGTGGCTGCTCTGCTATTGCTCATTTTAGACCACAGTTACAGGCTAAAATTAGTCTTAAACTGGCCAGAGGTCAGCTCCCCACAAAATTCCAAAATGTTTTTTGAATTGAAGTTTTTGGTTCAGTGACCAGTACTGCTATTCCACATTGTTAGGGACCTGGGTTCGATTCCAGCATCAGGTGACTGTCTGTGTGGAGTTTGCACATTCTCCCTGTGTCTGTGTGGGTTTCCTCCTGGTGCTCTGGTTTCCTCCCAGAGTCCAAAGATATGCAGGTTAGATGGATTGGCCATGCTAACTTATTCTGTAGTGTCCAGGGATATGCACGCTAGGTGGATTGGCGATGCTAAATGCAGGGTTACAGGAATAAAGTAGGGGCCTGGTGGGGTGCTCTAAGGAGGGTGGGTGGAGACGTATGGATCAAATGACCTCTTTCCGCACTGTAGGGATTCTATGACTCTAAGTTTAATCTTAACTGACCTAGATGAACTTTGCCCGTTGCCCTAACCACCTCTCCTGATACTCAGAAGGTAACAAAGTTGAGCAATAGATTTCTATCACAGATACACCAAGGCAATGGTATTCTTTTCTGTGCTACCTGCATCCAATAATCCAGTGAACAGATTTCTTTGCTGAATGTTGCCGCATTCGGTTTTGCACAAATTTTATACTTTTCCGTTGTTTGTATTACATTTTAAGGCAGCACTCCCTCATGATGTCCTCCTCTAACTTCTCAGAAGAGATGTAGATTAGTAGATTTAATGTTGCTTCATCCAGTTAGCCTTTTCGCATTCTTGAAATGTCACTTGAGGTTTGAATATTCCCACTTGTATACTGTGGTAACCACCATGGCTTCAGACAACCTTCAGATACCTGTGAACACTATTTAAAACAGATGTTAGGGACCCTTGCTAGTCAGAATTGGCAGGGTCTTAGCCCAGCTCAGAAGCCACTTGTTGCATTAGGTGAAATTTACTCATTCATCTCACACTATGATTGAATTGCAAATGTTTTTGACAGCTGTTACATAGTATGACGCTAATGGTGGCATGATTCAGTACAATATTAATCTTAATTTTTGCTGCCAATCATTGTGGACAATATCTACAATAGCTGCTGGAATTTGATTTAATTTAATAAAATAATTCAGCTGTCAAAATATATCCAAATTTGATACACTGTGAACTAGCCTAGTCTGTTCAAATGAAGGATATATTGCTTCCTCTTGATTTCAGCGTGAGTTGTTGAGTTTCAGTCTCTGTGATGTTGTCATGGTGTAGATACATGATCCACTGAAAGATTCAGCAATGCCTGAATTTATTGCTGTTACTGTGGTGGATGAACTTCTTGTTCTACATAGACCTAGAGTGTGGCACAAAGATTTTCTTTTTAAAGAAAACTTGTTCAATTAAAAAGACTATTGCCAATCTATATTCATCTGGACTTGAAATGTTAGCTTGCTCTCTCCATGGATGCTGCCTGACCCACTGTGATTTCTAGTATATTTTATTTTCTACAGCAAACAACTTTGTCCCTTCCCTTGAAAATTTCTGAGGCTGCAATAAGGTTATTTGCAACATCAGCATGGCATTTGAGTACCAAATAAGCTTTTGATTAGCTGACAATGCCATCACAGGAGTTGTCTATTCTTACTTCTGAATATCACTCATTTCCATCTCTGTCTCAGCTCTCCCATGCCTGCGTTACTTCTTCCAGGGCAAGCCTGCCTGACCTCCCAGATTCTACCCTCTGTCTCCTTGAAGTCATCCAAAAGTCCTGCTCATGTCTTACCTCGTATCTAATCCCATTCATCCATGTCATGAATGTTTGCCTACATTGGCTCCCAGTTAAGCAATGCCTCAATTTTAACAATCTCATCCTTGTATTCAAATCCACCCATGGCCTCACTTCTTCCAATCTTTGTAATCTCTTCCATTCTCACTACCCTCTGGGATATTATGGCCTCTACAACATCCCAAATTGTAATTGCTACACCATTGCTTAGACCTTGAGCTATGGATTTATTTTCTCTGACTCTGTACCTCTCTTTCCTCCTCTATGGAGATCTTTAAAATCTATTTCTTTGACTAGGCTTTTTGGTCATTTGTATGTGTCTCCATGTCAGGTTTTGCTTAGTATCCTGTGAAATACCTTGAGATGTTGTACCATGTTAAAAGTGCTATATAAATACAAGTTGTTGTTGTTTTTGAGAGTTAATAATAGAATTGTTTGCACCAGTATTTTTCAGCTGCCTGTGTTTTTCCTCTCGAACAGGACGATCCAACCAGATGTGCATGACAAGTTGTTTTTGCTCGAGACACTCTCTGTCTATTGTGGCTTGAAGTTATGCCAGGCGTTCTTGCTTTTTGCTTTTGCTTTTTATATTTTCTGGAATTTTTGCTATTATGACAGCTTTCTCTTTATCTTTAAGGTCCAGCTTTGGAAGCATACTTGAATATTGTGTGTTGGCTTTGGGGAAAAATTATATAGCCCACTGATTCCTGTTCTTCTGGAGGAACTTCACATGGAACAATGCACTACCTTCTTTTAACAATTAAAAAAAATTCAGCAATATTATCAGGGGACTGTATTCATAAATTTGAAACTTAAGAGTTCTGCACCAATGTGTTCATGTTCCCAAGTGTTTTGTCACATCAAATATGTGGAAGACTTATCCATGAGCAGGAATTCTTACAGAAAGTTAATTCTTAGTAATTCTTACTCACTAGTGTGTAACAGCCCCTTCCCACTTATCAGCTTGGGTATAGTTTACATTGAACAAATGTTTGACAATTGTTTAATTTCATTAACATTGTGAATAAAACCCAACACCAACTTCTCAAATAAGGGTCCTGATTTTGTTTTGAAATAAAATTTAACATTTTAGATGTTAATTAATTCCCAACACTCATCTTGTGTAATATGTCTTCAAGAAGATGTTTTTGCCTGTATCAAAAAAATGTTATTTTCCTTCCTCAAATGTTTGTCTATGTTGCCAATCACAATTTTTAAAAAAATTGAAACTCCTGTATTCAGATGATTAGAGGGAAAAAAGGCAAACTGACAACCTTTGGTAGAATCACATCAGGTTTCAGAATTGCCTTACAGTTATTATGGACGAAACCATAAAAAAGTGCCACAGAGCGTTAGTCACTTCATTCCAATGAAAGCAGCCTAATAAAAGATTGTGAAATGCAAAGAGATGTGAAATTGAGTTTGGCAGATTATGGTAACATATCTTTGGTACCACAGCTGTTGGATCCCATGTTCTGGTTGTAAAAGTGTATCAAGTACCTAAAAATATTTGCCATATAGGTCATCATTGCATAGTAACAGCACTAAGTGGGAATCAATGTCACGTAGACACTTAAGAAAACTGTGTCTATGGCAAGACACTCAAAAACTGTGGCAATTGATTTAAGGTAGTGTCCAGGCACACCTGTGGGCGCTGTGTCAAAGCATTTCACACTGAAGTGCATAGCTTTCCTTCATCATGTTTTATGAAATGTCTTGTGCAGGCCCAAAGGGTTGGGGGCAGGTTCTGTTCATTTGCATAACCAAGAGGTGTACCACTCCTGAGGCAGATGTCCATTCAACATTGCTCTACTTACCAGAAAGAAATTTCCCTGAGGGGTATTTGAAAACAGCAGTTGGGCCCCTTGCATTTTTAATGAAGTGCTAAACACCAGTTCCTGGCCACCATTCAAAAATTGGACCTAACAGCCACGACAGGGGGCTTGAATACACAGCTGGAAGCTTGCCACTGACGACCAGATGCAACCCACACCATTTTCTGCCCTGTAGCCTTTTTTAAAAAAAATGCAATACAACACAGTTTGACTGTTCAAAAAAGAAAGCAGTTATGAAAGAAAATTGCATATTCAAGCAAATTCAAGATTGAGTAATTTTTCAACTTTCTTACCCACTCTCCAATTATTAAGGAGCTGCATCAAATCATTACAATTGCCTTGCAATCTTTACTCAAAGGTTGAAAGAAATTAGAACTTTCAATTCATAGCTGAATAGACGACATGACAAAGTATCATCTTTTAAGATAGTTACTGTAATGAATAGACTAAAGGTGCTTTTGATTAAAAACTACTTTGTTGAAATAACTCCGTGGAGACTGGTATCCCATCACCAAGTCACCATTTATTAATGTGTGCACAGTACGTAGTCTCTGACCAGCTAACTCAGAGCCAGTGACTAGAATGAGGAGACTCTCTGATGCTCCTGTTTATGTCTGTCAGCCAGGGCTCCCTGATTGGCCCAGATTAACAGTCCCAATCAGGGATTTCATACTCAGTGTGATCCACCTGGCCAATCTTGTTCCAATCGCAACTGTCATATACATAGATATTCACTTCTCTCAGAATTGGTATAAAAATGATTCATAGCTCCCAAGTGTCTTGCCTTTTTCCTTCCTTAGTTCTGGAGTTAAAAATTTCCAGACTGTCATTTATGCTATGGGTTATCCTGTAATTATCTCTCTCTAGGTAAAACTAAGCTGTTCTTCTAGCCTTGACATAGCTACCTATGAATTTTGTCTTTCCAATCTGAGTGCAAGTTCGCATTCACATTTCTCAAGGTGAACTACGACATTCTATGCTACCAATAGTTATTCTCCCTGCCAGGCTCACCATCTAATAATGATATTTTAGTAAAGGCTGCAATAAGGACTTTATAATGTCTTTCTCTGCAGCCTTCTCTATGTGTACCTTTTATATAAGTTGAAATGCTGATTAGCTACCCTTTATGCTTCAAATTTATCCTATTCTAGAATCAGACAGATGGTTCAAGGCATACGCTTTTGTAACCTGACATTTTAACAAATTCCCTTAGATTTGGAGACCTGTGGTTTGTCCATTGGCATCATAACTGCATTTGCAATTGCTTGCAAATGTGAATCTGCAACTCCTTCCCAGTAAAATAATGTAGGCCTTTCTTGAATATGTAATTGACCTATGACCCAGATCAGTTGTCAGGCATACTGCAGTACAGGTGACATGACATTTTTCATTTTGCCTTAAATTTAAAGATGCAGTCCAAAAGTTACTCATCTTATAAACGTCACAGGTGTAAAACTGTACTTGGCTTGCTGTGGGGAATGGTAGTGTATGTATAACATATGTATCCTTATATATAGTGTTTTATTCATTCACGGATGAGGGTGTCACTGGCTAAGCTAGCATTTATTGCCCATTCCTAATTGCCCAGAGGTCAGTTAAGAGTCAACGAACTGCCGTCAGTCTGGAATTATATGTAGGCCAAACTAGCTAAAGATGGCAATTTCTTTCCTTAAAAGACATGAGTGAATCAGATGGGCTTTTTCTGACAATTGAAAATTGATTCATGGTCATAATTAATTTCAGGTTTTTATTGAATTCAAATTCCTCCTTCTGCTATGGCTGGAATTTGAACCCAGGTGCCCAGAACATTACCTGGGTCTCTGGATTAACAGTCTACTGATAATACAACTAAGCCATCACCTCCCCTGTGTGCTAAAGTACTCTGAGTTAATTTCTAATTGTTGCACAATGGTCACGTTTCCCCATGAAAGAAGTGAGCATTCAGTTCAGAACACATTGCTGTGAAGTATCTCACGTTGGGATGTATTGCTGCCTCTAGGGTTGTCAGGCAGCCAGAATCGTTAATTCCTTCAGAGACAATTAGGGGACTAAAATTAGAAAGAAAATATACAGTGGCAAGATTAACAATAGTCAGTTTACTCATGATTTCTTTGTATATTTGTTAGTTCTATTTGCCAATCAAAAATGTGTATTATCCTGTGGTATAGAGAATTCAATTGCATATTGGTATGAGTCAGACCATAAGATAAAGAAAGGTCTTTAATTGGCTCTCTGCATGAGGCAGGTTATGAAATGCTAAGAGATCAACAAAAAGCAATTTCCTGTTCATTCATCATCTCAGTCTGGTGTTCTTTGGATTCTCATAAATCTAGCACTGGCAGAGCATGATTTAGCAGGAACCTTTGAGTGTTGATAAACATTTAGATCATGCACGTATAAAACGCTTTCTTCTTTTTACACAATTTATTCTCAGAACAGAACTGGCAAGGACAGAATAGCTTACCAGTTGAGTACCGAATGTGGAAGGAGGAAGTATTGCTGGTTGTTGGGCTCACTTTTAAGATCATCAGTGCAGTAGAGCTTATTGAGTTGAGAACCCCTTGGGTTCCTTGGTGAACATTAATACTTGAAGCTGGAACTGTGACCAAATAATGACTCTCAGGAATCCTGTGTCTTTGTTTCAGTGTTTCTGCAAAAATTGTACTTAGCATATGGCATCAATGCAACAGGTTTAATTGAAAACATGAAGGAACAGTGAATCAAAGTACCATGATTTTATTTCCCATGCCTTTCAGCATTATCTACTTTATTTTCTCTGACCTTTTAGTGATTATAAGAATCAATTGTCTGCTGCCATTATGAATTATGAATGCTATATTTTGAAGAGCTGGAGGTTGCCATTTTAAAAACTATCCTGAGGGATTAGTTAACTGATATGAGACAATTTCTGTCAGTTTGGACCTATGAAAATGATAAGTGGAAATTTATGCAAATCAAAAGCAAAAAAAAAACACACACACAAGTAATTGCAGCTTATTATGATGTACTACTGCAGGGTCAGATTTGACATTATGACATCTGGCACATTAGACAATTATAATTGTCAGTCAGCTGGAGATATTTAAATAGTGATTTGAGCAATTCTGTGCTGAGGTCTAAGCTCACTGCAACAGAGTACAACGAAACATTGGCAGGATCTCACTGAAATAAGAGTGGAACAAAGACTATGTGGGAAGCCTAGTGATTATTAACATCACTGTATATGTATTTAACAAGAGTAGCTTATGTATGAGACAAGTCAACAATGGGATTCCTGATGGCACAAATTATGAGTGCAAAATTTGACCATTAAAATCTTCAGACAGTGTTGCTGGTGTTCAACATTGATATTTTGTATAATGTAGAGCACTATTGTATGCACTGTTTTTAAATTTGTTTGCAGTTTCTGGCTGACATTTCTTGATTGCATTGGTAGGGTGGGACTCTGTAAAATTGACAAAGTGTCGGGTAAAGATAGCAGTGACATCTGACCTCGGGCAATAACTGGTGGCACAGTAATACACAAACTCCCGAGAACCTGACATCAGTTGCCATCGTACTGCTCCATTAGCTGTTAGAAATGTGGAATTTTTCCATTAGGTTTTAAAATATAATATTTCACTTAAATAAAACAGAACATCTTGGATAGGAAGAACAATGATCATGTTGACTGTCCCCAGGGATGGGCCCATGTGATCTAAGCTGAAACCTGTTGAGGTCAAGGAAAGGTTTTCATACCTTGGTATAGAAATGTGAGGAATGTGAGGAATAAAGTTGCCCATTTATATTATAGTTAAATAAGATTTATATACCTGATAATTAAAAACCGATTAAGAAAAATAGGAAATGATGAAGATATTCACTATTTTGCTGAGTATATGAAAAAGTATAGATTCATTTTTCTAGTGGAGACCCTACATTTGAACACAAACATCTGAATTCAGTGCTGAACTGTCTTGGGAAAGCTGAATAAAATTTGTTACCATGGGGAGCTTACCTGACATTTAAATGCTGACTCATAAAAGAATAACAGAGCTCTGAGGTATTGGTTGCTAAGATGCAATTAGGTGGAATTGGAGCCTTATGTAAGGTTCAGAAACTTCAGTATCGTGGAGCTACAGGCGTAGAACCTGGAGATGTAATTTCTCATTTTCCATTTTGGCATGTCAACTGTCAATTGATGATGCATTTTGTAAATATTTAAAAATACCATTCGGAAATGATTGTTAATGAGTTATACATTTGATAACAACAACTGAAGTGCAGAAAGATGCCCTTGGTTATAAGCTAGCAAATCCTGCAAATGATTTTGTCCCTCATATTGCATTTTACCTATTTATATCAAAATCCAATTGATCCCTATTTTAATGTTAAAATAGTGGACAAATAGATTTGCTACCAATACCACTAGTGTTTAAACCATAATGTTGTCTGATTATAATTTCCAGGCTTAAATCTCCTTCTGCTGTGTTACAACCTCGCTGTATGCAGTTAAAAACTCTGGTTCAAGCAGATAACTTTGTTTACAGAGATCATCAAATAGTCCAATTCCAAACTAAGTTTAATAATATTTTATATTTAGTCCACATTTGCGAGGGGAAAAATACAACCTGGTCAAAAATCCCCCTAGTCTCTGTATGTGTGATGTATATTGTAGAATACATCCCAATTCCTCAGTGTCCAGGCAGAACAATTTGATTAAAGAGCTCAAACTCCCGAGAACCTGACATCAGTTGCCATCGTACTGCTCCATTA
>NC_063359.1:15957453-15990414 GCF_021869965.1 Rhincodon typus | reverse complement strand
CTTCTTCAGAAAATTTCTGAAGAAGGGTCTAGGCCCGAAACGTCAGCCTTCCTGCTCCTCTGATGCTGCTTGGCCTGCTGTGTTCATCCAGCTCTACACCTTGTTATTACATTTGTATAGTAGCTTTGAAATTGCCCAACATGCTTCAAAGGAGCTTTACTGAATAAAATTAAGACCAAGCCACATGAGTTAGTGGGACAATTGACCGAAAACTTGGTCAAAGATGAAGGTTTTAAGGAATGTCCTCAAAGAGGAGAGAAAGAGAGGTTCCAGGAGTACAGTCTAGAGCTTCAGACCAAAGCAAGGGAAGACATAGCCACTAAAAATGCAGCAATTTAAACTGGGAATTTTCAAGAGGTCAGAATTGGATGTATACATATTGTCATAGGATTGTGGAGATGGAGGAGGATGCAGAAATAGAGAGAGTGTCAGGCTACAGAGGGAATTGAAATTGAGACTGAGAATATTAAAGTTGAGGCACTGCTTAAAAGAAAACCAGGTTAGCAAGCAGGGTGTTGATGGGATGGAGAGAGAAGGAAATTATGGATACAGAGCAATACAAGGGAATACATAGTGACTCTGTGATAACTGGAAATAATGAGACCATGTGGAATTTCAGTTTAAAGTGGCTGTGAGTTGAGGGAATTGGACTGCACAGGCATTGCGGTAATTAAAAAAAAAAATCATTTATGGGATGCAGGCATCACTGGCTTGGTTAGCATTTATTGTGCATTCCTAATTATCCAGAGGGTAGTTTAGAGTCAACCGCACTGCTGTAGGTCTGGAGTCATATGTAGGCCAGAACTGGTAAGGATGGCAGATTCCTCCCCTAAAGGAGATTAGTGAACCAGATGAATTTTTCTGACGATTGACAACAGTTTCATGGTAGACAAACAGGATGCTGGAAGAACAAAGCAGGCCAGGCAGCATCTGGAGGAAAGGAGCAGTCAACGTTTCGGGTATTACCCTTCTTCAGAAGAAACATTGACTACTCCTTTCCTCCAGATGTTGCCTGGCTTGCTGTGTTTTTCCAGCCTCCTGTTTGTCTACCTTGGATTCCAGCATCTGCAGTTTATTTGTCTCTAATAGTTTCATTGTGATCATTAGACACTCAACTCCAGATTTTATTTTCAAATTGGATTCAAATCATGGTAGGATTCGAATCCAGGTCCCAAGATCATTACTGGGGTCTCTGAATTAATAGACTAGCAATGATAACGCTAGGCACTCATCTCCCCTAATGCAGTGATATCAAGAATGCTGTGCGACTGATGATTGGGACCCATGTATGGTTATGGAATGGGCTTTGCAGCTGGTACAAGTCAGAGAGAGGCTTCAACTATAACCATTCATGCCTGTCTCTGTTGAAAGGCCAGATCAGAGAGCACTTGTAACTGCCAAGGGCACCCCCATCATTATTCAATTGATTTTGTACATTCAGACTTTATGAAAACAGGAGATACATCATATAGTTAGTGGAGTTCAATGCCATCTCCGAACTTGCAGGCTGACTTCATCCAGGTAAAATAATTCACTGCAGGAGCTATGAGAACCCTGTCTGCTCTATTGCAGTTTTTCAAATTCAAGGCATATGAATCATCGTTAATCCGAAATAATCAGTCACAGTGTTTTGAATAAATGAACACTCTAAAGTCAAATATGGTTGAAGATAGTCTAGCCTGAATAAGGAGCTTCGCATGATATACTCCAGTGCTTCACAGAGCGTCAGATCAATCCCCTCCTGATATGCTAGTTACAATGAAAAAAGCAAAAAAAAGACAGTGGCTAAAATGTTAAATGTAGAAAATGAATAAGGCTTTATTTTGAAGCAGTTTGTACCTTAAAAAAGTGGTGATAAGAATTTGTGTAGATTCAAGTTCCAGCCAAGTACAGTGATATGTCTGTTAGTTATTGTTGCTCAGATCTATATCACAGAATGGATCTACATTTGGTAGGGTAAAGCTGTGTTCAATTTATGCATGAATAAAAGAACCCTTTGCCTCATAAGGTGAGATCATTCCTTTTGTTTTTATCCATGGTGTACAAAGGAGAATATTTAGGGGAGAATTAATTATACTTTCCTCCTTAGAGAAGAACAGCATTCATCATAGCATGAACTTTTAGTCCTTTTTTTGTGGTTACTTGCTGAAGTCTGTGCTAGGAAAGTGTATTGTAAGTGCATTTCTTTCAGCATGGTTGTATTCAGTTTCTCCAGTTTTGGAATTCACTCCCACATGTGTAAAAATTGAAAGTTCAACAGAAGCATTAAAACCAGAGTCGTTCGTATTTTATTTTTAAATTTCATGTTTTCCACACTTCTTTTAAAATGAGATTTTATCTTTATTGTTTCAATTATCTGTGGAAAGTACTTTCAAAATAGAATTTTCAAAGGGTAATTGCAAGTTACATTTTGTGGACTTTTTTGCTGGAGAGATATCCAAAAATATTTTCAAATATGTTCTCTGTATTTTGAATTTATTTGCATTTGATACATTCTGATGGACACGTATATACAGATTAATTTTCTTTTCAGTACTGTATTCTACAATCGCCAGTATCTCAATTTAATTGTGCCTGCAAATAAAAGACTTGAGCATGCAATTTTGAATTAAGCATATTTTTTTCAACAGGATAAATGCAATTTGAACTGACTGAGCAACAAATCAGCTGACATAGGATCTTAGGAGTAAACCATTTATCCCTTTTAGCCTGTTCTGCTATTCACAGAACTCTGATTTGTACTGTGGCTCTGCCTACCTGTCTTGGTTTTGTAGCCCAAGCAAAATCTATCGATTCCTGTCTTCCTTCCATCAGGTTTACAAGTCGTACTGAAGTCAATCATGAAGGCGATGGTGCCACTGCTTCAGATTGGGCTTCTCTTGTTCTTTGCGATTGTGATGTTTGCCATTATTGGTCTGGAATTCTACATGGGAAAGTTTCACCAAACCTGCTTCAGTGAAGAAACAAGTAAGGAAACATATTGCTACTTTAGAATGATGCTATCAGATTTTGCAATGCCATTACCTTATTATTTCCAGTCCAGAAAGGCAAAATAACAATTTTTTAAAAAAGTCTATATTTCTCTGATGCATCCAGAATTGGAGCAGCTCCTGTATACTTCTCATTGGATGACCACCTCAATAATATTTTTTAGTCAAAAGCAAGCCACTTGCTGTTTGTTTTAAAAATACAAGCATTTAAAAAGCATCTACAATGCTATAATATTTTTAAGCACATGTCTTTGCAAATACTAGATATAAAGGATTGAAGTATGTAAGCATGTGACCCTTTAACATCTATAACAGTCAGAATAGAAAACATAATTAAAAGTCACAACAGTGTTCTAGATCTGATTTTCAATATTGCACAAGTAAAATTAAATGTATACTAAATATTCACATCTATTTTCCAGCAAGAATTGTAGGGAACATTTATAACTTTAATTGTGCTTATGCCTGTGTTCTTTAAATGATCATTTTCTGCTTGAAGCTCAGTGGTAAAGTTGCTGTGTGAATGGTTTTACTGTGGCAGATGGAATGCTTGCTTCCGTACAATGTGTTCCCCAGTTTAGATAATGGATTTGCAAGCAGGTTATTGTAGTGTTCCTGGAACTGAAATTGTTTATAAGATGTTCCAAAACAATATGGTACTTCTGGTAAATTAATCGGCCAATTACCCATTTCATTTTCAGAAGATGGAAGACTCGATTCTGACACACAATACTCCCACCGTTCTAGTTGGAAGTCATCTCTTCTTAGTTGTATGTTTTCAGGATTGTTTGATTAGATTGTCACAGTTACCCAATTCTGCTGAAACTACCTTTTGGTACTAACTTAACAATGGTGAAATGCGAGAAGCAAGCAGGTATTGCCGTGAGAAACAAGAACTTTCAACGGATTTATACATTCTTTCATTGGGTAAAATTGTCTCAGTTCATTCAGTTACTCCATGAGGTGATATGATTTATATTTTTAAGCTTGTAAAGGGACTAGATAATGCATTTTTTTTTGTTGTCCAGGGCAGTAAATCATCAGGACATGTCATGTGCTCGAAAGTGTGCATTGAAAAAGAGTTGTAGGGATTGTGGTGATTGAGAAAGGTAATGCTGGTGTTGGTTCTGCACAACTGCTATTGGAAATGCATTTCAGCGCGTGTTGTCAATTTTAAAAACAGGTTATCTAAAGGTCTGAAAAATGTAGTCAATTTTGATTCTTTCAAATGCATATTAATTCAGTTACTTCAGAGAACAATATCTGGCATACAGTGTGGGAGTAATGTGAGACTTGATGCTAAAAGTGTAGAAGGCTTAGGAGAAATTTGTATCTTTAGTTATTAAATCTTCCCACTTCTGCAGGTTTCCTAACTAACGTTATGTGTGAGACTGTGGTAGTCAAATTGATAGAGGTCAATTGCAATAGTAGGTCAGGGAATCTCATTATTGATGCATCATGTGGCAACAGAAAGGTAAAAATCAAACAAGGCAGGCTGTGCTGTTTAATTGTCTAGCAATTCATAAAATATTTCTTAACAATGTGGTTACAAACGTTCAGAATACCAAGTATTTGAGAATTAGGCCATTCTGATCATTATTTCTGTTACTGTAGGTGGATGGAGGTAATGTTTTCATCCTTGTCTGTATTTTTTAAAAAATCTGAAAAACTAATTAAAGGATTTCGACAAAATCTGGCAGACAGACAGGGTATGGTTCAAGGAAGAACTGATTAGATTTTGGCAAAAATCTAGACCAAAGATTTTGGATTTTTTTTTCAAAGAATTCATTCATTCCTGGAGATTGGAGAAAGTTTACTTTATGTTTAGAATGTTGCAGGTTGTTTTATTTAGAATGTTGTTGATTGTCTCAGCTGTTGTGGTCAAATTTGTCCCTATTGTTAAACAGAGTTTTCAGAGCAGATTGATGGCTGTGGATTGGCCTAAAGCCTCTTCAGTGAGATGGAACCTCTTAACAAAGTATTTATTTATTTCTCTCTTTGTCATTAGGCTATTAACTAGGCAGAGACAAATCTCAGTCATGCTGCAAATTGCAATAAAGTCAAGTTAAGACGACCAGGTTGCGTTATATACTCTATTGAATGCTCTCTTTCCTTGTTAATGAATTAAATTTAATATTCTGACATAACTAATGGAAAGATTGAACTGCCAACAAGATTGGTCATCAGATCTAAATCAAATGGAAAAAAATGCTTGAAGACAGAGTGGAATGAGAAGGCTCAGTTGGCATTTGAGTGTGATTTCATCAGACTTAATGAAATATAAGTTTCAGAATTGTATTATTAATTGTACTTCTAAATTACTAGCCTATCTTTTTCTTCTGCAATTGCTAATTGTACTGCTCTGTTTCTTAAATTCAGTTGCTTTTTCATACTTATAGTACAATTGCATATGCAATTTTTTGGATGAAATGAGTTGATTACTTTAAATAATATTTTATTCCAGATAAAAGCAAGTTATGCCTCTGCACTGAAGTACAATTCATTACGGCTTTTTTCAGTCACAAAAGTATGAGTCCTCAAAGGAAATGTTTCTTAACCTCTGGTTCAAAAAACTAATATGAGGAGTCATGTTTATTCACTCAACAACTGGATGGCAAACGATGGCAAAATAATGACATTTCATTCATCTGAGCACTTTGCTGCAATTTGATGAGACCTGCAAGATTTTGAACTGTGGCCTTATTGTTCTAAAGGGAACTCAATATCACTAATTCTTATCAGGGACTACGATGTCATATCTTTCTGAACTGTATCTTGCATTTCCAAGAACAGAAATTTGTAATAAGTTACTTCTGTTACCAGAGTAATCAATTCTTGGTGAAAAATATGACTGTATGAACATTACAGTTTCATTGTTCCTGTTGACCTAGCAGCTTTTAAGGATTAAAAAAGAAAGAGAGGATGTAGGCAATACGTGAACTTGAGTTGAAGATAAAGAAGGATAAAGATTAAGTGGCAGTACAGTCTTCATGGACCAAATGGCCTCTTCTGTACTGCATGATTCAATGAAGAACAACTAAAGAGAAAAAAAAGTGCATTACTCGAGATGGGCAGAAGATACAAAAAACAATGATCAATTGACACATTCAGCATTTTAAACTCTCCAAATATTGTCTATGCACAAGAATGAGATTTAGTTTAACTTGTTTCTATTCAGAGCCAGAAAGGTTGATTGCCATTGTATTAGCAACTAGAGCATTGTTAAAAAGGTCAGGCAGCAGCTGTGGGGGAGAGAAAACAGAATTAATATTTTGGGTTGATCATGCTTGAAGTCAAGCATTAACTCTGTTCCTCAGTCTGCTAAGTATTTTCACCATCTCCTGTTTTTACTTCAGATTGCCAGCATCTGCAGTATTTTGCTTCCTAAATAGTGTTCCTTTATAAACTTTTTCTAAATGAAGTCCATGTTTTAACAACACAAATTACATCATTTCAGGCTAAATAGGTTAAAACATGTGATGCTAGATAAATATTGATTGCATAAAAGTGTGCAAGAACATTTTTTGTAATCCTAAACAAACTCTCTTGACATGAAACATGGCGAGGTGAGATCAAGTTTGTGGTCTTGGGGTCAAGAAGATTAGAAAGTGGTAAAACAGCTGGTTACAGGTTGGAGAAGGGAGGATAGAAATAAGATGACTGGGCCAGGGATAGAGGAAGAGTGGAGAGAAGAAAGAATGAAGCGTATAATGGGGAGGTGAATATGAAGAAAGGGGAAGGAGAGGAGGAAGAAGGACAGGGAAATTGATGAAAATGGAGGAAAAAGACCAACCATTGATATCAGAAAAGATGTATTACTGTCCTGGGTCTTACACAGTGTAAATACTAAATTTCCCCTTAAATTGGGATTCTTGTGAATTGTTGTAATGAGTGCAAGACAAAAAGGCTTCAACAATTTTTTTCTTTTTTCAGCAATACTCAAGTATTGTTTCACCAAACAACAATCATTGGTGCATGGTTCTGGACCAAGGCCTGGATCTTCACTGGAAGCAGTGAGGAAAAGGATGCTATGGTGATATAGAAGGAAGATAAAAGAAAGGATAGGAGACGATGAAGAATGGACCAAGCATAAAGGACAGAATGTAATAATGGATGAGGAAGGGTCTGTTTTGAACTCAGGTTAACATTCCTCTCAAGTGTTGAAGTTTGAGTGGGCCAGTTTCATCTCAGAGTTTGATATGGAGAGGAGAGCATATGTTTCTGAAATGGAAGGAAATGCCACAGAGTGAAAGCTCTTTTCATGTTTGTTTTGAGTTTATTGTAGGTTAGACTTTTAACAGCCAAAACATCTTTAACTGAGTTTCAAATATTGTGATTGTTAGCAATTATCCTTAACTCCATATTTCTTGTCTTTAGCTGAATGAGGTGTACAGACACTTAAATGTTCTTGCAATAATGTTGCACAGAATATTACGTCTCTACATACCACAAGATTAAAAACATTCATTTTCCACTGAAAATTAACCAGCAAATTATGCACAAAATCTGGCAACTGTTTCAGTTGCGAACTGACCATTCTGAAACAGAATAGGAAAATTGCCTATGTACTCCAAGCATCTGCTTTTTAAATTGGATGGTGCAATTTAGGGGCTAGACTGGACTGTGTAGTATTAATTATATAGAAATTGAGTGTTACATTATATTCACATAGTGAATATTAACCAGAAATTCAACTGTGCTCCTATATATAGTACGAGATTGAAACTATGATTGGATTTGGATGTGCATGTTTGTATCGACATAAATAAATGCTTGGAAGTGTATTATACTTAGGCTTTTGTTTTGCCCTTCGCAGCCTGGCCATCAGCAACAGAAAATTTAGCACCAGTTTTTAGGCATTTCATTGACTTAAACTTGACAATGAGACTATAGAGGTTCTGGCAGACTCCTGACAGCAAATGGGCAGGATGCCACTTTGGTGAAGTGGTTTGTGTGTGCAGCTGGCAGGGGCATAGAGGTTACAATATCAATTTTCATACAACTTTGGTGTGATGCCCAAGACGCCATGTCCAAACACCATACTATTTTCAAAGTACTGTCTAAAACCTGCAATGCTGAAAATTATTTTATGCAGGATGATGAGTTCCTCCCATTTAAAGGGGTCATGAATTACTTACGGTTAGTTGCTGGATTATTTCTTCAAGTTGCTTTTATTCATGTGTTTGGGACTTGCCTACCCTTGCCTTAAGTTTAAATATTCCAGGTGGTGTGACTGACTAATGGACATTTCCATTTACTTGAAAGTTTGGGCTGAAACAAGTTGCTTCCAGGCACGGATGCCACAGTAGGGTTTTTGCTTGGGTTTGAGAATAAGTGAAAGAATGAAGAAAGGTCACACAGCAAGTCAAGCTGCTCGATGAAAGAGGAGTAGGAAGGGGAAGCCATATCCATCAAGATACCATGGCATGGTCGTTCAGTGGTTAGCACTGCTGTCTCACAGCGACAGTGACCTGGGTTCGATTCCACCCTTGGGCAACTGTCTGTGTGGAGTTTGCACATTCTCTAGGGTCTGCGTGGGTTTCCTTTGGGTGCTCCGGTTTCCTCTCTCAATCCAAAGATGTGCAGTTTAGGTGGTTTGTCCATGCTAAATTGCCCATAGTGTTCAGGGATGTGCAAACTAGGTGGATTAGCCATGGGAAATGCAGGGTTACAGGGATAGGATAGGGTGAGATACTGTTTGGAAGTCAGTGTGGACTTGATGAGTCGAATGGCCTACTTCCATGCTGTAGGAATTCTATGATTCTAACAGTCTTTAAGGAACAATTTTCTTTCTCTTCAAATTCAGCGAAAAATAATGCCTGAGATATATTTGCCTCACAAAAGAGGCCTGAAAACTGAAAATTGCTGCAGCTTCAATTACAACCTCAGAGTAGAATGAGAACAACATCATCTGTGGCTATCAAAATGACTGTGATTCTCAACTTCTCTGCCTTTAGTTCCGCTGAAGCTGCTGCTGGAGATATAAGCAACTGCTTGTAAAATACTACTGCACAAGCAACAGGGATACATTTCACAACTAACAGAGAGAAAAGTTCATTTCATTGCTTTTTACCAGAATTAAGCACAATGGTTTGCATAGATTGCAGATTTCAGTATAATGCAGGGTGCTTTTGACTTCAGTCACATTACTTTGCTATGTTTCAGGTGAAAGGCACCATTTTCATGTACTAAAATGCTTGTTAACTTGACAACAATCATGATTCCTTCACTCATCTGTATCACCTCCACAATTTGTGTATTTGATCTCTCATTAGTGAATCAGGGCTGGCTACTAGGTGTCAAGGATTTTCCACTGAAGACATGGCTTACTCTTTCAATCAGGGACCGAGGCATATGTGCACAATGGGATTACAATGACAGATATATATATGTCATACGGAATATTACAAAGTACGCCATCGACATTTGCTAAGTTGGGAAGCCAGAGCAGTATTAAGATTTGTGCTTCAAAACCACATCAACTCCACCTCCACTTACTCTGTACTTTGTTCTGTTGCTTACATGATTCTGGATGTGTTTATGCTGTGGAATTTTGGAGGAGTTTTTGCTGTTTAGTACATTTATACCTCACTTGGGTGAATTTACAATGATCTAACTCCTTAATTTAAATTAAATCAAAGGAACCTCTTTTGCTTATTCTGCGTAGCTTTAATGCATGTTGAAGTACATATTGAGTTGGGGACAAAAATGTGCTTAAAAGTTCAAAATTGGTCATAACAACCTCAGGAGTTAAAAGAGGTACTTAACTATGTTTCCAGACTTTGTTGTAACAATGTGTAAGCATGACTTTCCTCATCTGCAACTATTCTTGCTGCCTGCAGTTACTAGCTAATTATCAAGAGGCAAGAAAGTGTATCATTAGAGTTATATTTGAGTGATGTACCTGTTATGGTTGAAATTGCTACCAGGGTATAAAGGGTGTGTGCTTGTGGCAGAGAGTCCTGTAACAGTGCTAAGCAGTTGTGGAAAACTGTATGGAATTGATAAATTGACACTGATTGAAAGAGATTGTTACCAAGGGGTGATGAGAATGCACAAAATAGATTTGGCTAATGGTGCTGTTGGTGACAGGAACTGTCATTAAAGATGAACGCACTCATTATAAATCATCAGATTGTTACATTTCTTCCTTCTCGGAAGTAATCTTCCTTCTCCTTCATTCTCGGAGTAACTTTCCTGGTATTGGCCTGGACCTTTACCTCTTCCCATTGACCCACGCTGCTCCCTCCTTGGATACAGGATGCCTCCCCTTTCCGCCTCTTGCAGCACTGCCTTCAGTATTGCCATGAAAACTTGGTGTTTACCATCTGGCATGTTCTGCCATTTCTGAAGTATAATAGTTTGCATCCACTTTTCAAAAAATCTACCACCACTTACTACAGCCACAATTCACCTTTTCTTTGCTTAAGCTTCTTTTGAAAAGCTTTAGTTCTCACAATATTGCATCCCCTCCCCCACAGTCTGTGCTGTCAGCAAATATTGTACCATACCATAGGCTGCATGTAGACTTCATTTCAGAGTAGCAGGTGGCATTGTCATCTGCACAGAAACATAGAGGCATGGGGCTAATCACATGCAGAAATATTCATTCCTGTTCTCAGAGTTTAAACTAATTTAACCTCACCATCCCTCCCTGCCCACCTTCACTATTCCCAGTTGTTGTATTCAATTCCTAAAGCTATTGTGAAAGGTATTCATTAATCGCTCATTTGCCGTTACTGTTTGATTGGGATGTAAATGAAGATATATCCTGTTTTCTATCTCATTGTTCGTCTTCCAAATAAAATCTCATTCTTTAAAAACAGGCAGCTGCTGCTTTTCTCTTCTTATTGCTCGACTTCCCCTGAAAATGAATTGTTTTCATTTTTTATTCCCTTGCCACTCAGTGTACCACTGAGCTACCAGAAGAGAATTCTGCTGTTCCAACACTTGATATTGGCTCTCCAAATTTAACATGTTTATGGTGAAAAGGCTGTAATATCAATTTGATTGGAGCTTATATTTGTTTGTGATGTCTACATGTGCAGCAACAACTGGGAGATATAACTGTTCCATCGGATTATAGATTTGAAACCAGCCACAATTGCATGAAGGCCTTGCTTCCTGCTTTCTTTTATTACTCATTCACAGGATAATGTTGTCACTGGCCAAGTCAGCATTGGTTGCCCATCGCTAATTGCCCAGAGGGCAGTTAAGAGTCAACCACATTGCTGTGCCACAACGATGCCACCCGAAGGTTGCAGGAACAGCAACTCATATTCGGCTTGGGAACCCTGCAGCCCAATGGTATCAATGTGGATTTCACGAGCTTCAAAATCTCCTCTCCCCCTACCGCATCCCAAAACCAGCCCAGCTCGTCCCCACCTCCCTAACCTGTTCTTCCTCCCACCTATCCCCTCCTCCCACCTCAAGCCGCACCCCCATTTCCTACCTACTAACCTCATCCTGCCCCCTTGACCTGTCCATCCTCCCTGGACTGACCTATCTCCTCCCTACCTCCCCACCTACACTCACCTTTACTGGCTCCATACCCGCCTCTTTGACCTGTCTGTTTCCTCTCCACCTATCTTCTCCTCTATCCATCTTCTATCTGCCTCCCCGTCTCTCCCTATTTATTTCAGAACCCCCTTCCCCTCTTCCATTTCTGAGAAGGGTCTAGGTCCGAAACGTCAGCCTTCCTGCTTCTATGATGCTGCTTGGCCTGCTGTGTTCATCCAGCTCTACACCTTGTTATCTCATATTGCTGTGGGTCTGAAGTCACATGTAGGCCAGACCAGGTAAGGACAGCATTTTGCTTCCCTAAAGGACATTAGTGAACCAGATGGGTTTTTCCCAACAATTAACAATGGATTCATGGTCATCATTAAACTCTTGATTCCAAGAATTGAATCTTGGAATCTTAATTCTGTTTTTTTTTAAATTAAATTCAGATTTCACCATCTGCTGTGGTGGGATTTGAACCCAGTCCCCAGAATATTATCTGAATCTTTGGATTAATAGTCCAGCAATATAACCACTGGGCCATTGCCTCCCCAGCTCGTTGCTAGCTTGTGGAAGTCATGAGTTGACAGACACTCTGACCTCCCACACTCTCCCTTTCTCTTTCTCCAAGATCACATAACCTCCCAGCACAGCAAAACATTCATTCCGCCTCCAATGTTTTGGTGCTGGAATTTTTATCAAGAAATAATTTACTAAACAAAAATAATTTAACCATAAAATTTAGTCAGCCACCTTCTACCTATCACCATGTAAGAACTATGGGTTTCTCTATGGTTGTAGCAACAAAATTATTTTGTTTTGGTTGGAGTTTTAACCCAAGATATTCTACCTCATTTTTCTGAGCTTAAAGCAAATGAATTTCTTCTGCAGAAGTGTTGAATCATTTTCAAGTTGAGAATGAGTAGGCAATGTTTATCCAATAATCATTTTCAATCAATTCTTGACACTGGATAAAATTAACTTTTGAGTAAAATGTCGAGATAATCTGATGAACTGGATAGGGAACATCATTGCCGATAATGTATGTTAGATATTGAAATATCTGGCAAAGACCCTTAAAGCCTGATTTGAGATCTGCACGTATCCCAAAACTGATTTGGACACTCCCAATAAATGTATATGTTGCAGTCTAAGGAAGATTGTGAGCTCCGTGTGAAGTTTTGTACAGCATATCTTATGAGTATCGATAAATGTGGTCATTTTGTACTTTTCTTTATAACTAGTAAAGTTTACTGGAATGTTTCACCTTTGGATTATGAATCCTATTTCATCCATTTATAGAATAAGTTCCTTTCAAAGAAACTATATTGTTGTACTGATGGTATACCAATGTGTTATATCATGCAAGCAGTTTCTTACTTGTTGGCAGCTTTTTGTATTTTCTTGGAAACTGGGGGCTGTGACAGCGAGGGAGGGAAACTAACAGTTGCAACAAGCCCTCTTCAACCTTCATTGCTGTCTCCTCCTGAGTAGATTGGAACAAGGTTGGGACACTTCAGCTGGGGAACTCTCTCCGGTGGTATAACCAAGGGCACAGACAGAATATAACATGCCTTAGAAAAGTAAATTCTGTTAATTTGACTTTAAAGATAATTTTAGTGTTGTAATGTCTAATGGTCTGTAAAATGTGACCATGAACTGAAACTGTTTGCTTCTGTTTCTATCTAGATGAGCCAGTGACAGATTTCCCGTGTGGCTCTCGGAGCTGTCCAAATGGAACTGTTTGTAGAGGATACTGGACTGGACCCAACTATGGAATTACAAATTTTGACAATATCTTATTTGCTGTGCTCACTGTCTTCCAGTGTATCACCATGGAAGGGTGGACAGACATTCTGTACAATGTAAGTACAATTTAATTATTTACTTCACAGCTTTACGAGTGGCAGCCATTGTGGTTGCTAAGGTGACCTGTTGTTGTCTTGCTCCAGCGTGATCTGTGGAATATTCGAGAATTAGGTCTTGAGATGTCCTTCAGGACAAGAAAAATGAAAATTCTGCATGTTCATGGCAAAATGTAGGTTTGATATTGATCTTTCAGATGTTGGACTGTAGCCAGCCTGTTTCAGTGGCCAGGTGAATGTTAGATACCCTCTGTAATTCTTCAAATCAAAGGAGTGCCTACTTAGAGCCATAGAGATGTACAGCACAGAAACAGACCTTTTGGTCCAACTCATCCATGCTAACCAGATATTCTACATCAATCTAGTCCCATTTGCCAGCAGTTGGCTCAAACTCATCTAAACCCTTCCTATTCACATAGCCATCCAGATGCCTTTTAAATGTTGTAATTGTACCAGTCTCCACACCTCCAGCTCATTCCATAAATGCACCACTCAGTCTGTGAAAAGGCCCTTAGGTCCCTTTTAAATCTTTGTCCTCTCACCTTAAACCTATGCCATCTAGTTTTGGATTCCCTTACCCTGAGGAAAAGACCTTGGCTACTCACCCTATCCATGCCCCTCATGACTTTATAAACTTCTATAAGGTCACCCCTCATCTTCTGACGCCCCAAGGAAAATAGCCCCAGCCTATTCAGCTTCTCCCTGTAGCTCAAATCCTCCAACCCTGATACATCATTGTAAATCTTTTCTGAATTCTTTTAAGTTTCACAACATCTTTGCTATTGCAAGGAGACCAGAATTGAATGCAGTGTTCCATTTTAATATCCTGACTGATATTTCTTTCTCAAGAAACTGTTGGACAATGGATTAAATGATCTTTTATCTCTTGGCTGTTTGTGAGCTGTTGTTGTCATAGAAGGACACGGGTACATTGTTTATCGAAGAACAGTCACTGCAGTCACCAACAATTCATTGTGTTTTATATTTGAAACATGTTGCACAGCCTGGTGGAAACAGAAATTGCAAGTATTATTGTTCAACCAGACTAGATCAATTTAAGAATTCATAACTAATCTTGTAGAACGTGACCTTTAAAAGCAATCTAGATATCATTTCTGTTAATGATCATAATATTATGTTCGAGGGCAAAAAAAGCCAATCCCTTCATTATATTTGGTACTAAGCTGCTCATAAGCACCAAGTCACTCATACACTTGATATGCGGCCACAGACAATTAACATGAATAATAATTTTGTTTCATAATGTGTTTTTCTATTTATACCATGATGTGAAACTACATATCATCTAATTTTATATATCATTTGTTTTCCATTTTAATAAGCAAAAAAGCATAGCTTTAAAGGCTCTCTTAAACCTTTAGAAATGTTTAAATCTCAAACCTAAAAACATCCAATCTGTTCATGGGAAAAGCCTGAAAGGTTAAAAGCAAATGTGAGTGGAGATTTTTGCTTCTAGGATGTTTGTTTTGCTCTCTTTTGTTGTTGCAAAATAAAAATGAAGATAAAATATATTAAAAAGACGTTGTTTTGCTGTAAGAGGGATAAAGGATTGCTAGAAGTAAGAGGTGCAATGGTTTGGTGCCAAAGGGAATGGAAAGGTTTGAGGTGAAGACAATGTAAAGAGCCTTATTTGGAGTACAGCAAGGATGAAAGAAAAGGAAGATTTTGAAAGTGTTTGAACATCAGGAGAAACAAGAAAGTGAAGTTCAAAGGAGCATCAAATATGTTATTAGTAACTGGAGAGAGAAAACATTTTGCAATATCTTTTGCCATTCATCTGAATAGTAGCCAGCAATGCAAATTTCTTACCATCTTTTAAACTCTGTTACTGTTCATCGTATTCACACCTTCCTGCATTTTGATTCTGTTAAATGTGTATTCCAAAGGTTTTGGAGGGGTGCCATCATTGTGTAATCTTAAACTGCTGTAACAGGTAAATTTTTTAGAGATTATGCTCATGTGTACAAATTAACTGAAGAAATCAATCAATAGATGAATGACGTTGTAGTCACAAGGCATTTTGAGACAACTTTGCAGACACTAGACTTCTTCAAAATCAGTTCATCTCTTATACAATAAAACAAAAAACTGGATACTGGAACTCTGAAACAGAAACAAATTGCTGGAGAAACTCAGCAGGACTGGTAGCATTTGTGGAGGAAAAACAGAGTTAACCTTTCAGATCTGATGACCGTTCTTCAGAAAAAGACCATTCTCTCCATAGATGTTGCCAGACCCACTGAGTTTCTCTAACAATTTCTGTTTTCTTTCGTCCCTTCTATAGCTGTCTGTTATCTACTTACCTAAATTGCTATTGGGAAATCATTGAGCTTTCTCTTTTGCCCATTTACTATTTATCTGTAGATGCATTCTGATTTAGTTAGTAAAAAGGTTTATGCAGTTAACAAAATCTATTGCAGTAAGAGTGTACTATTTGTGTTCTGTACTGAAATAGATAGCGAATATGATAATAACAGGTACACTCTTGTGCTGGCACTAACTGCATTTTGCATCATGTGTTGTCAATAAATCTTGTACATAACTGCTGTGCTTGGAGAAATAACAGCTGGAAATTTACTTCAAGCAGCAGGAATGACATTTGCAGCACGTCAGTTGCTTAGGATGCTCAATTACCTTGTGTGCTTTTTGCCTTTCTGGACATGCACATATGGAGTAATGAAGAAGAGCTGCGACATAAGAACAGGTTGCTTTTATAAATAATAGAGTCCACAAATATTACTAGACCAAATAGACCAGGAATGTCCCAGTATTGAGCAGTAGCACGTTTTGAATTGGTTGGAATCACCACAGACAGTGTTTGGAGTACTTTTGGTTATGGTTCCAGGGAACCATACCAGATTGTGTGAACTGTATTGAGTGAGTACAGCATTGGGTTCGGTTATGCTGAACTTGATTGTTAAGCCACAAGGCACAACTGCTTGTTCATTTCTGTGCTTCCCATACAATGCCGCCCAGGTCACTGAACTTGTCCCAAAATTTCACCGCTTAAAATATATTCTGCTTTCATTTTTGTTTCTACCAAATTGGTTAACCTCACTATATTATAGTCCATCTTCCACTGTTCTTGTCCGCTCATTTAATTTAGCTATATTCCTATGTAGTGCCTTTGAATCTTACTCACTGCTTACTTACTAATGTATCATTAGCAAACTTGAATATGTTACACTCTGTTTCCTCATGATAAATGATAAATAGTTGAGAACTAAGCACTAGCTCCTGTGATTATTATTGGTGTAAGCCTTAGAATATTCAAAGTGAGAGAAATGAGTTATGACTCTTCCAAGCTTCAAACAATGATTCCGGAATCATGCCAAAACTAAAACCTTTTTCAAACAAACGTGGAGGCCATGGAAAACTACTGTAACAGATCATTAGGTTTAGGTAGAGTCAAGGAAGCACCAGTTATGATGCCAAATAGCATTTGTTAGCACTTAATACCATAAGATGGAATACGGAGAGTAAATTTTTAAAACTTTGATGCAATCTACACTTATAAATAAAGATTTTCATTTTTCAACATATTCTAAATGGGCTGTTTCAATTTGGAATTTGACTTTCAGCATTAAAGGCATTGCAATTTAATCTGGGAGTGAAAGATATGGAGAGAGAAGCACTGTATGTGTTATTCAGAGTTTCCTCTGTTTACCAGAAAATCTAGGGTGTTAAATATTCGGTTTTCATTGCATTACAGTTCCTTCCAGTGAAAACAGACAGAAGAATAGTTATCTTGCATTTAGAAATTGTGAGGTAAAATTAGCAGCATTTTATTTGTACTGAATTCACTCACTTGCTAACGTACAGTCCTGGAAATTTCTTGGTCTTAAAATTCTCATCCTTATTTCTGAATGCTTCCATTGCCTCAGACTTACCTATTCTTGTAACCTTGTACCCAGCCCAATAAACCTCCAAAATCCTTGCTTTCATTCTGTTCTGACCTTTTGTACATTGTTGATTTTCTTACTGCTTCAATGCTGGCCATTCCTTTAGCTGCCTCAGCCATAAGCGCTGGAATTCCCTTCTTGTACCTCTGTGTCAGTTCATCTCACATCTCCTGTAAGACATGCGTTAAAATTTATCCCTCTGACCAAGCCTTTGGACATAATGTGCAACTTTCTCTTTGTAACTCATTTGGTTTGTAGTCAAACTTTGTTTGGAAACACTCCCGTAAAGTATGGTTTTACTATGCTGAACCTGCTAACAACAACATACATTTGTATCATATCCCTAACTTAACAAAACAATCAAGGCACTTCACAAGAACATTATGAAGCAAAACGGTGATCCAGGATTTAAGGAGCATTTTAAAGGAACAAAGAGAGTTAGTGAGATCTGGAGAGGGAATTCCAGAGCTCAAGAATGGTGTAACTTGAAGCACAGTCACGGATGGAAGAGCAATTAAAATCTATGATGTTTAAGAGGCAAGAGTTAGAGGATTGTAGATGTCTACGAGGGCTGTGAGCTGGAGATAAGCAGGGACAAGGCAATGGAGGGATTTGAAGACATTAAAGACAATTTTAAAATCACAATGCTGGTTGACGAGTGTTAATATTGGTCAGTTCAATGAGCACAGGGATGCTGGCTGAATGGGACTTAGAATGAATAATGATAGGGAAAGTAAAGGTTTGGATGACTGTAAAGATGTGGAAGGTAGAATGTGTAAGGTGCATTGGAGTAGTCAAATCTTGACGTAACAATGGCATGACTGTAAATGCAAGATATTGCTTTTAGAAATTTATTAATGCAGTTTTATATAGATTATATGTCCTATCATTGCTATGATGGATGGAATGGTATGTGCCTACAGTTGATGTACAGTGTAATTGCAATATTACAAGTATATAATATAAAAGAACAGTATACAAGCTACTCAGGGACTGCATGTTTCTGTAAAATCTACTCATGATTCAGTGTTTAATTATTTTAATGCATGCTTCATTTTAATTTCTATTAAAAAGTTCAATCAATAAAATTATTGATATTCTTCTAACATTAAAATAATTGGCTTGTTAAAATGAAAGCTGGAGGTTTGAACAATTGTGAGACAAAATTACATCACAAACAGTGTTATTTATTTAGAAGGAGAATCCTGTTACAATATCTGAATAACATGACGCCCACACAAGGAAAAGATATTGTAAGTGTCTGAATGTATTAATTGTCTCTTTTTCTTTTGGTTGCTACGTGGTGCAGTGGGCATAGTTCAAAAGAGTTCCCATGTACTCAATTGAACTTGGAATCTTCCTAAAATTGTTGCAGCAGTCTATTAAAAATTGGTGAGTTCAAGAAGTGCAATTTAAATGAAGGGTTACACAAGCATTTCTTTACTCACCCAGAGAGAATTAAGAAACAGCAATTAAAAAAAAAATCAGTAATACTTAGAAATGAAAGCATCAGTGGTACTGGAGCTCCGTTTTGAAGTATACAAAAAACATCAGACTGGTATTTGTCATTCTCAAGTTTCACTGTTTTATTTTCCTTATGGGTGGGATATTACAAACTTGTAGTTAAAACTGCAATGATATATTGGGGCAGCTCGAAATGCAGAGTATGATATTCTCTTTATTCATCTATGGGATGAGGGCAATGCTGACAAGTCCAGCATTTACTGATCTTGAGAAGATTGTGATGAGCCACTTCATTGTACCATTATAGTCTGCTGGGTAAAGTTACTCCTACAGTGAAAGTTCATTTTATCATATGCTTTGAAGAAGAAGTCGACAATGACATGGAGCTCAGTTTCTGAATGAGTGCACACACACGCATCATCTGCATACTGGAGCTTAATGACTGACGTTACAGTGATTTTGAAGGCAGCATAGGTTGAACAGTTTCCCATCTGTTCTGTAAATGATCTCCAGGCTGCTAGGTAATTTGCTGGAGGTGAGGTGCAATATTGCAACAAAGTAAATGGAAAAGAGTGTTTGATAGGTTTGATCCCAGCTTTCCGTCAGCGTTCATTCCATTGGCTTCATACATAACATGTCATCTGTGTTGTCTACCAAGTCATGTCCTTGGCTCATTGCCAGCTGATGCAACAGTATGAGCTGTTTCCTTGGCAGTTTTGTTTTGTGGGGGTTTGCTATTGCTTTCCACTCTCAAGGGCAGTGCAATGAAGCAGAACCTCAGTCAGAAGAAGAATCCAAACTGTCCTGGTTTCCTCTTAGCTAAGAGTGACTGGTGCTTATTTGACTTTAGTAGGTTTCTACAGACTTATGCCATGGAACTTAAACAGAACAGTATTATGTACATCTTGTTCACAAACTATTCCATCCATCCTTCAAAATCTTTTCGACGTTATTGCAGATATCACTGCTATATTATGATATACAGCATCCTCCCATTATCATGTGCATTCATAGAATCATAGACGCTCTACAACGTGGAAGCAGACCACTTGGGCAATCAAATTCACGCTGACCCTTCGAATAGCATCCCACCCAGTCCCATCCCCCCTGCCGTATCCCTGTAACCCTGCATTTCCCATGGCTAATCCGCTGAGCCTGCACATCCTTGAACACTATGGGGCAATTTAGCATGGCCAATCCACCTAGCCTGCACATCTTTGGACTGTGGGAGGAAACCAGAGCACCCGGAGGAAACCCACGCAGACATGGGCAGAAGGTACAAGCTCCACACAGGCAGTCACCTGACGGTGGAATCAAACCTGGTGCTATGAGGCAGCAGCGCTAACCACTGAGCCACCGTGCCACCTAAATGCCGCCCATTCTCATTATATTACAGATATATCTTAGCTCTCACATGTTTGCTGCTGTCACATGCCTGTTTACTGCCATATAGCTGTACCTGTGAACAATGCTCCACCTAATGTATTTTTTTCAGAGCATGGACCTCCGAGGTGGTGCACCAGTGTGCACATAACCTTGGGGGAATCCAAGGAGTAGCGGTGAGGTGCACAGCCTAGAGGGAACGTTGCCAATGAGAGAGTGTTTCAGTGCACAATGGCAAACTGAGAGTGATCAATTGGCCCCTGCTGCTGATAGCAGCTGAGAATTTAAAAAATGCTTTTAAAGGCCAATGCTACGAGTAAGTTATACACAACATTGCAAACAGGGATACTCATCCTATCTCATTATGAAGCAAAGTCCATTTTATTTGTAGCAGGCTTTAAAGTATGAATTCAAAACAATATGTTTGTCAGCAGCATTCAGAATAAGTGTTACACTATCACAGACTAGATGTGCAGTGAATTTTAAGTATTTTACATATTGGGAATATAGTTATTCTTAAATACTGAATAATTACTTTGTAACTAATAAAAATGGTGAGTAAACTTCCAGAGAATACAATAGAGGTAAAATTCGTACTTGGGAAAAGTCTCAATTAAGGAAAACCAACATGGATTTGTAAATGACAAATCATATCAAAAAAGAGAATAACAAGAATCCTTTGTGCACATCACAGATTTTATTGACAAAGGAAATTTTGTGTCTTGATGAAATCACAAATATGGTATTAAAACATAGGTAAGAAGTGAGTTAAAGGACACAAAAACAGAGCATGATTAATAGATTTTTTTGGATTGGAGCAATGTAAACAGTCAAACAGTGGTATCATGAGCAGTGCTGGGATGTGTATTCTACATATTATCTGATCAGCAATTCATCCACAGGATTAATATTTGCGGGCAATATAAAGTAGAGTTTGTAGATAGTACTTGACTTCAGAAGAGCCAATGATAGTTTCACCATTATTACCACAACAAAGCCCAAATCTTCAATACAATATCTAAGTTTTATGAAGCAAAGTGGTAATACCAAACTGAGATAAATCATTAATTATATAACTGATATAATCACTTATATTGCGTCCAGTTTTATGCTTCTTACAAGGAAATATTTAATGGCCATGGAAAAGCTGTGGAAGTAATTCATGATTTTGGCAAAAACAACTTGTATTTATACAACACCTTTCAAAACGTTTCCTCAGAGAATAAGAGGCTTTAGGGGAACACAGTGGCATATTGGTAATGTCATTGGACTAGTAATCCAGAACCTCAGGCTAATGTTCTGGGAGACATACGTTTGAATTCCACCATGACAGATGGTGAAATTTGAATGCAATGAAATTGGGAATAAAAAGCTAACCTAATTGATTGTCTAATGGCAACCATCTAACCATTTTTGATTCTTTTTAAGAAAACATCTGGTTCGCTAATGTTCTTGAGGGAAGGCAATTTGCCATCTTTATGTGGTCTGGCCTACATGTGGTTCCAAGTTCACAGCAATGTGGTTGACTCTTAACTGTCCTCTGAAATGCCTTAGCAAGTCACTCAAATGTATCAAATTGCTGCAGAATCTAAAAAAAAAAATGGAACTGGATGGATTACCTGGCATCCACCTAACTGCTGGAAATGAAAATGACAGACACAGCCCTGCCGACCCTGCAAAGTTCTTCTTATCAACTTCTGGGGGCTGGTGCCGAAATCAGGAGAACTGTCATGCAGACAAGTCAAACAATAGCTTGACACACTCAGACTTGTGGTATCATACCTTACAGTCAACGTCCCAGATAATACCATTAGCATCCCTAAGTGTGCTAACCCACTTGCAGTACCTACCCACCAGAGATTTTGGCACAGTGGTATACAGTCAGGGAGGGGTTACACTGGGAATTTTCAACATTGACTCCACACCCTATGAAGTCTCATGGCATCAGGTCAAATGAAGGAAGGAAAGGAAAAGTACTGCTGATTACCAAGTACTGCACTGACCTCCAATCCCCAACCACTTAACTGATGAATTAGTACTCCTCTTACAATACCACTTGTAGGAAATTCCAAGGTAGCATGAGCACAGAATGTTCCTTAGATGGGGCAATTTAATGTCCATCACCAAGGCTGATTCAGTAGCACCACTACTGATTGAGCTGGCTCAGTACTAAATGACATTGCTGCTAGACTGTGTCTGGGCCAAGTGGTGAGGAATCCAACAAGAGGGAGAACCTTACGTCGCTACATCCTCATCCATATATCTGCTGCAGATGTGTCCATGCATGACGATATCAGGATGAGTGACCACACACAGTCCTTGTGGAGACCAAGCCCCGGGTACACATTTAGGATACTGTTCATCATGTTGCATGGCACTAGCACCGTGCTGAATAGGACGGACTTCAAACATTTGAGCAACTCAAAGCTGGGCATCCAATGGGTGTTGTGGGCCATTATCAGCAGTAGAATTGTGTTCAACCACTATCTTTAACTTCATGGTCCAGCATATCCCCCAATCTACCATGACCATCAGGCTGTGAGATCAACCTTGGTGCAATTAAGAGTGAGAGAGGGCATGCCAGAAGTGCACCAAGGCATACCTAAAAAAAGTATCAATTTGGTGACCAAACAGGAGAAGTATACAATAGCCAGAGCTAAATGATCCCATAACTGAAGGGACCTAAGCTCTACCGTCCTGCCACATCGAGTCATCAATGAGTTAATTAAACAACCAACAGGAGGTGGATTCTTCACAAATATTCTCCATCTTAACAATGAGCAAGGCTGGCATATCAGTGGGAAAGATTAGATGGATGTATTTGTATTATTAGTGGATGATCCATCTTGGCCTCCGCTGATGTCCTCAGAATTTCAGATGCCAATCTACAATCAACTTGATTCACTCCACAAGATATTAAGAAATAGTCAAAAGTACTACATACTACAAAGGTTATTGGATTTGACAACATTCTGGTAATAGCACTGAAGATATATACTCCAGAACTACCATTCCCCTCGATGAGCTGTTCTGGTCGAGCTACAACATTGGCATCTACCTGACAATGTGGAAAATTGTCCCTGTATGTCCTATACACAAAAGTCAGGAAAAGACCAACCCAGACATCTACCAAATATTCAATCTATTTTTAATCGTAAGCAAAGCAATAGGTGTAGAAAGAATTATCAACAGTGCTTTCAAGTGGCACTTGCAAAGGAACAATCTGTACAGTAACACAACAGTTCTGATTCTAAAACTTTCCAGACTACTATTACAACTAATATAACTAATAATAACTTTGCTTGTGGTTTGACTACTTGTTAGAAAACACTCAACAATATCTCCCACAGTCCAACAATGCACAGGTTAGGTGGATTAGCCATGCTAAATTGTCCATAGTATCTAGGGATATGCAGAATAGGTAGGTTAGCCATGGGAAATGCAGGCTTACAGGGATAGGGTAGGGGTGGGGATGCTCTTCAGAGGGTTGGTGTGAACTCGGCGGACCGAATGGCTTGCTTCCACAGTCTAAGGATTCTATGATTCTATGTCTTCTGTCTCCTTTTCTGCCAAACAGAAATACTAACCTCTTCCGGAGAGTGATTTGCTTCTTCTACTCGCAAGGATTCTGTATTTTACTCTTTCTGCCTCTGCCTATTTCCTGCTTGTGCCTGTGTCTGTGAGCTGATTGCCTTCAATCTCCAGCTCCTCTGTTTATTATTCTTCCTTGTGTCTGCCAGCCATATGGCTTCTTCCTTAACTCCCTTCCTGTTAGTCATACTTCCAGATCAAGGATCACCAGGTTTGATATACTAGTACTTCTTACTGTTCACAAGAGTTACAATTGATCCTTTTACGATTTCTACCAAATCTTAAGAATCATTTCCAAACATTCTTAAAAGCAATTACATATTCTGCACATATTTTAAATAATTTACAAATTTACATTCATTATTTCCAGGCCAAAGTTCCTCATGCATGGTGAACTTGCACAAATATTAATGCAATAAAGATTAGATAATCTGACATATTTGTGTTGTTGAGTGAGAGATCAATATTCTTCAGGGGACCGGGAATTAATTCCCCTGTTCTTCTTAAAATTAGTGCCACACACATTTTATATCTCCCCATGAGGGCAGAGAGGACTGTGATTTATCATGCCATTAAAAAGACAGCGCTCCTTTAAGTGCAGGACTCCCTCAGAACTTCACTGAAGCATCAAACTAGATTGTTTGCTCAGATTCTAGACTGGGACATGAAACTACAATCTGCTGACTCAGAGCTAAGAGAAATACTATGTTAGCCACATCTGAAACTACTGTTGTAAGCCCTTGAATTGGATGTCTAATTGAAATTGATTCAATTGAAATGTTTAAAGGTATAGAAGGGATGATAGGGTAGGTTGGGAGAAATTACTTTCAATCATAGGGAGTCTAGGATTAAGGCCATAATCTCAAAATAATAGCCAGACCTCTTGGGAGTAAAATTAGGAAATACTTCAACATGCAATGTGTAGTAGAAGTTGAAAATTTCTCCCAAATTTCAGTTAGATCAACTGTCAGATTTAAACCTGAGATTATAAATGTTTGAGACAACAAGGTGTAGAGCTGGATGAACACAGCAGGCCAAGCAGCATCAGAGGAGCAGGAAATCTGACGTTTTGGGTCTGGACCCTTCTTCAGAAATGGGGGAGGGGAAGGGGATTCTGAATAAATAGGGAGAAAGGGGAAGGCGGATAGAAGATGGATAAAAGAGAAGATAGGTGGAAAGGAGACAGACAGGTCAAGGAGGCGGGGTTGGAGCCAGTAAAGGTGAGTGTAGGTGGGGAGTTAGGGAGGGGATAGGTCGGTCCAGGGAGGACAGACAGGTCAAGGAGGCGGAATGAGGCTAGTAGGTAGGAGATGGGGGTGGGGCTTGAGGTGGGGGGCGTGGATAGGGGGGAGGACAGGTTAGGGAGGCGGGTACAAGCTGGGCTCGTTTTGGGATGCGGTAGGGGGAGGGGAGATTTTGAAACCTGTGAAGTCCACATTGATACCATGGGCTGCAGGGTTCCCAAGCAGAATATGAGTTGCTGTTTCTGCAACCTTCGGGTGGCATCGTTGTGGCACTGCAGGAGGCCCAGGATGGACATGTCGTCCAAGGAGTGGGAGGGGGAGTTGAAATGGTTCGCGACTGGGAGGTGCAGTTGTTTGGTGCGAACCGAGCGTAGGTGTTCCACAAAGCGGTCCCCAAGCCTCCGCTTGGTTTCCCCGATGTAGAGGAGGCCACATCTGGAACAGCAGATACAGTATGCCTCATTAGCAGATGTGCAGGTGAACATCTGTTTGATGTGGAAGGTCTTCTTAGGGCCTAGGATGGGGGTGAGGGGGGAGGTGTAGGGGCAGGTGTAGCACTTCCTGCGGTTGCAGGGAAAAGTGCCGGGGGTGGTGGGGCTGATGGGGAGTGTGGAGCGGACAAGGGAGTCAAGGAGAGAGTGGTCCCTCCGGAAAGCAGGTAAGGGTGGGGAGGGAAAAATGTCTTTGGTGGTGGGGTCGGATTGCAGATGGCGGAAGTGTTGGAGGATAATGCGTTGGATCCGGAGGTTGGTGGGGTGGTACGTGAGGACGAGAGGGATTCTGTTTTGGTTATTATTGCGGGGAGGGGGTGTGAGGGATGAGTTGTGGGAAATGTGAGAGACGTGGTCGAGGGCATTTTTGACCACTGTGGAGGGGAAGTTGCGGTCCTTGAAAAACGAGGACATTATAAATGTTTGTTAGGTAAAGGTATTGAGGAATATTTCACAAAGATGGAGTTCAGTCACAGATCAGCCAGAACTAGGGGTTGGAGACTATGGGTTTGAGGTTGGTCATTTAGGACTGATATGAAGGATATTTTCTTCTCCCAGAGATTGGTGAGTCTGTGGAATTCTCTGCCCTCAGAAAGTAGTTGAAGACAAAATATTGAATGTTTTCAAGAAGGATTTAGATATAGTTCTTAGGGCTAAAGGGATCAAAGAGTATGGGGAGAAAGTGTGAATGAGGTATTGTGTTGGATGATCAGCTATGATCATATTGAATGGCAGAGTAGGCTAGAGAGCCTAATCCTGCTCCTATGTTTCTACTTTTCTATGTTATTGGTTGGCAGAACAGCCTTTAAAGATTAAATACTCTGCAACTGTACCTGAGTTTGTCCACAGGTAAATTGTTAAACTGTTTTGCTTCTTAAATTAGTTTGCTGTTTATTTTATCAAATACTCATTTATATAAACAATTGGATGAGAATATAGAAGGCATGGTTAGTAAGCTTGCAGATGACCCAAAAATTAGAGGCATAGTAGACAATGAAGAAGGTTTTCTAAGACTACAAAGGGATCTTGATCAAATGGATCAATGGACTGAGAAATGGCAGAGGGCGTTCAATCTGGATAAATGCAAGGTGTTGGATTTTGGTACAACAAACAAGGATAGAGCTCATACAATTAATGGTAGGGCCTTGGATAGTATTGTAGAACAGAGTGACCTAGGGGTTCAGGTTCACAATTCTTTGAAGTTTGCATCACATATAGACAGGTTGGTTAAAACTGCAATTGGCATGCTTGCCTTCATTTCTCAGTCCTTTGAGTACAGGAACTGGGAAGTCATGTTGGGGTTGTACAAGACATTGGTGAGACCTCTTCTGGAATACAGTGTCCAGTACTGGTCACCCAGTTATAGGAAGGATATTATTAAGTTGGAGAGTGTTCAGAAGAAATTTATCAGGATGCTGAGGCTGTAGAAGGTTTGAGTTATAAAGAAAGGCTGGATAAGCTGGGGCTTTTTTCACCGGAGTATAGGAGGTTGAGAGGCGACCTTATAGAAGATTATAAAATAATGAGGGGTATAGATCGAGTTAATGGTTGATGTCTTTTCCCTAGGATGGGGATTTCAAGACTAAGGGGCCCATTTTTAAGGTGAGAGGAGAGAGATTTAAAAAAGACATGAGGGGCAATTTTTTTTACACAGAGGGTGTTTGGCGTGTGGAATGAACTTCCTGAGGAAGTGGTGGATATAGATACAGTTACAGCAACTAAAATACATTTGGGTGAGTACATGATTAGGAAAGGTTTGGAAGAATATGGGCCAGGAGCAGGCAGGTGAGAGTAGTTTAGTTTGGGACTATATTCGGCATGGACTGATTGGACTGGTGTCTCTTTCTGTGCAGTATGACTCTATGACTTTGTGACTTCAATGATTAATCTGTGCAACTCAGATGTCAAGATAATAACTACTTCATTGTACCACTGGATAACAATATCATTTTGAGTAATATGTCATGTGAAGATTAAGATACTGTCCAAAAGAATAAATATTTCTCTGGTGGATTATGCATTTCTCAGTGCCGCAGAGGGCTGTAAAGGCCAAGTCATTGAGTGTATTTAAGACAGAGATAAATAGGCTCTTGATTAGTAAGGGGATTGAGGGTTATGGCAGAGAAGGCAGGAGAATGGATTTGAGAAACATATCAGCCGCGATTAAATGGTAGAACACACCTGATAGGCCAAATGGCCTAATTCTGCTGCTATATCTTATAGTCTTATGGTCTTCAGTGAAATCAAATATTATGTTCTGCATCTCCCATGAGTTTAGAATCACATATTTTCAATTAATATGTTGATGATGTTTTTAACTTGAATCCTCTGTGAGTTTGCTAACTCCCTGCTCATGTAATGCAGTTAATACTGGTTAATTGGACACCATCATTATTGTGAATAGAAGGTGTTGTTCAGGGTTTTTGTCATAATGTCCCTACCTCTGAGGTAGGACACCTTCGTTCAACTCCCATCCACTTCAGAAGTGTTTAATAACATATGTAAACAGGTTGATGAGGAGAAAATTCAAAGGTGCTGGTGAGGAGCTGCACACAGATCCTTGGTACTATTTTGACAACATACAGGAATTCTTTTCCTGCACCAGTGTGGTGATTTGATTATCAACTCAGTGAGCCCCAAGTCTCTTCTGAGCTTTACAAATTAGACGTCAAATTCAAAGATCTGTGGATGTCATGTGCTCTGTAATTCTTCCAAGTCAACTGACAGAACTCATTCAATTTGAAACCCTGAAAACAGCTGGTCAGAAAGGGTTGTACCTGTTTCTTAGGCAAAATTTTGATTTCCATCGCTATAGTATCCATTATGCATATAAATCAATAGATTGTCAATCTTTTACTTTCTCCCCTTGTGCTTTGAGCAGCCTTGCATGTATTTCAATTTCTAAAATAACCATTGTAAACAAGAATATAAGTGAACATGTTGTGGGGAAGAAATATTATTTATTGTTATACGGTTCGCATCTGCTTCCCGTCAGCTCAAACACACTTTGCAGTATCCTTGTCACTTTCAATTACATTGAATGTCTTAACAAGTTCAGCAAGTCAGCAAGGCAGGTCCATCACCCTGAGCATTGCTCTGTATAGTGTGAAGGCAGCTTTGTGTCATTTCAAATAAGATCTGTTACTTAAGAAGAGATCAGCAAATGGACATTTGAAATTGCTGGTACTGTCTGTATTATACAGTTATTTCAGAGAAATGTATAATCCACCAGAGAAATATTTATTCTTTTGGACAGTATCTAAATCTTCACATGATGTATTACTCAACATGACATTGTTATCCAGTGGTACAATGAAGTAGCTATTACCTTGACATCTATAATAAATGTGTTATATAAAAATACAAGTTCTAAAAGAAAGCAAAGCTATGCAAATTATGTCAATCAAAGGCTAACTTAAGGTAAAATATTATGTGAAAACAAAAATAAATTCCAATAACAATCAATATATCTTAAAAGCAATAATCATATGTAGATAACAAGATGTAGAGCTGGATGAATACAGCAGGCCAAGCATCATCAGAGGAGCAGGAAGGCTGACGTTTTGGGCCTAGACCCCTCTTCAGAAAATCTTGGCCTGCTGTGTTCATCCAGCTCTACACCTTGTTATCTCAGATTCTCCAGCATCTGCAGTTCCTACTATTACTGAATCATATGTAGCTTTGACTGTGTCTAAGATAAAAAAGGCTTCATACAGCAATCAATGTTTGCAAAATAAAGATATGAAAATCTAAAGGAAAGTAGTTTTTTTCTGCACAGCAATATTTTATACATTTCAAGTAGTATTTCCTGGAGGAGACTTATACCTTTAAAAAGACTGGAGATTTTGATGTCGTTTGCTTCAAACAATCAAGTTTTAAGCTTGTTATGCATAGCTGCTTAACTCTGAAGTTTTAGTCAAGATATCTTTCATGATGGAGTTTAACTTGATGGCTACTTGTTCTTTTTCTATGTCAGATGCTTCCTTTTAGAATATGACCTCCTTTTCTGTTGTACGCAGAAGGTACCCAGTAGTTATTGAATTTGGCACCACACATGAGTAAAGAGCTACATCATTTACATGCACAGTGAACAAAGGTATCCACTCCAACTTTCCATATGACATTATCTTTTTTGTCCCAAAGCTCTTGAATATTGTCACCAAATCTCTCAGTTCTTACATTTCCTTCTATTCTCCTTTGTGAGATTTTCCTTGAAATCAAAGGATCATAAGAACATAAGACATGGATTCTGAAGTAGGCTGTTCAGCCCATCAAACCTGCTCTGCCATTCAATAAGATCATGGCTGATCTGATAATTGCCAACTCCACTTTCTCCAGTTTTCCCTATAACCTTTGATTCCTTTACTGATTAAAAATCTATCTATCTCAGCCTTGAATCCATTTAGTGATCCAACCGTGATAGCCCTCCATGGTAAAGAATTAAATAAACCCTCTGAAAGAAGAAATTCCACCTCGTCTCTGTCTTGAATGGGGAGACACTTTATTCTGAGATTATGCCCTCTGGTTCCAGACTCTCCCATGAGGGGAAACAACCTTTTCAACTCTCCTAACAATCTTCCATAATGACACCTCTCATTCTTCTAAATTCCAATGAGTACAGGCTCAATGTACTCAATCTCTCCTCCTAAGACAGTGCCTCTACACCTGGTATCAGCCTAATGAATCTTCTTGGGACTACCTCCTATATCTTTCCTTAGATAAGGGCCTCAAAACTGTTCACAGTATTTCAGATGCTATCTGACTAGTGCCTTCAAATATAGAAACATAGAAAATAGGAGCAGGAGTAGGTCATTCAGTCCTACGGGCCTGATCTGCCATTCAATATGATGAAGGCTGCTCATCCAACTTCATGCCCTGTTTCCACTTTCTGCCCATACCTTTTGATCCCTTTAGCCCTGAGATCAATATCTAGCTTGTTCGTGAAAACAATCAGTGTTTTGCCCTCATCCACTGTCTGTGACATAGAATTGCATAGGCTCACCATTCTCCAGATAAAACAAATTTCTTCTCATCATAGCCATAAATGGCCAACCTGCTTCCTGAAACTGTGATGCTGGTTCTGGCCTCGCTGGTCATCAGGAACATCCTTCCTGTCTAGTCCTGTTAGAAATTTATACATTCCTATGAAATCCCTACTCATTCTTCTAAACTCTAGTAAGTATAGTCCTAACTGATGCAGTCTCTCTTCATACAACAGTCCTTCCAATCCAGGAATCAGGCTGGTCAACCTTTGTTGCATTCCCTCCATAGCCAGTACATTCTTCCTCAGATAAGGAAATCAAAACTGCACACACTACTCCAGGTTTAATTTCACCAAGGCCTTGTGCAATTGCAGCAAGATACCAATGCTCTTGTACTCAAATCCTCTTGCTATGAAGGCCAACATACCATTTGCCTTTCTCACTGCCCTGCTTACTTTCAATGACTGGTATACAAGGACACCGAGGTCTCTGTACTTCCCCCTTTCCCAATCTAACTTCACTCAGATAGTAATCTGCCTTGCTGTTTTTGCTACCAAGAGTGGATAACTTCACATTTATCCACATTATACATCATCTGCTCTGTATTTGCCATTCGCTGAACTTGTCTAAATGACATTGAAGCATAGCTGCATCCTCCTCACAGTTCACCCTCCCTCCCAGCTTTGTGTTATCTGCAAACTTGGAGATATCACATTTAGTTTCTTCATCCAAATTATTAATATATATTGTGAATAGTTGGGGCCCTAGCACTGAACCCTGCAGTACCCCACTAATCGCTGCCTGCCACTCAGATAAAGACTCATGTATTCCTACTGTTTGTTTCCTAATTGTCAACCAGTTCTTTATCCATGTCAGTATACTACCTGCAATACACTTTAATTTTACATGCTATTTTCTTAAGTGGGATCTTTATTGAAAATCTTCTGAAAGTCCAAACAAACCACATACCTCTTTAAAAAAAAACTGTACTCATTACATCCTTGCAAAATTCCAGGAGATTTGTCAGGCATGATTTCCCTTTTGTAAATCCATGCTAACTCTGTGATCCTGTCACTGCTTTCCAAATGCTCTGCTATTAAATCTTTTAAAATAGACTCTAGCATTTTCCCAAATGCCAACTTCAAGCTTATCCATTTACAATTTCCTTTGCTCTCAGGACCTCATCTATAATGTTATCCCTCCTTAAGTTTTCTTGGAGTAAGTACTGATTTTTATCTACTTGTACTGTAAAGTTCTTTGGAACACTTTTTTCTACTTTAATTATGAGCTGTAAATGTATTTTGTTGCTACTGCATCAGATTTTTCTGCTGCCTTCTACCTCGTTAAATCAGTGCTATCAGAAAAGTTGCTGCTACTTCTCATTTCTCTGCGGTATTTACCCGAATTTTGAATTCTATAGTTAGCAATAGCCTGAAGCCATTTCCAAGGGAGCGGGAACGAGAGGCAAGTAAGAAAGGCAAGTCCAATCATCCAAATGAGGTCTATGCATTGCCGAATAAGCTAAAGATACTGATTGAACCCTCTGGCAGAATCTACAAACTGACGATGCACCATACTAAAATAAATTAAAAGTATGCTTTAAAATATTAAATCACAAAGTCAAAGCTCACCAACAGATACTGTAACTTCAACTGATCAGAAAGAACTCTCAACTGTCAGTGTATACATCTGTTGTTTATGATGCTGCCATAATTAGGATTAATATGTGAAAATTAGTCACTGCAATCTTACATTTTGTGCAAGTGGAAATACCTATGGTGTACATGTCTAGTTTGGTTATATGGCTAGCTCAGTTCAATTTCTGGTAAATGGTAAACCCTAGGCTGTTGATGGTGAAGTATTCAATGATGGTAATTTATGGCGCAAATGCTACTTGCTATTTTGGTCTCAGGATAGTGTTCAAGTTCCTCAGGGAAAAGTCCAAGGACCACTAACCCTCCATTATAAAGTCAGGACTGTAAAGACTTTCCCTCCATTATAAAGTCAGGAGTGAAGATGTTCAATTATGATTGTACCATTTGCAACTCCTCAGATACTGAAGTAGTTCATGCCTAAATGCTGCAAAATCTGAACAATTTCCAGGTTTGGGCTAACAAGTGGCAAGTAACATCTGAGTCACACACGTTACAGGCAATGTCCATCTCCAAGACAGAATCTAGTTATTGCTTCTTGACCTTCAATGGAATTAATATCACTGAATCTTCTCACTATCAACATCCTGGGCATTGTCATTGACTGGAAACTGAACAAGACTGACCGTATAAATACTGTGGATACATTCTGAGTCAGAGGCTGAGAATCTGCCATCTGACGATATAACTAACCATCTGACTTCACAAAACCTTTCTACCATCGACAAGGCACAAGTCAGCAGTGATGGATTACTGAGACAGTAGGAACTGCAGATGCTGGAGAATCCGAGACAACAAGGTGCAGAGCTGGATGAACACAGCAGGCTAAGCAGCATCATAGGAGCAGAAAGGCTGACGTTTCGGGCCTAGACCC
>NC_063359.1:15937917-15957053 GCF_021869965.1 Rhincodon typus | reverse complement strand
TCAGCCTTTCTGCTCCTATGATGCTGCTTGGCCTGCTGTGTTCATCCAGCTCTGCAGCTTGTTGTCTCAGTGATGGATTACTGTCCATTTGTCTGGATGAATGCAACTCCAACAACACTCAAAAAGCTTGACACCATCCAGGGCAATGCAGCCTACTTGATGGACACCATATTTGTAAACATTCAATCCCTCTGCCACCAACATTCAGCACTATCTACAAAATTTACCAATGTTCTTTTGACAGCACCTTCCAAACCATTACTATCTAGAAGGACAAGGGCAGCAGATACATGGAAACACCACCGTCTGTAAGTTCCCCTTGAACCCACTTGTATTCCAGAGTTAGAAATATATCATCATTCCTTAAGTGTCGTTGGGTCAATATCCTGGAATTCCTTCCCAAAAGGCATTGTAGGTCTACCTTCAGCAGTTGGGGGCTGCAGTGGTTTAAGGCAGCAGCTCACCACCACTTTCTCAAGTGAGATGGGCAGTAAATGCTGGCTCAGCCAGCAATGCCCATGTTCCATTAATGAATTTAAAAAATCTAAATTCATGCAATTTCGCTCTTACCGTGAGGATTACTAAGATGATCGGTGAAGATGATGCCTCATCAGACGGCTGTGCATAAAGTGCTGTACTAATGCTATACCTGCGTAGCTCATCCTAGAGACTGGCTTGAATGTTAGTAGAGGTGTGAAGAACTGTAGAATTGTACAGGAAAATATAGGGTGGAGAAACAATCACCACCTTTAAGCGGACACCTCAGGGCCTTATCCTTCCACTACTGATATTTGACCAGTGACAGAGTGAGTCCTGCCATGTGGAAGAATTACCAGCTGAAACCTGGCAGGAATGCCTGTGGCCTATAGGGTGGTGGGGAGCTCTGTCCCTGTGGATCCTGGTACCTATCACGGGCCCTCGCCAGTGGCAAGGGAAGGGCCTAAGAGAACATATGCTCTCAACCATCACAATGGCTCCCTTGTCCAGCTCCTCCCCGACTGGGCCCGACCCATTCATTTTCACCCAGGGCCCCCTGCGGTATTGGAAGTGGCCACTGCACCTAGTGGCGTTGCTGATTTTGAGAGAACTGTCAGCCACTGATTGGTCGGCAACTCATGGAGGGTGGGACATCCACCCTGTCCCAGGAAGTTTGGCAGGAGAAGCTGTTTTATTGGAGCCGGAATCTCCTAGTTATAGTCAGCAGTCTGCCTATTTGAACTGAATTCCAGTGGGGTAATGGCTGTAACATAGTTGCCGCCTGTTCTCCAGATGGTGGACTGGCCCGAGTTTCCTACCTTGTATATATTTTCATGTCTCCTAACATAATTAATGAACTATTTTGATAAACATCAAGCCAATCTCATATCCATGTGTTTACAATCACAAGAAATTATTAGAAATATTCAGCCTTGTCATTTATTATTATTTGAGTTGATATTTGAAGGTGATGAATGTGGTGGTCCTTTGTGTAGCAGACTAGTGTGTGATCGTGCAAAAATATATTTTACAATAAATGTGCCTACGAATGATCAGATCCTAATACAGATTAATTAGCTGGTCTCATGATGCAAGGAAGTTGATGATTAGATGCAAAAAAAAGGCAAAGACTTTTGAAAAAAGAATATGGCTTACACAATGATCTAAATCTGACTCTACTGTATTGGCCATTTACCCAAGTCATTTTGGGGTTAACTTGATACTAAATGAAAGTATTTAACAGTCTCCCTTCTGAGAGTAACAAAATAATAGCAGCAACATTGCTGTTACAGTGTTATATTTAGATGGCAGTCCATTTTGATTGGTTCTTTAATTCTTTTTAGCCCTTAGCTGACAAGTGGAGGTCTTGAGGCTCAATGGCTAGTACCCCTGTCTCTGAGTTAGAGATTCAAGTCTCACTTCAGGACGAGATGGTCATGGTAGCTGCATTCATAACATTTGTCACAGCTATGGCAGGGAGGAAGAGTCTGCTGGTCTGTTATGCTTGATGCAGAATTGCTGCCCTCAAACTATAGCCTCTGGCAACAGGCTATCAACCTGCCCAGGGGAAAAGAAACTAGCTAAAGAAACAGGCATGCACACATATTCTTTGCATTACACAACACTAGGCATGAGGAGAAAAATAAATTATAATGATCACATTCTCAAAGCATGCCAGAAAAACTGCATTGATCCTGACTTGGTTCACAGCAGTGAACTGTCAAGAGTGATATGATGACCAAAGAAGCTGAAGGTTACATCTCTTCTTTAAAATTTTGTAAGATGCATCAAAGCAGCTCATGTAGTGAAATTGGTCTTTGACTGAGGGGTAATGGTGACCCTTTACCGTAATGTTTTTGTTGTTGAATGCAAAATTGGAATTCATCATAAATTAGGCTGCTCCTTTACTGGCACGCATAGAGTCATAGAGATGTACAGCATGGAAACAGACCCTCCAGTCCAACTTGTCCTTGCCGACCCAATATCCTAGTCCCATTTGCCAGCGTTTGGCCCATATCCTTCTAAACTCTTCCTATTCATATACCCATCCAAATGCATTGTAAATGTTTAATTGTAGCCAGCCTCCAATGCTTCCTCTGGCAGTTCATTCCATGCATGCAGCACCCACAGCGTGAAGAAGTTGCCCATTAGGTCCCTTTTAAATCTTTCCCCTCTCACCTTAAGTCTATGCCTTCTAGTTTTGGACTCCTCTACCCTGGGGAAAATTCCTTGACTATTCATCCTATCCATGCCCCTGATGATTTTATAAACTTCCAGAAGGTCACCCCTCAGCCTTCAATGGTCCAGAGAAAGTAGCCCAGCCTATTCAGACTCTTCCTATAGCTCAAACCCTCCAAACCTGGCAACATCCTTATAAATCTTTTCTGAACCCTTTCAAGTTTAACAACATCTTTCCTATAGCAAGGAGACTAGAATTGAGTGCAGTATTCCAAAAGTGGCCTAACCAATGTCCTGTATAGTCACAACATGACCTCCCAACTCCTGTATTCAATGCACTGACCAATAAAGGCACGCATACCAAATGCTTTCTTCACTATTCTGGCTACCTGCAACTCCACTTTCAAAAAAACCATGTACCCGTATTCCAAGGTCCCTTTGTTCTGTAACACTCCCAAGGACCTTACCATTAAGTGTATAAGTTCTGCCCCAATTTGCTCTACCAAAATGTAGCACTTCACATTTATTTAGATTAAACTCCATCTGCCACTCCTCAGCCTATTGGCCCATCTAATCAAGGTCCTGTCGTACTCACTCATTTCAACTATCATGGAAGACCAACTTCTGCTGACCCACGTTTTAAATCAGAATACGTGGGATTAATTCCACAAGAAGGAAATTTAACAGCCTTTACATCACATGATCAACCTGTATCAATTTATCCAAACGCTCAATTTTTCAGTGTCAACATTGCTGTGCAGTAGCTTCCAGGAGTGAGGCAATCGTAGATGTATCTTGACACTGGCTGCTGATGTAAGAAGAAATACAAATAGAATAAATCTGTCTTCATCTATTCTCTAGATGTATTACACTTACAGGGGAGTGATACTAATGCTGTAATATTCCTGGAGTTCAAATGAAAGCTACAAACCAAATTTAATTTTTATGACTTAATATCATTTGAACCCTGAAATAAATCATTCATCTGCATCAACTCATTAGTTAAATAACGGGTTTGATGCTCCATTTAATGCTTCTGCCAATGTAGCATGCTATTTGTTATTGCCATAGGATTAAAAGCTAATATTATTCAGCAGTGAATAGAAATGGATACATTTCTTTTAATGCGTTTGTGGCAAGATTCCATGCCAATTTTTGGAGGTGGCACTATAGTAATAAGATTTAATTTTCTGTGCTCAAAGGTGAAACCTGCACATCAACTAAATGTGTCCTGACTGAGTATCTTGCACAAAATTTAACAGAGATGATTCAATTGGCAGCAGAAGCTAGAAGAGGGTCTGATTTTTGTGGCCCACCCCAACTCAGAACCAGTAACACCAATGATAATGCTGTTGCCACCTCCCTTTCAGTTGATCTCAGTGAACATGGAATAGATAGACAAATCAAACACTTGGCGGTGAATGTAGAAACTGAACGATCAGAGGCGCACATATTTTGTTAATAGCATATTTACAAAATGAAATATGTTCACTCTGATACAACTTAAATAAATGTGTTGTCTGTGGGTATTTTGAATAATGCAAGCACAACTATTTAGTAATAAGAGGAGATCTGTACAAAAGCAAGTAAATCTTCAATTCTGGTTACATAATGTCAGGCAAACTAATCATAAAAATTGTTGATATTTTTAAGTGTCCCAATGAGCCAACTTCAGGGCATTGCAGAATAAGAGTCTTTATTGATTTGACAAGTGACGAATTATGCACGTCACTGGTGATACAGCCAAAAACTAACGTTGAACAATAACAATTTTCAGTCTTATAATTGCAACAAGAAAGATGTGATTACATGGATATTTTTGTTCAAGGGTTTGACAAGAGGATTCAGTTAGGCTCGTACATCCTGACTAATTTAGGGTAAGTTGCATTTGACAAATTGAAACGATTTGCATAATATTGAGAAGTTCAGTTTATGTGATTGCATCAGGACAACAAGAAGGCCGATTTGCTCTGCTGTGCTTTCGCCCAGCTGATGGTGTTGGAAAAATAAAGAATCTATTTCTGCACAGTTATGCGCAGTACCAATTCTACTCGGATAAGATGTTAACTTATCCATGAGTCACCACTTGCACAGAGTTAAAATTGAGCTTCCGATGTATATATTTAAGAACAAAAATGGCTGTTTGCAAAATACAGGCTCATGGTCAGTACACATGGAGCTTACACTAGCAAAAGTCAGTTCTTTCGAGGGTGGAGGATCTGCTTTCTCTCTCCACAGAGTATAATTGGGATCTTGTGGTGCAGTGGTAGTATCTCTACCTTTGAGCCAGGAAGTCTGGTTTCAGGTCCTATCTGCCCCACAGGTGTGTAATAACATCTCTGAACAGGTTGATTGGAAAATAGTTATAAGCCCAACCTGTTTGCACCTTACCGTTTTACTTAATATAGAAAGGACAACTTCATCTTCCTCGTGGTTTACAAAATAAGTATGCTATTTAGGAATAAATCACATTTTGTTACTACGTTGTGACAAGAATAAATGGAGAAAAGCAATAATAAAATAATAAAGACAACAAAACATTTTTTTGAAATCGCTGGATAAGGACCTTTTCTTATCGCTGATGCTGCACAATAATGGTCCTCAGATCCTCAAATAGGTATAATAAAGGAAACTGATCTGTATTTTTAAAAGCCGAAAAGACAAAATTAAAAGCTTACTGTATGTTATTTTACACTTCTTTTATGATAAGCTATTTTAGTAGAGCTTTGAAATGAACTGGGTAAATAATCTCACTTGTAGAGGAAATCCTTTATTAATCATTCTGAATAAATTCTGCACGGTTTAAGATGCAGCGTTATCAGTAGGTAACAGATACATTTCTGTAATCATTTACTTAAAAATGTTGCCCAGCATGCCTTTTCCTAATCTATTGTTTGAAACAAAAACAAGAATGTGAAATTAATTAGATTAATGAAACATTTTGTTCTCCTAAGTGAGTGAGATCATGACATTTTACACACCGAAAAATAATCAAGTTTAGTAATATCTTGGAAGTCTCTAATATAACAAATGAGAAAGTAAGGAGGGGTTGGAGAGCAGTGCAGGGCTGGCAATTTCAAATTACCATTCACACAGTTAATGAGACAATAAGCTGTTGAAAACAGCATGCAAGTGATAGCCACACCATGGAAGCCTAAGGTCTGCCTGATGGGATTTTCACTGAAGCCTATGAGTGCTTTCAGCACTGTTGCCTGTTTCCAATTTCTCAGTATATGGGTGAGCTCTACACCACTGTGTGAGGCTGTGCACAACCTAACAGCTGGTCCCATTGGGACAATCTTTTAAGGTGAGTCAGAGGGAGGTAGATAAGTTCCACAAAATTCTTGCTTCCTGAAGCTGGCTGTTGGGAAGCTTCCCCCATCACAATCCATTCTGCAGTACCACCCCCTGCCCTTTGCAGCTAATCCCATGGAGATGGCCTTTAGAATGAGGAGCTCAGGCCTCCAACAAGCAGATACCAATTGCATCCCCTCCATACTCTTCTCCATAGAGAATTGTGTAGAAGCCGGCAATAATTTGAAAAGGGCACAGATGAGGTTTAAGATGCGAAGTGCAGTAAAGAGAGAAACTGCCTTCCTTGAGCACCTAAGCATGACCTAAATAAAAACAAAAAGTGCTGGAAACATCAAGCAAGTCTGGGTGAATCTGTGGAGAGAGAAGCAGAATTAACCTTTTAGGTCTGTGACCTTTCTTTCAGTGTTTTCTATCCTTGCAGATAGTAATCGTCTTAAACTTTGAAGTTATACAGTGCTGGTTCTTTGCTGAGTTCAGAACCTTTTAAAAATGGAGACCAGGACCCAGTTCTCATGTTCCTAAATCCCATTCCAATCTTCAGCACAAGCCCACACCCAGCACCCCAGACCTGGCCAGCTCCATCGAGGGGATAGGCACGGCCCACCCTTCTGCAATTTTCATCGGATTGGGACAGAATTTTAAAAGATTATGGTTCATGGCACCTCAGAGGATTGTGAATCTTAGTCTGCATGAAAGAACCTTTTGAAAGGTAGTAAGATATTTTACAAAAAAACATGCTGGAGGCTACGTGAGAAGTCTATTCGATTGCAGCCATTGATTCTTAAAAATTCAGTCGACAGATATGGGTGTTGTAGGCTGGGCCAGCATTTATTGCCCAACACTAGTTGCCCTTGATTGTAGTGATGAGCTGCCTTCTTGAATCATTGCAGTCTATGTGCTGTAGGTAGACCCACAATGCCGTTAGGAAAGGAATTCCAGGAAATTGACTCAGTGACATGAAGGAACAGTGATATATTTGCAAGTCAGAATGGTGTCTATCTTGGAGGGGAACTTGTAGGTGGTGCTGATCTTGCATAACTGCTGCCCTTGTCTTTCTGGTTGGGTTTTGACTGCGCTGTCTAAGGAGCTTGGATGAATTTCTGCACTGCATCTTGTACACGGTACACTCTGCTCCTACTGAGCGTCCGTGATGGAGGGAGTGAATGCCTGTGGATGTAATGCCAATCAAGTGGGCTGCTTTGCCCTGAATGGTGTCAAGCTTCTTGAATGTTGTTGGAACTGCATCAATCCAGGCAAGTGGGGAGTATTCCATCGCACTCCTGACTTATGCCTTGTGGATGGTGGACAGGCTTTCAGGAGTCAGCAAGTGAGTTACTCACTGCATTCTTAGCTTCTGACCTGTTCTTGTAACCACGGTATTTATATGGTGAGTCCAGTTGAGTTTCTGGTCGATAGTAACCCCCAGGCTGTTGATAGTGTTGCATTCAGTGCTAGTAACTGAAATAACTCCATAGAGGCCAGTGTCGCATCACCAAGTTACTTTATATGTACACGTGGAGAGCCCTTGACACTGATCCAGCTTCCTCAGAGCAGTTCTCAGAGTGAACAGGATGTCTGACACTCCTGTTCTTATCTGTCAGCCAGGTCTCCCTGATTAGATCAGATTAACTGCCCCAGTCAAGGAACTTCTATTCTAAGATGTCCACTGGCTGACCTTGTTCTAATCACTGCAGTAACACTATTGAATGTCAAGGGGCAGTGGTTAGATTGTCTCTTATTGGACATGGTCATCACCTAGCATTTATATTGCATGCATATTATTTGCCACTGGTCATCCCAAGCCTGGATATTGTTCAGGTCTTGTTGCATATAAAAATGGACTGCTTCAGTATTTGAGGAGTTGCAAATGGTGCTGTACATTGTGCAGTCATCGGCGAACATCCCCACTTTTGACATTATGACAGAGGAAAGGTCATTGATGAAGCAGCTGAAGATGGTTGGGCCTAGGAAACTACACCTGCAGAGATTTCCTGGAGCTGAAATGACTGATCTCCAACAACTACAACCATCTTCCCATGTGCCAGGTACGACTGCAACCAGTGGAGAGTTTGCCCCTGATACCCACTGATTTTAGTTCTGGAATTCAGCTCGTTTGTCCATGTTTGAACCAAGGCTGTAATGAGGTCAGGAGTTGATGGCCCTGGCGAAACCCATACTGAGTGTCACTGAGCAGGTTATTGCTGAGCAGGCGCTGCTTGATAGCGCTGTTGATGACACCTTCCATCACTTCACTGATGATCAAGAGTAGACTTTTGGAGCGGTAATTGGTGGGATGCATCTGTCCTGTTTTTCATGTACAGAACATACCTGGGCAATTTTTCACATTGTGGGTAGATGTTGTTGTTGTAACTGTACTGGAACAACTTGGCCAGGTGAGCAGCAAGTTCTGAAGCACAAGTCTTCAGTGGAATGTTGCTGGGGCTCGTAGCCTTTGCAGGTATCTAATCACTTGAACCATTTCTTGATATCATGTGGAGTGAATTGAACTGGCTGGAGATTGGTATTTGTGTTGCTGGGGACCACTGGAGTTGGCCAAGATGGATCATCATTGGCACGGCACGGCACTTTTGGTTGAAATTGCTGCAAATACTACAGCCTTATGCTTTTCCAGCATAGAGGATGGGGATATTTGTGCAGCCTCCTTCTTGACTGAGTTATATAATTGTCCACCACCATTTACACTTTGATGTGACAGGACTACAAAGCTTAGCTCTGATCCGTTGGCTGTGGGCTCGCTTAGTTCTGTCTATCACTTGCTGTTTAGCATGCAAGTAGTCCTGTTTGGTAGCTTCACCAGGTTGACATCTCATCTTCAGGTATGCCTGTTGATCCTGCGCTTTCCAATGAACTAGGGTTGATCCCCTGGTTTGATGGTAATGGTTGAGTGGGGGATCTGCCAGGCCAGGAGATTACAGATTGTGCTGGAGTACAATTCTGCTGCAGTTGATTGTCCACAGTGTATCATGGATGCCCAGTCTTGAGTTGCTAGATCTGTTCGAAGTCTGTCCCATTTAGCACGGTGATAGTGCCACACAACACGATGGAAGTTATTCTCAATGTGAAGGCAGGACTTTAACTCTATAAGTACTGTATGATGGTCACTCTTACCAATTCTGTCATGGACAGGTGCATCTGCGCCCTGCAGATTAGTAAGGATAAGGTCAAGTATGTTTTTCCCTCTTGTTGGTTTTCTCACCACCTGCTGCAGACCCAACTAGCTTAATCAGCAGTACTGTTTCTGAGCCAATCTTGGTGGTGGACACTGAAATCCCCACCAAGAGCCCATTTTGTGCCTTTGCCAACCTCAATGCTTCGTCCAAGTATTGTTCAACATGGAAGAGTATTGATTCATCAGTCGAGGGAGGACCTTTAATGGTAACAAGCGGGAGGTTTCTTGGCCCATGTTAACCTGGAGCCATGAGACTTCATGGGACCCAGAATCAATGTTGAGGACTCCCAGGACACCTACTTCTGACCATACATCAGTGTGCCATCACATCTGCTGGGTCTTATCAGGCTGTTGCTTGGCTAGTCTGTGAGAAATCAGTCCCAATTTCGGCATTAGCCGGATATTATTGAGGAGGACTTTGCAGGGTTTCCCATCATCATTTCCGGTGCCTAGGTTGATGCTAGTGGTCCAACTGGTTTCATTTCTTTGTTGAGATTTTGTAGCAACTGAGTGGCTTGCTAGGCAATTTCAGAGGGCAGTTGAGAGCCAACCACATTGCTGTGCGTCTGGAGTCACATGTCATCCAGACAAAGTGAGGATGGCAGATTTTCTTCCCTGAAGTCAGATAGGTTTTTCTGACAATTGGTGCTCAACAGTAGATTCTTAATTCCAGATAATTTTTATGAATTCAAATCTGGGTCCCCAGAACATTAGCTGAACCTATGAATTAATAGTCTAGCTATAGTAGCATTGAGCCATTGCATCTCCTATTATGATCTAGGACTCATTATTTGAAAAGTTGTTGGGACAGATTTGGTTGTAGCTTTCAAAATGAATGTGGATATATACTTAAAGTGGAAAAATGAAAGGCAATGGTGAAAGAGTGAAAGGAATGGAATTAATAATGGAGTTCTTTCAAAGAGGTGTGATGTGGCAAATAGACTTCTGTCCTGTATTATTCTGTAAAATGATGACGCCACCTTTGTGTATTGACTACAAAACAATGTAAGTGTCTCATTGCGAAGAAGGATTGTTGGAAAATTGCACAAAGCATGCTGGTGTCCTTTAATATAACATTCAGTTCTCATTTTATTTTTACATATTGGTTCAATGGAAGGCAGAAGTAAGTTGCCTGATATTAAAAGCAGCAATTGTAGTTTTCTGGCACATTGAAAACTGTCAAATAACTGCAATCCATAAGGAAGCAGGTTATATCGAGCCCTACCAATTCAGATTCTGCTGCAGTATCAATTGCCTGTGGGCAAAAGCAATTTACCATGGATCCTACAAGTCGTAAGTTTTACCTATATGAGAAGAACACTGTAACTAGTGCTTAGGGTGGATTTGAAGACATAAGAACATCATCAGAAATGCCATGTCTGTTTCAAATATTAATTCATTATTTATTGATCAGTGATTGTGATTATCTGTTATTGTGGAACAGTAAAATAATTGCATGACATGAATTGGAATTTACAGTTTGGGCAAAGGTGTGAACGGTCACCTTTTGTTGTGCGAACAATTTGCTGCATAAATCTTTTGCTTGCAGTCAGTTGTGTGCCAACAATTTCTAAATTGGAAAGTATTCTTGTCCAGTTGTGTTCAGCTTTGAGATGTGTTCTTATGAACTGATGTCGAGTCAGCACTTTTGCATAGCTTGCATGTCTTAACATATTTACAGTCCAAATGAGATGTAGTCATCTTTATAATATGTCACACAACACCCTTCATTTTAGCTGTATAAAGACCTGCATCAAGTCAAAAATAATAGTGCTGTGACTTCCTAAAATACACTTTTACTCTCTGAACTGCGTACAGAAATATCCTTTATAATTTTCTTCCATCAGCTAGGAGGTTGATACAAGTGGAAACACTTAACAAAGTTTGAATCTTTAAACTAAAATTCAATTTGCTTGATGCAGATCCCAGAGGGAGGCATCACGCATACTTATTCCAGAGAGTTTAGAAGAGGATGGAAGAGCTAAATCTCAAGGATGCAGAATTGTGCTCAGAATGCAGTCAGAATCATGCAGTATACCAGCAGCAAGATAGAATTAGAGTAAATATCTACAGTTAATGAATTTGGACTGGAACAATAAAGATGGAATTTTCCCTTGCTGAAAAGCAAGCAATACATTTAAGTGAAAATGTTAGAATTGCTGGAGGAAGCATATTTTGACTTCCAATATGTTATACTATTAGGTAGAATTAAGAGAGATATACAAGAGCCTTCAACATTCAGTGTTTGAGCCATTCAGAATACCACTGTCATTTGATTTTGGGCTCACTACTTGGTAGATCCTGATTTATTCACAGATTATTTCAGTAAAATCGAGCGAACTGGAAGCATTTCAATCACAAGTGTAATCAGAAGCACATTCATTAGCTGTTAAGGCACCTATTCTCCCTTCTGTGTTTGCAACCCACTGTTCCGAGAGTTGTTAATAGCATCCTGTTAAAATTATGTGGACCCAATTCATTACCTTGTACTTGGTTGCCAGTAAGTTTTGACAATTTCCTTCATTTCTGAAAATTTATTAATCATGACAATATTTTTCAGGAAGCTTTTACTGACCTACATCAGTAAAAAGGATTGGAAGCAAAATAATGTTGCAATTATTGGTGAAATTCACTCATTATTGACAACTGATGATATTACAGCTGATTTAAAGGAGCAATGCAATGTAGATAAAAATATGCTTTTTTGATTTGGCTCAGGAGGAAGGGGAACCTGAAGAACAAGGCGTGACTTCCATCAATATGTGCCATATTATTTTTAAGATGATCCATCTTGCTGTGAAATAAGTTTGTAACCAAATGTTTTTAAAAAAATTACCAGGCATATCTTTTTTCATGAAAATAATAAACATTTATCCCTTGCTGAAGCTGTTCCAGTACATCCACTGGCATTCACTACAACACTGGCATCTACCCAACAGTGTGAACAACAGAAGTAGGTAATAGAGTTTACATAGCATAGAAAAGGCCCTTCGTCCCATCATGTCCATTCTGGTCATCAAACATCAATCTATTCCATTCCCATTTTCCAGAACTTAGCCTGTAGTCTTGAATGTTATGGCATTGAAGTGCTTATTTAACGATTTCTTTACTGTGTTGAGGGGTTCCTGCATCAGAAACTGTTTCAAGCAATGAGTTCCAAATATCCGCCACCTTCTAGGTGAAAAATGTTTTCCTCAAATCCCCTCAAAACCCCCTGCTTGTCTCAAAACTGTATCCCCTCATTATTGTCCCCTCTACTGAAGGGAATTGTTTCTCGCTATGTGGTCCTCTCAGAACATTCTGTACCTGAATTAGGTCCCCCTACAGCCTTCTCTGCTGTAAGGAAAACAATCTGTCCACCAGCTGGAAAGCAAAAAGTCATGAGTGTAAAGGAATGGTCACTTCTTGGAATCAATTAATCTCCGACTCATTCAGGAAGCTCTGTACCATCCCAAATAACGTAGGCCCTGTGACTATCACCCTATCCACCATATTAAACACTTACCATCTCCAGCAAAGCTCTAAAGTGGCAGCAGCATGCACCCTCAGTGAAATGTTCTGCAGCAGTTCACCAAGGCTGCTTTGAGAGTGCATTTTGAACCTATGATCTCAACCATCTCAAAGGATAGGGACAATAGACGCATAGGAATGTTATCAAGATCCCCACCCCAAGACACACTGCATTCAAACTTGAGACTATACTACCATTGCTTCACTATCACTAGGTCAAATTCCTGGAACCCTCTCACTAACAGAACTGTGGGTGTACCTGAATAGATTGCAACTGTTCAAGACAGCAGCTCACCACCAGCTTCTTGGCAGCTGTTCAGTATGGGCTGGAAATGTAGGGTTCGCCAGTGACAATCATAACTCAACAGCAAATGAAATAAAACCAGGCACCTTCTTTAGCAGTATCAGATATCAGTATACTGTTGCTGCTATTACTAGAATTAGGAATAAAGGAAATAAAAACATTCAGTTTTTCTGATGAAGGGTCTAGGCCCAAAACGTCAGCCTCTCTGCTCCTATGATGCTGCTTGGCCTGCTGTGTTCATCCAGCCCTGCACCTTGTTGTCTCAGATTCTCCAGCATCTGCAGTTCCTACTATCTCTGATTCAATGTTTTCATTTTTGGATGCTACCAGGCACAATGTTTGGTTATGGTTTTCCCCAGTCATTCTAGGCCTTGAGCCTGAACTTGCTGTCAAATGAACAATAAGGTGAGTGGCACTTGATGTTATTAATACACAAATTGAACAGCAACATTTAGGTGAGAGGCAGGTGTTTACATAAACAAGGATATTCAAGGATTGTTACTGGAATTGCATAACAATTCCATATGCTTTGTAAAAAGGGCCATTTGCAGTCTGATTCCCAATTGAAATACATTGAATAGTGTGAAGTTGCTGTAATTACAAAACAGACATAACCCAAACCTGCTACAGTAATGTGAGTCCTATCTATTCCTGTATAGTACTTCTTAGATGATGTGGGGACTGTGAATTACTATCAAGCCATCTTTATCGTACTGAAAGCTATCTATTGTGTCAAGTCTCATTCCATCATGTGATAATTGCTGTTGGATATTTAAACAATATAAAATTTAATTTATTTTTCCATTCTCTTCTGTCTCTTCACTTTCTGAATCCAGTCTCTTTTCCTCTTTTACTTTCTGTATCTGATTTGACATTGACTTTACCCATGTTAATTTACACTGCCTTTTCACTCCTTGCACTGTTAATGCTATAATCCTTAAATCTGATTGTTAAGGAGGTACACAGTTACTGGGGACCGGGTTTGAATCCTGCCTTGACAGATGGTGGAATTTGAATTCACAATGAATATCTGGAAAAATAAATCATGATTACTCAGGTTCAACATTTCCCTCACAACAATATTATAAGCGGGCATTTTCAGCAAATTGCCAGACAAAAAGTCTAAAATCTAAATGTGCTAGGTCAAGTCTAAATAGTGTGATGATGCTGTGGTTTTGACCTGGTTTGTCCTGGAGAGAGATTGGGAGACAGATGACAAGCAGTCTCTGAGAAGATAAACGACTTGTGAAGCCTTAGGCGTATTTTTTTGAAAAGTTGGAACAATAGAAGCAGCCTGAATGGATGTAGTCAAGTATCCACCCACAGAACTACGATATTTAGTTTCAGCATTCAGTAGATGTTGCTGGGGTCTCAGCAGGGTAGGAAGTTGTAGTAAATCTCTCCCACCTACTACATTCTGTCAGAGTTCTCTTGATGTTTTTCCTCTGGGCTACTGGAGTTGCATGTGAGACAATCTATATTCTGAATTTGCTTTGCCAAGGATATGTTTATGGGATGTTACTATATTGGAACAGTTAATTAGTAATAGTTACTGTATCTATTATTATGTAAAGTTATTTCTACTCCTTCTTTCTTTCATTGTATTATAACTATTGTGGATTAATAAAGTGAATTTTGCTTTAAATTGGTAGCTTGACCAATCGAATTGCACCTGGAATGCAACGCCTTAGAATTACCTTTAAAATAAGAAAAAGTTAGGGTCTAGATTGTGTTCTGAATATGTTGATGGGATTTGGTCTGATCCATAACAGTAGCAGCAGACTCATCTCCTCAAAGTCTGTCCACTGCTAACGAGGCACAAGTCAGTAATGTGATGAAGTATAATCCACTTATCTGGAGCTTGATGCCATCCAGGTCAAAACTGCCATTTGATTGTTTCACATCCATAGAAATTCAGCCCTTCCACTACTGACCCTCAGTAGCTGCAGTGTACCATCTACAAGATGCACTGCAGAAATTCACCAGGGCTCCTTAGAAAGCACCTACCAAACCTGTGACGTCTACCAGCTAGGAGGACAAGGGCAGTAAATACTTGGGATGATCACCACCTGCAAGTTCCTCTCCAAGCCGCACACCATCCTGAATTGGAAATATAGTCGCCATTTTTTTCAGTGACATGGGGTCAGAACCCTGGAATTGCCTCCCCAGAGAGCATTGTGTGTCTAGCTACAGCACATGGACAGGAGCGGTTCAAGAAGGTGGCTCACCGCCATCTTTTGAATGAGTAAAAAAAATACACCATTGAATGTCCTGCCATAGAAATTATAATTCATCTTATTAAAGGTTCCTGTGTATAAGTGAGCAGCCAACCTAGGATTGCACAAGACCTTAGATCAGAAGCAGCACTTGAGGCTTGGACGACAATTAAGTGACCAGACTTGCTGAGGCCAGTCAAGGCAGCCCAAACAGGCAGTGGCTTCAATGGCAGTGGGAGTCTTCCAGTGAAGATAGTCCTTGCTGCTGTGATGGGGGTGTTCCCTCTCTGGAGAACAGGGTGTCTGATCAGAAACCTCTCCCCTTCTGTCTCTCTCTGAGTGTGGAACACCTCCATTGTTAAGGGGCACTTAAGCAGTCATTATTTGAGCACTGAAGGATCTTAGTTTTACATCACCAGAATGATAGCAGTGGAAGGGCTCCTGCGGCATGGCGGTAGTATCCCAATGTCTGAACAAGGAGGCCCAAGTTCAAATCCCACCTGCTCCAGAGATGTGTAATAACATCTCTGAACAGGTTAATCAGAAAATTTAAGATACCAGTGGAGGCAGGTAGATGATAGGAATGGCTGCCCCACCACCCTCCACCCCCTCCCTCACCAGATGTAATGATTTTACACCCCTCGCCCATGACCCACAACCCACTGCAGTCCATTCCTGAGCAAGGCTTTGAAATCAGTCATATGGCACACTTGCCCCTTCCACTTTACAAAATGACCACCGATATTATAAAATAATGTAGCCTCTGACTATATTTGGATCTTAGGAAATCTGCTAACGCTTAAATAAATTTGCAATGAATATCCAGTAAAATAGTCCTGTCTGAAAAATTATTAGCGATCTGTCATCCACTTCCATTGAAGGGTAGCATCAATACAAATCAACAAACAAAAGAGATATAATCAATTACTAAGAAAAAAGCCATAAAAATCATTGAATCTAATCTAATCGAATTACATCAAGTTGCAGTTAAAAGGTTGATTTTACACTTTGGGACTGTCCACCCGTTTCTTTTTCAAAATGTAACAGAGCCTCCAGCAGGAGGTGGCGTTGGTAAGGGAGGGCAGCTAGAGCAGTCAAACTGACCCTTTCAGCAAAAAAAATGAGTATCTTTCAAGGTAGGAGAGCTCATGGGGAGAAGGAGCAGACCAACAAAGGTTTTCTCAAACTAATGAAAACCATAGGTTTCATTCCACGTAAATACTGGGCACCATGGTGTCTCAGAGCTCAGCACTGTTACCTCACAGTGCCAGGATCCTAGGTTTGATTCTACCTTTGCTGAATAGTATGGGACATTCAACGTGTACATTAGTCATCTACCGAATGGGCTTTAAAATCACTGAGACAAAAGCTGTATTGACAAAACTATTTTATGTGTTCGTAGGTGTTCAGCATACAAATAGCATTATAGTCGAAGCCTTGTAAAAATAGAAGCATGGAATAAAAAATACATGTTATAAAAATCAACCAGTTGCACTCAACGACTTTGAACCTGTAGTCACTTCATATTAGAAAGGAGCCTCAACTGAATTTCTTTTCTGTAACACAGTGGCACGCAAACCATTTGCGTCACTCCTGCCACTTGACAGAGATCAGTTATCTCGGTGTGGACTGGAGATCAAAATGTGACATTCCCAGTCTCTGTGATTCCTCTACTCACTGGATAAGGTGACTGAACCGTCAAGAAACTTGAATTGCCCATTTTTGACAATGCCAACCATTTCAAAATTTAATTTTTTTGAGAGTAAATTATGTTTATGCCAGTTGCAACACAATTCCTATTTTTAACACGATGATAAATAAAGTAAAAGATAATGGATCCCTGGCAGTATATTCGTAAGATACAACTTGTAGATACACCAGATGATTTTCCATGCCCTGTCAGTTTTATACCAGGTGTAGTGAAGCAGCCAATATTTAAGAGCATGACAAGCTGTCATACCTTGGATGGATTCACTAGTTGTATAAGTGGCTTAAATTCTCTACAACAATTATGAATTCTCTTTATTCAAGAAAGGTAGACAATACCCTATAATATTTATGAGCTATATTCCAGAAATGATTTTCCCACAAGGATTTTTTGTGTATCTCTTGTTGCAGCATGCTACTGAATAAAATCTCAATATCATTACTGAGGAGTAAAAATTGAGGTTTTTTTCTTTAAGAAATGACTAATGTTACTTTTATTGAACCAAAGTATAAGCTGAAAATATTTAGTTTTCTTTCATCAGATAAAACACAAACATAGTCAAGTACATTAATATATTTTGTTTTTGAACTAATAGCAAACTGTTAGTGATTCAGAAACCCACCTACAAAGTTAGTTTTAACTTTAACAAAATATAACATGCCACATTGTATTTCTTGGATGTTATAATATCAGTGAATCATTCTTACTTACTGAGATTTAATTTCACATTAATCATGTTACATAAAGCTTGTTTAAATTGATTTGAGGTGCTAATGCTTTATTTGATGCTTATTAAGAACACAGATCAATCTAAAGTCAAAAGAATCTTCCTTCCATATATTCATAAAGAAAAGCAATAGTAAGAATATGTACTAAAGTGATTGATAAACTGTAGTTTGTCATTGCTCAGACAGTGGAATGAGGTGACATGAAGAAATAAACATTGCAATATAGTTTCACACTGTTCTGTCGCCCTTTTCCTCAGTAGACCCTGGTGCACTTTCCACTTCTTCACAATAATTGAGAATCTCAAGGGAATTGTTTCTGTTACTCTTAGATAAATTATATATCGTTCATGTGAAAAAAATCATTCTGCACTCTTCTGTAGGTCTATTCCTAAAATAGTCGTTTTTATTTATTGCAAACTCTGGAAATATGAAATAAAGACAGAAAACATTGAATGCACAGATAAGTCAACATCTGACAAAAAAGTATGGCATTATTAGTTCCAAGTGCATGCAAATGGCTTACCAATTCTTTTCTCTTTGCACAGAATAAATAATTGATCATATATTTCATTGTTTTTTAATGTTCCTAACTTTCTTTACCTACAATCTTTGCTATAGCACATCATCATCCTTGGATTAACATTGGATTAATATTTTCTCTAAAGTGGGTCTAAAAGGTTGAGTATTGAGGTTCCAGTATAGTTTTCTAAAATTACTGACATTACAATTGGACATTGTTTCTAGTTAACAATGTTAGCTAACTTTAATCGACGACATACAAATCAAGGCTGGTTTGTGTTTTGAATTCTTCATGCTAATCTACTCCCAATAACCATTGATTCCCCTGTTTAACAAAAATCAATCTGCCGTAACTGCACTCATCTAAATCATTGATGTAAATTGTAAAAGGTTGAGGACATTGCTCCAAATGAAAAGTGAACACAGGGGCCCTGGTTCTAGGAGAGTGGAGATGTCAATTTTGTTTCAGTACCTTCCTTGAACAGTAGTATGCTTGTCCGAAAATCTTTATAGCTGTGCACACTTCATACCTTTTCTCCCAGAATATATTGCTGAAGAGAATAGGCTTATCTGTTTCTGATTTTTCAGAGCCATCAAAGCATTGTCTTTCTTTTGAACCTTTTCCTTTACTGTCAGCAGGATGAATGGGTCCTTAATTGGTTATAGGATCCAGTCAGTCTACCATACATCCTTTCTGAATGCATCTTAAGCTGTGAAATAATCCATGATACTTTGTGATCTTGGTCAAGCTAATAATGATAACCCGAGACAACAAGGTGCAGAGCTGGATGAACACAGCAGGCCAAGCAGCATCATAGGAGCAGAAAGGCTGACGTTTCGGGCTAGACCCTTCATCAGAAATGGGGGAGGGGAAGGGGATTCTGAAATAAATAGGGAGAGAGGGGGAGGCGGATAGAAGATGGATAGAGGAGAGAATAGGTGGAGAGGAAACAAACAGGTCGAAGAGGCGGGGATGGAGCCAGTAAAGGCT
>NC_063359.1:15900472-15917917 GCF_021869965.1 Rhincodon typus | reverse complement strand
TCATCCAGCTCTACACCTTGTTATCTCAGATTCTCCAGCATCTGCAGTCCCTACTATCTCTGATACAGGTTTCAACATCTAATTTCTTTTGATCTTTGCATTCAACAACGATGACCTGATATTCTTATTAATACATCTAAAAATGGGTTTATTACAAAAAAGAATTAATGGCAGTGTCACAGCCACCATCTGACTTAAAACAATGGAAGGTGACTTTAGAAATAATGTGGAACCATTTTCTAGTTTCATTGATGTACACCAGTCAATTTGTCAGTATTTTAGCTGCTGTATTGAAAGTTGAAAACGGTTTAATTTGAAAAGCCATCTTGAACGGCTGCAAATGGGTGTAAATTGCAGAAACCCACCTCTGATTATGAATAGCTTTGTGTTGATTTTAGAATGGCTTGGCTGAATTATTCTGGTAAAATCAAAGCAAATTAACACAACTCTCCCTTTGAAACATTGAACACCTCAGACACAGTGCCACTAACAGGTGCAAACTGTGCTGAAGGTAAATCAGATGGAAAACGGACAATCGGATTATATTACATTGGAATTTTTCAGTGCATTTAACACTTGACCGCTGTGATCCACATAGCAGGTTTAGTAAATAATGAAGTTATACAGATTGTCAGACAGGAACGATCAGCTAGTCTTCAAGGTAGGACTGTGTCTGATTGTCTCGTCCTTAACCATGGTTTTTGAGGCAACGTTTTAGCACTTCAAATCAATGTTCCAAATGGAACCTTTCCCGAAATGGGACATATCTCAGCTCTGTGACCACTGCCTACAGCTCATAGCCATCTCTTTGCCTGAACTGTGAACTACTATCTCCTATTTGTTATTGAGTGCAACTTTTTCACTTCAGTGCTCATTCCTTTTTTTTTAACACAGTTTTGCATGTGGCTTGCAGCGGAGGATATAGAGAAATAGAAGGTGGACACACACAAAGCTAAAGTGCTTGCAAATGTGCATCGAAAACATGCTCAAGAGCTCCACAGTCAAAGTGAACTCTTCACTCCCCAAAACAGTATGGATACTATTAAATATCAGACAGGTTACAGAGGAGACAGATAGTGATGTATATGATGATATACTAGTCGCATCAGTAGTCATGTTCTGAAGGCTGTAAAAATGAAAAGAACAGTTTGAACCGGAATTAGAGGTAGAACATAGGTTAGTACAACACAGGAACGGGCCCTGCAGCCCAAGCCATTATGCCGAACATGATGCCAAGTTAAACTAAGCCCTTCTGCCTGCCTGTGTTTCATATCCCTCTATTCTTGCTTAATGTGTAAACTCATGGTAGCGCATGTATTATAGTATAAGTAAAGGAAATTTATAGAGCCCTAACAAAGTCAGACTATAGTCAATCCTATATCACAGAAACCTTCCAAATAATTACCAGGCCCAGGTTACCTGAAGAGACATCCAAATATGATCCACAAGTCCGACCAAACCACAAGCCAACATCCATTCTAATCTCTTGATACATAGTGAACTTTTATTTTAAAAAGGGCCAGGGACACAAAGTGTATGAATAACATGCAGTGAAACATACTTAAAACCAAACAGAATCTTCTGTCAAACAAATTTTGGGAAATAGAATGGAACAAGAAGTACCATGACATATTGGAGATTACAGATAAGATTCCTGACAGTTTCTTATTGTTGCTAAATCTGTGTGCTCTATGGATCGGATATTGAACGAAAATGTATTTAATCCAACAGATGTTATTACTGAACAAGTCAGATCATAGTCAGGCACCTGGTTTGATAGGTCATATTTCATTTTATTTTGTTTGAAACTGCAAATTTTGTTTTAATAAAACTGAAGTTTATTACAAAATGAATGAAGACAAAATAGAATAATCCAAATGGTCTACTTATAATACAACTTCAAAGATTTTAAACGCACAGTAAAAGGTATAGTTCCATTAATCCAAAAACACTTCTTTATACATTGAAAATAAGCAAAACGGCATTTGTACAATACCCAAGACACCACTCCTGGTACAGTTCCCAAAACAGCACTCCTATACTACACCAGAATCCCTCTAACAAACATTTTGATAGATTTAAGTCACATGTGAGGTGCAGATGGCTTCTTCCTGAAGCTATAATACACTTGGGCTTCAATGTACTGATATTAAATAGCCACTTCCAGGTTTTTATCCCAACTCATCTGGTCTGGGACGGACATTAACTTTTCACTCCAAGGTAACCTATTTCAATAAATTTTGCATTCCCTTCTCAGGAGCGCTGCCCTGTGCAGCTATCCTGTCCCAAAGTCTTCAAAGGACTGACACTGCCCAAAGTTTAAAATGAAACTCTCTTTCAGCTATGGACATTTCTCTTAAGCTGAAAGAAAATTCCAGAAAACTCCACAAAACACTCATTATTTGCCATGCTTGGTCACAAACAAACAAATGATCTAAAATAGACAGAAGTTCATAAGTACACAAACTCATTTGCTGGACAGCTATGCTTCAAAACCTTTTTTAAAAAAGGAAATCACAAGACTACAGAAATACTTACAAATTAACTAATAAGTTCACGTAGAAAAACCTACTAGTTTCTAACTCAAAATCAGCAGTCCCAATTTACAGAAACTAACATCCCACAGTTTACATCACAATGGTTAAACGTTAAACATTGAGCACGAAGGAGAAGAAGAATAGCACGGTCGTACCTTGTCCCAAGCATTTTTTAAAAATAAAAGTTATTTAAAGATTCTCAGAAAAGTTTGAAGGATTCACAGCAATATATCTTTTTAGGGGATACAGCAGCATCTTAAAATTTGCCTCAATTCTTGCCATTCTGATATAAGACCATCAAGCTGAAACACAAACTCTGATTCTCTTCCATTATAGATGTTGCCTGACCCATACATTGTCTCCACTATTTTCTATTCTTTTATTTCAAACCTCCAGCACTTCCTAGGTTTCACCCTTGTAAGCAGTTAATTCTACTTTAAGAATAAAACGGTATTCAGTACAGACATCACTAAACTAGGGGAGTAATTTAACCCTTATAAATTCCACAAGCCACTGCTGTTGCTGATTTTGTAGAATATAGCATGCAAAACATGCCATTAATTTTGACAGAAACTGGTGTTCTTCAGTGAGTATTTTGTACCTTGACAAGGTTCAGTTACCGTGCATAATTAGTCACTTCAAAATGGTGTTGGTTAATACAGAAAATGCTGGGAGGAATTCTGAACACAGTGACTGACAAGTGTGTGAACAGATGCAGTTTTCAAGCCTCAGTAACATTGTTTTAATTAGTTGTTAATAAAAGATTTCACAAGCTGAGATGATACTCAAGACCACATTCACGTTTGACACTTAACCATTGAAATAATTTGGTGACACAGATTTATGTATTGACAGCAGTTTGTGATTAGAGTTAATACTTCAATTCCTCCCATTAACTTACGGTGAGAGGAACTTGCAAAACAGATGTTGGTGTTACAAAGGAAGACATGAAATAGGTGCAGATTTGGCCCAATCCTGCCTGATCACTCAATAGGACCAAAGTCCAATCCGTGAGATGGGCGCCTGTCTCTAAGTGCAAACAACCCATGCATCAGCCTTTCAATACCACTTGGACACCATCCTGAATTGCAGGTGTCAACTTCAGAAGTGTATCAGAAAAATGCCATGAAGATTACAGGGTGTTGGCAAATATTTGATGCAAATGTCCGTGGACAAGGCGTGCATGCAGCAGATGCCCTGAATCAAGCCCTGAGATGCTGCTTGGTGCTAAGCAACATGAAGATTCCCCTCAGCCAGCAGTGAGCTGAGTCACCACGTAGAATCAAAGAATCCTTTCAATGTGGAAAGAGACTATTCAGCCCATCAAATCTGCACCGACCCTACAAACATCCCATCGACATCCCATCTAAATATAGCCCTCTACCCTATCTCTGGAACCCACATTTATCATCGCTAATCCACCTAACTGCACATCCCTGGACACTACGGACAATTTAGCATGGCCAATCCACCTAACCTGCACATCTTTGGACTGTGGGAGGAAATCGGAGTATACGGAGGAAACCCATGCAGACATAGGAAGAATATGCAAAATCTAAACTCCATGTATCCGTTCTGACTTCCATGTCACAAATTCTCACCACCAAGCTTGCTTGGTATGTTGAGCAAAATAGGAAATTGAATATTAATGAGGCAGATTATACCATTAGTAACATATTCACCAAACTATAATCCCCTCAATTGGCAAGACACCTAGAGAGGATCCCATCTTGCCGCTCTGCAGATGCATAAAAGGTACAGCAAATTGCTCCTGACATTGAGATATGCCTCTTGGGGCTTCCCACCCAATTCTGTCATAAATCCTGCCTTTGCCCATGTCATTCAGACCCCGATAAGATTCCAGTCTATGTCTCTTTTGATCAGTCAGGGAATTATATATCCTGCTTCTTTTAGAATAAAAATCAAACTATTCCCAGTTGCTGGAATTAAATGTCCATATTTCATGAGGATGTGAATTGGGGTTTGACAGACCATTATCATTGTTGATATTGATTCTTTGTCTTCCATCTCATAACGTGCAGATATTTACTTGTAACAATTTGCACTGGAATTTGAGGTGATTAGAAATAAAGAACAATGTGCTGCCCTTGACAGGAAATCTGGGACCTGTGTGAACAGACCAAGCAACTGTGTCTTCTTACCTTGGCAGACTGAAGAATTCTCAATGAGTCTGAATCAGGAAGTGTAACTCAAAATAGTTAACTTGATGCCAAATCATGCATGGAAGGGGAAATATGTAGAGAAATGAAAGATCAATTAAGCAAGAGGAAAGAAAGAAAATGATTTTTAAAAACAATCTTTTAAAAAGTCTCTGACAGTAATTTATACCTGAATGAGTGAAACTCCACAAGTTGAAAAAATATTCTTCAGTACCAGAGAGATTTCTGGTCATTAACTGAGATTTATACGATTAAAAGTTTATTTACACTAGAATGGACAAGCATTATATTTTTCTCGTAAAGTTAGTGGGCATCCATTACAACATTTACTGCCCAGTCCTTCAGTGAGTTCCCATATAGCAAATACTCATGAGGTTCAGGGCAACTTGGACAACAGCTTCCTGATTTCTGCATTTGATTCTGCAATTGGGATGCCAGAAACTTCTGTCAGATTCACTCTTGATGACTGTTAGTCTCACCAATATTTCAACCACGAAATTTGAACCAATATCAAGAATATGAGCCCCACTGATGCAGGGGCTAGTCATAGATGTAACTGTAACAATACACTGGTGCAACAATATATCTTCTGTTAAAATAATCAATATCCAGAAGTGAATTAAATTACTTTATCCAATCTGGATATTCAGTTTTAAATTCCACAAACCCTACACCTGCTTCATGACTGAATCTCCTCAGTTAGATTTCAGCCTTGTATTAATCCCCTTCATGTACAAATAATTCATATATTTAGGTTTGAACAAAACATACGTCAAGCAGATTTAATGTTGACCAATTATATGAATCGTTTACATGTCAATATTCTAAAGTAATGCACATATGAGGAGCTTTAATTAATGTCAAATTTATAGTGGTAGAAAGAACTAATTAGCCAGAATTACAATCTGATCAAATAATTGATAGCGTATTTAATAAAGAAATGTTTACTAACTTTAGAAATGACATTTGTATGATGTTTATTTTAGAAAAAGCTGGCTAACTGCAATACTTGTGATTTAATAATGTTCCAGTATCTATTGCCCCTCAATATATCTCAGTTGCTTCCGTGTTTATAGAATTAACAATTGGATTTTTACTACTTACCACCTTCTTTGTTCTGCTTGAGCAATTTTTGACACTTTGGGGCAGAAATTCCAGGCTTTGTGGAGCTTTGGGAACAGGAAGACAGACAATGTTGTTGGTGAAATCTGATAATCTTCATTTACATTTAATTTCAGCATTAACTGGAATGCAGGTTTAAATATTGCCAAACATTAGGGATGGAAAAATTATGGTTTATTGGATTAACGAATGCCATCTGACACTTTGCAACCTTTGGTTTGGATTGTATGTGAATGTAACTAGCTCAGTTGTTGCATTAGTGTCTCATTCGTTGTTAATTATTTTAAAAAGAGGCAGTTTTAAATTATTTATTTCACTCTTTTAAATTGGATATTTGCACAGTTAAATTCGATCAACACTAATTAGTGAGTGACTATAATATTGAATGAGTGCACTGCTATCTATTTGGATGAGATTTAAAACAAAGCAGTGTCCAGGACTAGGGTTAAAAATCCCACGGCATGATTTCAAGAACCATAAGAAAGTTCTTCCTCAACAGCAGTGAAACAGAATATCTGTTATTTATCTCATTGTTTTTGTGGCATCTTGCAGGGTTTAAATAGGTTGTTGTGTTGCCTACGTTAGAACAGTGACAATTTCTCCAAGGTGGGATTTCCACTATACTGGGACCTTAATTCTTTGGGAGACCAAAGTTATCTAGTGAATGCCTGATTGAATTTAAATATTATCAGGCCTCCTGTCGAATGGTTACCTGGAGCTCCCATTGGTTCTCTAACTATTCACCATAACTAAATTCTGTTTGACATCCCACCGCCTGTGAAGCAGCTTGGGGATATCCTGGGAATGAGAACACCCTTGAGTATACTGAATAAACCTGAGTTTGTTCTTTCTTTACCCTGAAACCAAATGTCATCTATAAGCATAGATTGCACTAACACATGCACATTAGTTGCATTTTCCCAAAAGCAAAAACTAGGCTAGAGCATTATACTAGTTATAAATAAATTTACTGTTCTGAAGAAGAGTCACTAGAATTGAAACAGTAATACTGCTTTCCCTCCACAGACACTGCCAGATCTACTGAGTTTCTCTAGTAATTTCTGCTTTTGTTTCAGATTTCCAGCATCCACAGTTCTTTGTTTTATTCGTTATGAGTAAATTAATTTGCCTTAGTAATGTAGATGTTATCATATTGGTGCTCTTATCTAGTGTACTTTTGGTGGTACAGACTCAATGGGCTGAAGGGCTTCTTCTGTACTCTATGGTTCTATGAGTTCTGTGATTCTATGATTCTTACAGCAACAGCATGTCTTCCTTTTCATTTCCCAGTATGGGTTTCTGAGATTTTTAATAAGGTATCTGACATTAATGCATTAATATCAGCTCAGCTACATGCCACCTTGAAAAAGCTTGTTCAACATTACAGCGGTCAACATAACATCAGTGGTCTATTCATAATTCTGCAGATTATGGACCATAAAAGCCATGGATTTTATTCAAAAATCATTTACTGAGCTCGTGTAAACACTTTGAATTATTTATTTGTTCCTCTGATGTTTTCAAGCATAATAGTTTCTTTCATTCTCCATCAACTTAGTACTTTTGAAGGCAAGATCAGTGGGAAGCTGGGCAAACATAATTGTGTCTTTGAAGGTCCAGCTATATAAAAGACTTTCATTCACAGTCGCACATTTGCACAAAACACAATTGTGATAGTAACATATTAATGAATTAAATATTTGGATGACGGTTTGAAATTATATTAGGATTGGCAATGTTACTGCCATCTTAAAATATGAGGATCAAAAGACATTTGGTTTTAAAATTGCCTTCTATATTTCAAGTATTCCGTATGACGTTTTACTTGATACTGTACCAAGTAACACCTCATTTGGATTTGAATATGGAATTTGGCTTTATACACAGCAGATTTTATTAGATAAAGCCTGTTTAATTTTTAACAATGTGTTTGACACATCATTATGGAGGGATAATTATATGCTAAGTCTAGAGAAATCTGGCCTCTCTGTTTAAATTTGCTGGCAATTTTTCTACACTCAGTACATAATAAGCAACTTTACCTTGTGATGTGTTTCAGTATCTACCTAAGTGTAATTTGCACAAGGATTTCAAGATTCCGTGAAGCCATTTCAGCATCAGAGTTTTTCAATGTTTGAATCAAATTAAGGAAAATTAAATATAAATGGCTCAGTCATCCCATTTGCTAGATTGTCACTCTTTCGTTCAGATTTGCCCCTATGCAGACAATTGACTTATCACTTAGCTTTTTCTCAGTCAGTGTTCATTTCATCATCTTTCAGATTTATGGTCATTCAGGCAAAAGGTTGACAAATCCTGCCTCTCTCTCATTTTCCTTTAACAAGCAGTTTCACTGTATTCAAGCCTACCCTCATTATTTCAGCTTTGATTAGTGTCTTCCGGTAGCATTTTGCACAGCACATACCAATAATATTCACACCTAGTTTCCAAGCTTGGGTTAGAGACTGGATTTCAGCACTGAACAGAAACTAGCCGGCAGCTTGACACACTCCATTTGCTACAGTTTCTCCAGTCTGTGAACAAAAAATCATTTAAAAAAGGAATGAGGTAATCTTGGCATTAAGAGAAAACATAAAGGCATCACTCTTTTTCTCAAATGCTCCAGCTTTCTGTCAATGAAAAGGATGCTCTAAAATGAAAATGTTTATTATTTTAAAAGAGAAACCTTATATTTCTATTCCAAGAGTTATTTTACAAATGATCAAGCAGCCTGCTTTGAGTGTCCTTGGGTGCCATAAGCAGTATCTTATGCTAGCACACTGTGCTACACTGTAAACGAGTGAAATCATTCTTTTGGAATTTAAAGAGTGATATAGTTAAAGATAAATATAACAAAGTAATAACTAATTAGAAGCATAATCATAAAATAATAAATTGCTTTGGAAATCTGGGAGGGAAATTGTTTTAATTCAAGAGGTCGAAGAGAAACAAATACAGTCCTAGGGCATGGGGATTCTAGAGGCTGGCTTCTCACTTTTTAGCAGAGTTCTAACTGAGTGTGTCTTCGACTCCAATGCCAACTATTCTTTTCCTGGATTGGAAATGATTCCTGACTCCCAGTCGGAGTCCGCCAGCACTTGGCCAGAACGTGCTGTCAGTGTTGCAGCAGGATTGCCGCTGCAGCACCAGAAGGGATGGTGGGACGTTGTAAAGTACTGAGGAACTCCAGTGACCGGAGAACCGCCCTTGCCTCCTTACACAGGAAGGTCAATGGTGGCCAGACTGGAGGGAGAGGAGAGAATGTGCAAAGGCCGTATTTCTTTCACTTTCTCTCCCTTTCTATATGGTTGCAGGAGAATATTAATCGGGTGGAAATAAGTGGGCTGGGCTGCAACTCTTCCCCCAATTCCATTTGCATACAGCGTGTGAGGAAAGAATGTCCAGCAGCTGTTCTGATAATGAGGTAGCAGTAAGCCTGAAAACCAGAATTCTTGTTCATCCTTTAGAACTGTCCCAACCTATTTTGCAAGGAACTGCATAGGTGACACCAGTTTACTGTATTTAGGGATCAATGAGCTGATCTACTCACAATTTACAGTAAGTCTTACGGAAAAAGTGATGAACACCCTGCTGGCTATTATATAGTTCCTATGCTCTACAGTATAAGTAATGTATACATTATCTTCTTGCAAATGCTCTGTTAGCCCCATGTTCTCCTTTATCTTCTTGGCCGCAAAATTCTTTATTGGTAAAGGCAGCCATACATCAGGCACGCAATAAGGCTCACTAATTGAAAACTCTAACATTTAGTTCACACAATTCTGCAAATCCCAATTGTTTTGGAAAGTAAGTTTGAAATTTCTGGACTTGTCCAATGTCACTAAAAACTAAATTATAGGCACGTAATTTGTGTAATGAGTATGTATGAGACTGACAACGGTCTTTTCAATGGTCCTCATGTCTCTGTCTGAGTGAATTCAGAAATCCTGTTTTTCTTATAATGATTCCTGTTGAGACCAATAACTTTCAAAAACGAAATTGAACTTGCCTTTTATAGCTGAAAGGATAGGACACCAAGATTTATCTTATAATGTTTACTGTAAAAAACGACTAAAAACACTCTTGACCGAACATAATCTTTTCAGGCAAACTATACATTAGAGAGCAGAATTGACCATTCCTTCCCCTCCTTATTTTGACCACAGTCAAAAAATTCATAAGACAGCTCAGTGTTCCTGCTAATTTAATTTTCGACTGCATAGGCTTCTAAAATCCATGGGCAGCAGTGAATTCCGAAACTGGAAGTTAATGCCACAATTGGTGTGCAGTCGCCAATTACCAGGTGCGGTGTCTTAGAGAGGCTATGCACACAACTTAGATGGATTGTCACAGCTATACTTTACGCTGTCCTTTATGTAGTCATTTGGTTTTTCTATAATTACTCTTAGATGTCAAGAGTTTACTCACATTCTTTTCTCGATCTGGTAACTTGCAATCTAAAGCTGCCTTCCCCAGGAAGATGTTCTTTAACTGGATACTTTCCCTCTAGTCTAATCCTTCCAGCCTTGGTGTAATTCCCCACAAATTTGACCTTTTCAGTCTGAGCTTGAGTTTTAACTCATGCTACTCAGCAGCAAACCATGGAGGTGACATTTTTTTGGCCCCTATTTGCTCCCTCTCTCCCACATCCATGAAGGTTCATAAAATAAACAGCAGCAGGGTGGCTCAGAGGTTAACACTGCTACATTACAGTGCCAGGGACCTATGGTCGATTCTATCCTTGGGCAACTGTCTGTGTGGATTTTTGCACATTCTCCCTGTGTCTGTGTGGGTTTCCTCCCATAGTCCAATGATGTGCGGGTTAGGTGGTTTGGCTGTGCTAAATTACCCATAGTGTCCAGGGATGTGTAGGTTGGCCATGCGAAATACAGTGTTACAGGGATAGGGATTCTCTTTGGAGTGTCAGTGTGGACTCAATGGGCCAAATGGCCAGCTTCCACACTGTAGGGATTCTATTCTATTCTATAAATAATTTGCAATAATCAGTAATGTTCTTAAAAAGAAAGCCCTTAGTCTCATCTTTTAATTATTTCATTTTGTATCCTTCCCCATGACAATGTGTATCGCATAGGCCTTATATCTAAGGAGAACTGACCATGAGCCATCCTTGGGAGTCCAAGTCTCTTTAATCTTGGAATTAAATGGTAACTTAGAGCACAACTGTTTAGATCTTCACATTCTGAATGCTTTCTTGGACTTTGGAGACCACCAGTCTATGCATCATTAACACATGCACTGTTGCCAATTTCTGCAACTATAACTACTTTGAACTTTCTTTCCAGTAAAACATTCTAACCTTTCTTTTGATCTGTAAGGATCAAAATATCCAAGCTTGCTGTCGGGTGATTTCAATACATTGCATTCCCATTTTGTTTTACTTTCAGATTTAAAGATCCTGTCTCAAAACAGAATATATGGCTGATAATAATAATTGTAAAATATTTTTAATACCATTCACTGAAATGGTGCTGACTTATTTCTAACCTTCATCTTTTAGCTGCAGTTATCAAATTGTGCCTTCTGCATGCCATGTTAAATTATAAATATGAATTAATCTTGATACATTCAGTGCTGAACATTTAACAATGATGCAAACACTGTTTGTGGCACACAATCACTTTTATTGTTCCTTATAATACAATCTCATTTTCTACTGCATTGCACTAACCTCTTAATTTAAGGATTCACTGTTTGGAATTGCAAGAGACAAAGCAAGCAATATATATGAAATGCTTCTTAATAAACATCTTCTATTGCATGAATGAAAACTATTATTCAGCGCTAAGTGTAATGTGACGTAATATTGTGCAGGTAAAATTCTGATTTGTTTAACCATTACTCCTCGCCAGCAGTTAGTTATCACTGTGAAAATACCATGCATCACAAAAGGGAAGGTCTGTATTATAAAATGAAAAGATTGCACCTTTCTTAATATGATCATCCACATCAGTGTCATCCAATAGAAAATTAGCCTATGGCAGGCAATATAGACCAATTTTAGAAACAAACACAGCTCCTTGATTATCTAGGGAAACTGTATTGTAGTTTTGCATGATACTTGTTAACCTTTTTCAATGCAGTTCCTCTAACTATGTGTTCTTAGTGTAGGATTAATAACATTTTTCAGCCATGTTAGCCATGATATTGTGGCATGTCAAAAAGCCTTCGGCTTACATATGTAGTGACTCTGGTTTGAAATACCTAATGGGTACTGCGTGCGGTATATGAGGTTCACATAAATCGTGATGCTATAACTGTACATGTGATTCTGTCATCGGCAAGAGAGAAGAAACAAGTCTAGATTGAGCATTAAATGAGCATGATCTTAGATGCTACGTGAGAGAGTTGTATTTGATAACTTACCATGTATAAATGTTTTAAAGAAGTGTTACAGTACTTGAGGAGTTAGACAGTTACTGAGGGATAAGGAGCGAGCAGATTCAGGGTCAATGTACGCACAGACATCCATTGTCTGAGATACTGCAGACTAGTATCTCAATGTGCAAGTAGCAGTATTGACTTAAACACAAGATAAAGCATATTGGCAGCTGTGGAAAAGCCTACAGAGCCAGGATTGGAAGCAAAAACAGAGTGCAAGAGACACAGCTGAAAAGAGAAGACTCTGCATGAGGAATGGGACTTGGGAAGACTTCAAAAGGCACAGCTGAGTAAAAAGCGAGAAGACTCTGATAGCTGTCCAAGACCTCTGAAGATGTTGAGAATAAAGCTGGAAAAGTAGAAGACTTCAAAGAATGGGAAAAGATCTGAGGGGACTTTGATTATGGAGGGCTACAAAGTGGAAAGGTGCCAAAGGGAAATGTAGAGATTAAGCATAAATCAGCAATATTCTGGCAAGTAAATCCGAACAAATCCACAAGAGCAAGAAAAAAAACCCAGCTGCAGTTGTAGGTCAGCCAGCCTTAAAGGACATTAGTGACCCAGAAGGGTTTTTCCGGCAATCAGCAATCATGATCATCACTAGACTCTTAATTCCAGATGTTTATTGAATTCAAATTCAACCATCAGATGTGGCAGAATTCAAATCCATGTCCCCAGAACATTCCCCGGTCTCCGGATTAATAGTCCAATGAAAATACCACGAGGCCATCGCCTTCCTTGCGACCTTTATAGAAATCCCAATCTGAAAATATCCTTTATCCAAACAACAGTTGGTCCTGAGGTTTTAGTGTAATAAGACCATTAGAAATAAAAACAGGAATGGGCCATTCGGCCCATTGAGCCTGCTCCACCAATTAATAGGACGATAGCTGATCCGACATTCTTCAGGTTCACTTTCCTGCCCTTTCCCTTGATTACCTCACTGATCAAGAATCTATCTATCTCAGCCTTAAATACACACAAGGACCCTGCCCCCACAGCTCTCTGGTCAAGTAGTTCCAAAGATTCACAACCTTATGAGAGAAGAAATTTGTCCTCATCTCAGTCTCAAATTGACACACCTTTATTCAGAGACTATGCCCTCTGGTCTTCAACTCCCCCATGAGGCAAAACATCCGCTCATCATTTATCCTATCAAACTTCTTAAGAATCTTGTATGTTGTAATAAGATCACCTCATTCTTCCAAATTCCAATGAGTAGAAACCCAACCTGCTTAACCTTTGCTCGTAAGACAATTTCTCCACGAGAGGAATCACATTTCCAGATGAAGGATTCCTGATCTGTAGTACATTCTCTTTCTATACCATTTGGGTGGTATTGTTTCAAGCATCTACCATTTGGAATCTCCTCCACACCAAAGACTTTGGTGGTGACTGCTGGCAAGGTTACGTCCTCAACTAAAAATCTTCAGTCTTACTTTACTCTTGGCAGCTGAATTTCCCAAGGTGTCCTAACACCAGCTATTAAAAGCCTTATGAAACAGAGGCCTGTATCTCAATTTAAGTAGATGCTTGAAAAATGATCCAACCTAATTATATGTCAGATATTTTTCAGACAGTCTTTGGAGAACAGGATATTGATCCCCAATACTGGATCTCGTTGTGTACCATATTATGCCTATAAAGTGGGTCAATTAGGTACAGTTCCTATTCCTTGGCAACGTGCCTTCCCTCAGTATTCCTCCAGTGAAAGTTGTTCCTAACCTGTGAGACTGCCTTCCTAACTTAACACACAAACCCAAAATAAGGTTTTCTGAAAAAAAAATTAACAGGCTGTCATTGGCTTGGCCAGCATTCATTCCTCACTCCTAATTGTCCTCGAGAAAGTGATGTAGAGCTGCCATCTTTAACAGCAGCAGTCCACATGGTCTAGGATTACCCACAATATTGTTAGGAAGGGAGTTTCAGGTTGTTGACTGAGCAACAGTGCAAGAACCGTGATATAGTCCAAGTCACGATGGTGTGTGGCTTGGAGGTTCCAAAGCATCTGCATCTGCCCTTCTAATTGTTCGATGTTGCAGGTTTGGAAGGTGCTGTCAGGGGAGCTTTGGTGAATTAATGACCTATCATTTTTATTGAAGCTTTTTCTCTTTCCAATATTTCAATGTCTTTATCAAATTAGAGTGCTCAATCCAAGTACCTAAACCTTGTTCTGAAAGTTATCAGCTTTTGACTTTAAAAAAGATTTAAACATTTTGCAATGAAAGTAACCAAGTAATTTAGTTGTCTCCTGAGATTGCATTTGCAACAGTCCTGAAGTAACACTCCTAGAACCAATACATGAGAGACTGAACCTACATTTTTTTAAATATTACTCAAAATAGAAGTGATGTTGATGAATTTTTTTTTATTCATTCATGGGATGTGAGCATCTCTGACGAGGCCAGGTGTTATTGCTCATCCCTAATTTCCCAGAGGGAAGTTAAGGGTCAACCACATTACTGTGGATCTGGAGTCATATGTTGACCCAGGCCATGTTTGGATGACAGATTTCCTTCCCAAAAGGACATTAGTGAACAAGATGGGTTTTTCCCCACACAATTAACAATGGCTTCATGATCATCATTATACATTAACCCCAGACTCTTCATTGAATTCAAATTGCACTGTCTGCCATGGTGGGATTTGAACCTGGGTCCCCAGAACATTAGCTGAATTCCTGGATTAATAGCCTACCGATAATACCACTAGGCCATTGCCCCCCCAGATCTGTATATTTGTGCCTCCTTTACTTTGAAAGCTTATCAGCATTCATATAAAAGGCAACAGCATAGCAGTGTCTCACCAATTGCAACTATAAGCAAACATATTGTGGAGTATAATTAATTGCTGGGTGATAAGACAGTTCAAGCAGTTCTATGTGTGACTGAATATGTTTAAGCTTTTTACCTGAATGACAAGCTTTCAAAACTGGAGAATTGTTTACATCTGTCTTGAGAAGGAATACCGCACAACAGCTGAAATGACTGGAGGAAATAATTACTGAGAACAATATTTTCCAAAAGGACTGAGCAGTGCCAATTACTGACAAAATCTTCAGCAGAGCTGGAACAATGTGGGGTTTACCTTGAAATCAATACAAAACCTTTTAGTTAATAGAGCCAACATTGTGCTGACACATTGTTAGTGTAGGTGAAATGACAAAGTAGTGGTAGTTTCACAGGGATAGAGATAAAACATGGCTTTGAGTTGGCCAGCCCTTGAACTGTGATCTTGCCTTAAAGTTCAAATCATTTCCCCAGTGGATTACCCACCAGTGACTGATTTTACCACAAAGAAGGGTGAGATTCAAATCACAGACACTTTCTATGATCCTGTGGATGATTTGAAGTGTTAATATGTGTGGGTCAGACAAGTGTCTTATATTTCAAAGCAAAAACGAGCCAGTATTCATAAGGAGGAATTCCAATATTCAAACAGACCTTTAAAATTGTGTGCGTGGGTGGACAGTAGCAGGAGGGTTATCATTTTGTTAAAGATTACCGTGTTTGAAGATATGAAGCTGCCCTTCAATGTACTCAAATCTCAGTATTTGAATTTGCAGGGCTTGATCTTTACAGTTTCCGAGGAGTGTGTTGCCACAGAAAATATGACTTGAAGGAATTTAATCATCAAGAACTCACCAACATGATTTAATTTTAAGTGTGTGTCAGATCTTCAGCAAAGTGGATAATGGCTTTGTGATACCAGTGAAGTGATGATTGGATTTTCCAGATGCATTTCTCAAACATTAAGTGGCAAATCATATTGGATCGATATATGTCTAGCATCTTGTAATGCTAAGGTGAGGCACATATAGCATAATATCCAAACTGGAGTATGTTGTTGACCCTGAGGGCTAATTTGCCCTGTAGCAGATGTTGAAGATATGGTTAGAGTAGGGGGAATTTAAGTTTGCATTGTTAGATATTACCCTCATTCATGCTGTCAGGTTATATATATCTTATAATCATCAATACAGGGTGCAAAACACCTAACAGGAAAGGTTTAATTATGACTGGCTGCAATTCCAAACTGTAATCAGCACTTCAAGGGGCAATGTTTCAGGAGAGAAGATGGTTATGTCATTGGACTAGGAATCCAGAGGTGCAGGATGATGCTCTGGGGACAGGGGTTCATTAAGTAAATTCAAGTCTGGAATTGAATGCTGGTTTCAGCGATTGTGACCATGATCGCCTAGTTCACTAATGCCCTTAAAGCAAGGATTAAATCTGCCATCCTGACCAAGTGTGGCCTGCATGTGACTCCATAACCATAGCAATGTGATTGACTCTTAATTGCCCCTTGAAATGGCCTCACAAGACATTTGTTCAATTAGGAATGGGCAACAAAATGCTAGTGATGCCCACATCCCATGTAATAAGGGGATAATTTGATTTGAATAGGTTGTCATACAGGTATTTGGGAGAATTAGACCTGTTGATTCAGAAATAAAAGAAAGCATCACTTGGGACTCACAGACGTACAGAAAATTGGTGATTTTGCTCAAAATGGTGTATGCAGTAAAGACTGAAATTATTATCTTTTTACCTCCATACTTTTCTGCTCAGGTTTTTTAATTAATAGCTTGATTCCTACACCAACTGAGGTCACCATAAAGACCCTGCCTTCTCAACCTTGCCTAGGCAATGGTGACTCTCAGGTTAAACTCAACACCAGTTGTCTCTGTTTAATGAGAGAGCAGCCCGATCATCCTCTGGGATGATAGCGACTTTCAGCCCTGCTAATCTGTGACTATGTTGGTGCTCCTCCCAAGTTGCCAACCTCTCTACTTAACTGTTCACATTCTGCCCCCAAACAACTGTGTTCCTTTCACCCTTGTTTAAGTATTAAGTAAGTAAGACAGAAAAGGAGGGCGAGTCACTGTTGTTACAGCCGTAAAGTGGCAATGAATAGTACATACAATGACAATCTACCCCAGTGATTGAATTTTTAAGCAAACATATTGTTCTTAATAGGAAACATATTGTTCTTAATAGGCAATATTTCAAGCACCGATTCATTCTAAGGTCTTTTTACAGGCAAGTATACAGCTAGTAAATGGACTGATATGGTCATGAATATTTTTATGGTAATAAACTATCTCAGATTACTCAGTTATTCCATATGGTAAACGAGTCAGTTTCAGTTCTATGATAGCAAGGTGTAGAGCTGGATGAACACAGCAGGCCAAGCAGCATCAGAGG
>NC_063359.1:15897196-15900462 GCF_021869965.1 Rhincodon typus | reverse complement strand
ACACAGCAGGCCAAGCAGCATCAGAGGAGCAGGAAGGCTGACGTTTCGGGCCTAGACCCTTCTTCAGAAATCTGCCTGCTCTACACCTTGCTATCTCAGATTCTGCAGCATCTGCAGTTCCTACTATCTCTGAAACAGTTTCAGTTCTATGTTGTTTTTATTAACAGTTCCTTTTCTGAACTTTAACTGAAGTAATATTATATTTTATTGCCATTTATTCGTAGTGAGCAATTCAAATATTTTAGTTTCTACATATAACTCATGAATTAAATAGAGTATAATCTAAGCAACAGTAACAGCAGAAAAGAACTCTGTAAAGAGAAAATTTTGTTTGGATTTAATTTTTGTTGCAGAAATGTTTTAATGCAACAAAAACAAACATATGAACTATTACCAGATGCCTTATAGATAAATTTCATACTCGATTTCATAAACTGTTGTTTTTGAGCTTCAATTTCTTTGTTATTAATCAATTGACTTAAAATAAGTTAGCAATTTGTCATGTTAAAGAGTTCATCCACTAATATCACGACAAAAATATTGATACTGTTTCTCTATGCAGCTGTCACCTTATTTTGAGCAAATGTGTTTTCTTTATCCCAATCACTAATTATATTGAAACAGGAGAATATTAATTAGAAAGAACTGTTGCGTACTAACAATTAGGGGCATCTGTTCATCTCAGTGTTGTTATTTTCTTCAATGGTGAATGGCAGTACAAAGAAAATGAAAGACGTGCATTTATATAGCATCTTTGATGATTACAAGGCATCCCAAATTGCTTTACAGCCAATTAAACTCTCAAAAAACAGTAATGTGATTGTGACCATGTAAGCTATTTTTATGATGCGCCACAAGGGATGAATTTTGGTCAGGACACTGAAGGATAACTTCCCTTGTTCTTCTTCAACCTGAGAGGACAGACAGGGCCTTGATTTAACACAGAGATATCTACCTTTTTTGCAAGGGGGCCATATTTCAATTTTCCTCTCACTCAGTGGAATTTGGTGACAAAATTTCAGACAGAAAAGTTTTGACACAACATTAAATATGAATTTCTGAGATAAAATAAATAATTCTAAGGCAATAATTCAATAATTTAAATAAATGAGTAATTAATAAAATTAGCCAAAAAGTGCCAAGTATAGTGAAAGGTATGATGAAATTTGTTTTGATATCATATTTGGGACTTGGATTCCAAAATAGAGGCAGATGGGTGTTGGTTACTTATGTGAAGGGTTTTAATTTTTAATAAAGTCAGAGAGTCCTTCCAGGACAGAGACCTCGTTGTAGCATTGTAAGAAAGCAGACAACTGCCAATTCCCTGTGGTGTTCATGCAAAGATATTTATTTTGCTGGATTTATGACAAGTATGACAAAGATTTAAGAGCTTTCATTTCAGTTCAGAAGAATTTTAGGTTGAGCAAGTTTTGTTTTGAATTCAGTTCAGGAAACAAGAGTTGAGTTCAGTAGCAAGTTTAGTTTCTCTCCTTCAAGGAGTTCAGTGCAGTTTGGAGAACCAGTCATCTTAACAGAAGGTTTAGTTCATGGAGCTTCTAAACAAAGAGAGTTTGGTTCAAAATCCGCAGGTTATCAGAACTGAGGATGTTCAGGCTGTTATACTTGAGAAAATTTCATGTCGACAGAATTGGAAAGGACTCATTAAATTGCCTTCACAGTCTATTGCAAAGAAACTGCAGGGAATCAGTTCAGTAGAATTTTTAAGAAGTTTACATAGGTGTCTACTTTAGCTCAAGATGAGTTTCTGTAGTGAGGTAGTGGAAAAGGCTTTGGGTTTCTGTAGTGTCAGGGAACAGTTGGAAACATTGTTCTGCTGTGTGATTTAAGATCATTCTACTTTTATATTTAGATAACTTTGTTTACTTTTTATTCTTCTTTTGTAGAATAAACTTCAGTTGTTAAAGAAAATCTGTATCCTTCTGCAAATATATTTTAACTACTAAACAAAAAAAAGTCAAGCTAGTTTTAATTCTGGAATCCGATTTGTCCGGTAGTACCGTCAGCTGGAGTCATCACGTAAGCAGCAGCACTAATTAGTGAAACCCTTTTTGCCTTTTTGGTTAAGAAGCAGAGTTTGCTCGAAATAGACATTGCCCCAATATTGCTCACTAAGGAGGTGAATTAGACTAGGGCCAAGGTAAGGATTTGGATTTAACTAACATTAATCTTGGTTCATCACTAAGCTGGCCTTGGCAGAATTTATATGAAAGTAGGGTTCTGAAGCAGACTGTCTGTCAACCTGGAATTTCATATGCTCTGGGTTATGAGTGCGTGTGAGTGAAGTGTGTTTTTAAGTGTGAGTGTGCATGAGTGAGGTGTGTGTGATTGAGGTGTGTTTGTGTGTGTGAATATGAGTGCATTGTGTCTGTGTGTGTGTGACTGAAATGTGTTTGTGTGTGAGTGTGAGTGAAATGCGTTTGTGTACGTAAGAGTGAGGTATGTGTGAGAGAGAGTGAGATGTGCTTGTGTGCATATGTGTGTGTGTGAGTGAGATGCGTGTGGTTGTGAGAGAGAGTGAGGTAGGTTTGTGTGTAAGAAAAAGGGGTGTGTGTGTGTATGTGTATGTGTCTGTGTGAGAGAGAGAGAGATGTGTTTGTGTTTGTGTGTGTGAGACAGAGATGGGCTTGTGTGTATTTGAGAGAGAGAGTTGTATCTCTGTATGTGTGAGAGCAAGAGAGATGTGTTTGTGTCTGTGTGTATGTGTGCATGTGTGTGAGAGAGAGGTGTTTGTGTGTGAGAGAGAGAGAGGGGTTTGTGTGTATGTGTGACAGAGAGAGAATTGTGTGTGTGTGTGTGTGTGTGTGTGTGTGTGTGTGTGTGTGTGTGTGTGTGTGTGTGTGTGTGTGAGAGAGATGTGTTTGTGTGTGTGTGAAGTGAGTTCTACTTTTAAATCTTTTAAAATACACACGCGCACACGCATAGTCTAGCCTTCACGATGATCCACATTTCACCCCACTCAGATGGGCTGCTCTCAGTTCTGCATCTGAGGTCTTTCTCCAGACTCACACAGGGTTCTGTTGTCCTGTCTGTACATGTTTCTCCACATTTACACGATCTCTGACTGGCTTACCACAAAGCTCAGGAACTGAACACAGGTGTATGCCACTCACCTTCCCACCACTTGCTGTTTATCTAATCACAGGCTATTTCATCCCCACATTTCCTGCTGTTAAGTTCACTGGTAAGCTGATCAGCTGCAAATGTAGATGAGAAAAAGCCTATGATGGAATGAGCAATTGAATGAA
>NC_063359.1:15861980-15896696 GCF_021869965.1 Rhincodon typus | reverse complement strand
ATCAGGAGCTCAACTGTTCAGTATTTAAGTCTCAAGAAATGCTTCAAGCATGTCTTGTTCTGTAATACAAGACTCATTGGACTAGATCTTGACTTTTCACACCTCTCCAGGCATAACAGAGGCTGACATGTTGCTATTCTTTGGACCTCCTTCTATAATTCTCTTCACCTCTGGTCCTCTCTCACCCCCTTTAAAAATCTCCTCAAAATATTTCTATTTGACTTAACCCATGGGCATTTCTTCTAACCTGTTCCTTCTTGGCTTGATGTTGGTTTTCGTTACACTCATTTGTGAAACACCCTGAGACACACTTTCAATTAAATGGTGCCATATAAAAGTCACATTGTTTTGGTGATTCTAACTACTCCCACACTGACTGAGGTCACTGTGAAGGTCTACAGAATGACTACCCTCTGAGAGAAGAATTTTTTTCTTCATCTCTGTTTTAGATGTGTGACCCCTTATTCTGTAATTATGTCCTGTGGTCCTAGACTCTCCCACAAGGAGAAACAACGTCTCCACATCCACCCTGTCAATTCCCTTAAGTTTCAAGAAGGTTGCCTGTCATTCTTCTAAATACTAACAAGTACAGACCCAATCTAATCAACATCTCCTCATAACACAGTCCCTCTAAACCTGGTATCAACCTAGTGAACCTTGTCTGGACTGCCTCCAATGACAGTGTTTCTTTCCTTACATGGTAAAGCTGTGATCTGACTCGTGCCTTGTATAGTTTAGCAAGGCTTCCCTGCTTTTGTACTCCTATTCCCTTGAAAATAAAGGCCATTGTTTAATTTGCCTTTCCTGTTCCCTGCTGAAATTGGATGCTAGCTTTTTCTGATTCATAGACGAGGACTCCCAAATCCCTCTCCTGCAGCTTTCTCTACTTAAGTAATATTCAGCTCCTCTATTCATCCTGCCAAAATGCATAAGCCACATTTTCCCATGTTATATTTTATCTGCCAAAGTTTTAAAACATTTGCTTAACCTGCCAATATCCCTCTGCAGACTTTTCATGTCTTCTCAGCACGACTTGCCTTCCCACCTATTTTTGTCATACAATCCATTGCTTTGGTGAATTATTATCACATTGTTGCAACTGGTAATTGTATGTGTCTAAAAGTTATTTGCCACTGCATTGGAAACAGATTTCCCTCTCCTTTATTGCATGCAGTGAGAAGTTCAGTGTTTGGCTTCTGGCCTGGGACTTGAAATGGGTTGAGTTCGAAACCATGAGAATTGAAAGCAAAGATTGCAAATCACTGACCGGCCATTTCTGCTAACTGTGGAACATCTGCAGAAATAGGCTTCCATAAAACAGATCAAACCTTTTCAACATTGTGCATGTCAATATTCTTTTTATGACCTCCACTGCAGAACGTTTGAGTCATTAGCAAAATAAAATTGACTATATAATTAAGATGCTGCAATTATCAAAGGACATAAGAGATGTGGGTTCAAGTCCAACTCAAAAAAATCCACATTTTCACTCCATGGGGTGCTGGGGCCTTGGTGCATTGTTGAAAGTGCCATCTTTCAGCTGGCATATTAAACTGAGGTTGTGTCTGCTCTCTAAGGAGCTGTAATAAATTGCGTGGCACTGGTTTGAAAATGTTCCAGGGAGTTAACCCCAGTGTCCTGGCTATACATAACAAAAATAGATGATCTGGTCATCTTTTATACCGTGTTTGTGTATCCAAATTGATTGCCATATTCCGTACTGCAGCTATTGCACATTTAAAGGCAGTCCTTCCTTTCTGGGGTTATAAAAGACAGTATCTGCAATAAAGCAGGTGAACAGCTTGGATCAGACCAGAATCTGTCATCTGACTTAAGATATCGAACCAATTTAATAAATTAAATTGTGTTTGGTTTCAGCTTTAGAAGGTTTTGCACCACAATCTGAATAATGAAATCCAAACAAAGTGCCAGTGACACTCAGCAGGTCTAGCAGCATTTGTGGAGACAGAAACAGACTTAGAGTCTCAAATCCAATCTGACTCTTCTTCTGAACAGGAGAGAGGTGAACATGTGATTTGTTGAGGTTGGGCATGTGAAATAAAGTGACCAACTGGAGGATAACACAGATTAGGAGGCAAAATTGTCATAGAACAAAATGTGAAGCAAGTGGTGATTATTGGAGAGAAGTGACAAAGTATTGGTGTAAAGCAAGTGGTAATAGCAGAATACAGTCAACTCTGAATAAAAGGAAAAATATGAAGAGAAAATACAGATAACATGGGGTAAAGAAATATCAAAATGGACACAGTTTATGGTTTGAAATTGCTGAACTCAATGTTAAGTCCAGGAGACTGTAAAACCACTTCGGCTGTAAAGTGCTAATGGTGAAAAGTGAGGTGCTGTTCCTCCAGTTTGCATTCATTGGAACACTGTGGAAAGCCTGGACAGAAATATGAGAATGAAAACAAGATGGTGAAGTGAAATAGCAAGTGGCTGGATGGTCATGCTTGTGAACTGAGTGGAGGTGTTCAGTGACAATGGTGTAGTGAAAAAGCAAGCAACTGGTTCCGCAATTCTCGTGCACTGTAGACTGCAGTGAATACAGTCCACTAGTTTAAAAGAAGTATAAGTCATTGCTTCACCTGGAAGGAATATTGGGTCTTGGACAGTGAGAAGGGAGAATGTAAAAGTACAAATATTATACCTTATGCAGTGTCATGAGCAGCTCCTATGGGAAGGGGATGAGGTATTTGGGGGTGTTTGAGGAATGGACCCTTTGGAATGCTGGAAATGTGCCCGGTAATGGCATTATGCTGGAGGGGACAACACCAACATCACATCAATATGCCATTTTAATGCACCACCTTGCTTTCATGCTCACATTTCTGCCCGAGGTCTGATGCATTATTCCAGTGAAAACCAAAACAAATTCAGGAACAACATCTCATGTTTTCAGTGAAGTATTTCACAGCCTTCTGGATTCACATAGCCTTCTGGATTCAACATTGAGTTCAACAACTTCAGTTCATTAACTCTGTCCTCCATTTTGATGTGTTCTGTCCCCCAGTGTCTGTATCTTGTTTTCATGTTTTCCACTTTAGGTCAGAGCTGACCTTTAATCTACTATTAACACACTTTCAGGATTGTTTCCCTACTGCCATCTCTTTATCATCTAACCTTTACCTGACCTTCGATTTTGTTTCACTTGACCCACTCCTGACCCACCCTCTCTTCAACTGCATAAAATCCATCACCTTCACAGCTCTCTTCAGTTCTGTTAAAGAGTCATATTGGATTTGAAACTTTAACTATTTTCTCTCCCCAGATGCTGCCAAATCTGTTGAGGGTTTCCATTATTTTCTGTATTTGTATCAGATTTCCAGGATTCACAGTATTTTGCTTTTATTTGAATAAAGAAGTTGCGGTAGGCAAGTAAGTGAAGCTAGTTATAGTTATGGAACAGTTGTACACTTACTGTTGAAGATGGGTAATTATCACTGTCATTTTGACTTTTGTCTCCTGGACTGAATAAATACATCACAACAAAGAGGTCAGTTAACCCCCTCCTACTATCATGCAAGGTACAAGATTTCAGTCAGTCAGTCATTAAGAAAAACAATTAAATCTGTCATTTACCATCGCCTGGAAAAGTTAATTTTTCAATCGCATCATGTCTTAATGTGTTGCTGCTGCTACAATTCATAATTGGTCACTTTGATGGCATGGAGACTTCTGTTGACATTCACAGTTTGGTATCCTGCATTCATAATCTTTTTTTATTTCAAAGAAATATTTGAGAAGTGTGTGTCATTGGAGTCGGAATCCAAAATGGTCCACTCTCAGTTTGTATTTATTTCATTCTCAGTTCTGCCAGCATAACATGGACAGCACTAGTTCAATTCCCATTCCAGCTGAGGTAGGCTTGGGACCTATCTTTTGGAGATTGGTAGACAGCGGTAAATCAACCCTAGCAAAAAAACTGCCAAGAAATTGGTTCAGGATGAAGAATCAGATCGTGAACCAAGGATTTGCCTTCAGGCAGAGCACATATCATACTTCAAGATCACAGCAGTATGATTTTCCTTTTCTGTCAGGACTTTAAGACCATGATTGTAATATCTGTAAATGGCACATTATTTTCTGTCATAACAGAATGGACTTCCTTCTTCTCATCCTGCAGTGAGATAATAGATTCGACAAGTGATGAAGAGTCCCAAGATTTGCTTTTACATGTATTTTTGCATTGATAACCACAGGACTGTAAAGAATTTCAATACAAATTAAAAGAATTTATCCTGTTAAAATTTGCCTGGGTAGCAAGAAATGACATAATAAAGGTTTCATGCATTGAAGTGTTCCCTAATGCAGTCTATTTTTTTGACATTCACTGGATTTGAAACAATAAGTAAACATAACAATATTTACTTCCATCAAAAAGAAGTAAATTATACATATGCAGTTATTGATCAATACAGATTACTCACTTAGCAAAGAGTAAATGTTTATTGCATTAACCAAATTTAACAAATTGAACTGCTTTCCAAAATACTATTTAAAACATAATAGGATTTAAATGTGTATTTGTGAAACTTTATTGGAGCAAACTTTTAATATTGATTTCTCATACAATACTTACATCATAAACATTGCTTCTTCCATTTATGGAATTGGTTAGACATAAGTAGATATTTCTCCACTTCAGTAGCGTGTACTTTTTATCATTTTTGTTTGTTTTGTCATTTATCACGCAAGTGTGACCTTTCTTCCATCTATAATCATGGCAGTTTCGTCTCCAATTACAAGTATGGTTCCTGGGCATGCCTATATATTGAAATGCGGTGTGTGCTCTGCATTTAATCACTGCAGCACAGTGTAGATAAAGGTAGATTTCATTCAGCTGTGTATATATAATTCTTGATCTTTACATGTACAGCGGAAACAAAGGCAAAGATCTCAACACCATCAAATCCCTGCGAGTTCTCCGAGTTTTGAGGCCACTGAAGACCATCAAACGTTTGCCAAAATTAAAGGTATGAAGTCTTTGTATCTTTGTGTTTATGCAGAGAATCTTGTGTTACTTAAAAAAAAGTCAATAAAAAGATTGTTTTTGCATTAACTCCTGCACCAACTGGAAAGGAACAGTTGCGCATAAGTACTTGGCTCACAATGTGAACACTGGCACTCACGCAGAATCTCCCACTGAGATAATGGCTGCCAGTTTAACACTCCAAAAGTGACCTGATTGGAAAGATTTTCTGCAGGAAATTTGTACATAGCTCAGTTTGTAGATTTTAGAACTAGTAATCCTCATGTCAGATTTAAAACTTCTCATCGGAGAAATGTCTTCTTATGTATTGCATTCAAAATACTTCTTTTAAATTGATATTCAGCAATTGTGGAAGTCCCCCACTAAGACCATGTTATTTTGGTTTCCAAGATTGGCTGCCAGCCAAACTGAGGGGTTACTGGGGAAAACAAAATCACCACTTAAACCTTCAGTCCACCATGTCTATGCCGACCATTCTAAATTAATCTCATCTGCCTGCATACGCTCTGTATCCCTCTATTCTCTGCTTGTTTATGTGTCATGTCTAAATGTCTCTTAAACATTACTGTCATATCTGCTTCTACCACCTGCTCTGGTAGCACATATCATGCACCTACCACCCTTGGTGTAAAAATTACTTTGCTTGCACATCTCCTTCAAACTTTCCCCCTTTCACCTTAACCCTAAGCCACATAGCATTTGACATTTTCATCCAGTGAAAGAAAGACTCAGATTATCCACCTTATCTATGCCTCTCAATTTTAAATACTTCTTTAATGTTCTCCCTCAGCTTCCAACGTTCCATCAAAAACAATCCAGGTTTGTTTAACCTCTCCTTATAGCTAATATACTCCAAATCAGGCAACATCTTGGTAAACCTCTCTTGCGCCATCTTCAAAGCCTCCACAGTCTTCCTACAGTGTGGTGACCAGAACAGCAGACAATACTCCAAATGTGACCTGACGTTTTATATGGCTGCAATGTGACTTGCCAACTTTTATACTCAATGCCCTGACCAATGAAAGCAAGTTCATGTTGTACGCCTTATTTACCACCTTATCCACTTGTATTGCCACTTTCAGAGAGCTGTGGACTTGGGCCTGAAGAAAAACTGAATGACAATACTCCTAAGGGTCCTGCCATTTCCTCTTGCATTTGACCTCCCAAATGGCATCATCTCACACTTGTCTGGATTAAACTCCACCTTCCATTTCTCCATCCAACTTTCCAACTGATCTCTATCCAACTGTATCTTTTGATCACCTTCCTCACTATCAACAATTCCACCATTTTTTTTGTGTTGGCTGCAAACTTACTGATCAGACCAATTACACGTTTATGTATATTTCCGCAGCAGAGATCCCAGCTCTGATCCTTTGCAGAACACCATGGGTCACAGACCTCCAGTCGGAAAAAACCACGCCTCCACAACTAGCTGTGTCTTCTGTGACCAAGTCAATTTTATATCCACCTTGCTAAACACCATGGATCCCATGTAACCTAATCATCTGGACCGGCAACCCATGAGAGACCTTGTCAAATGCTTTAGTGAAGGCTATGTAGACAACATCCACTGCCTTACCCTCAACAACCATCTTCCTTACTTCATCTAAAAGGGAGGGTAGCATGGACGCTCAGTGGTTAGTACTGCTGGTTCACAACACCAGGGACCTGATTCTAGCATTGGGTGACTGTCTGTGTGGACTTTGCACATTCTCCCCGTGTCTATGTGGGTGCTCCACTTTCCTCCCACAGTCCACAGATGTGCAGGTGAGGTGGATTGGCCGTGCTAAATTGCCCATAGTGTTCAGGGATATGCAGGCTAGGTGGATTAGCCATGGGAAATACAGTGTTATGGGCATAGGGTAGGGAGCTGAGTTTGTGTGGGATGCTCTTCAGAGGGTCAGTGCAGACTCGATGGATTGAATGGTCTCTTTCTGCACAATAGAGATTCTATGAAAATACTGAAGTTTATGAGACAATACCTCACCTGCATAAGGCCATGCTGACTGTCCCTGATAAGTCTATTCTTCTCCAAATGTGAATAAATCCTATCTCGAAGAATCTTCTTCAATAATTTCTCTGCACTGAAGTGGCATTTACTGACCTATAATTTCCTGGATTATCCTTACTGCTTTTCTTGAACTAAAGAGGATACAAAGATTTCCGTCAAGGCGCCTGCCATCTCCTCCCTTCCTTCTTTCAGTATCCTAGGATAGATCTTATCAGGCCTTGGGGACTTATCTATCTTAATGTTTTTCAAGACACTCAATATATCCTCCTTATTATTGACATGCCTTAGCGTGTCAACAAATCTCTCTCTCAGCTTATAATCATCCATGTCTTTCTCCTTGGTAAATACCAACGCAAGGTACTCATTAAGGACCTCACCCACTTTTTCTGGCTGCACAAATAAATTCTGTCCTTTGCCCTTGAGTGTACCTGCTCTTTCCTTAGCTACCCTCTTGCTCCTAATATGCATATAAAATGCCTTGGGATTCTCCTTAATCCAACCACCAAGGACATTTCATGGCTCCTTGTGACCCTCCAAATTTCTTGTTTAAGTTCTTTTCTGCTCCCTGTATACTCCTCAAGGGCCTTGTTTGATTTCAGTTTCTTTAATGCTTTATTTAATAATTAGGTGAAACAACCCATTAAAAATTTGCTGTTATTATTTTTGCCACTATAAAATCCTGACTGTAAAATGCTGTCTGAGTAATTGCAATTTTTTCCATTAACTGATTGTTTTTGTGGAAAGGAGACAGTGACGAGACACCAGCTTGTAGGGGAAAAAAAAACGGTAAAATTCAATGACAAAGCAAAGCAGCCCTTTCAAAGCATCTCTCACTTTCGACAGTCACAGGTCAAACAACATGGCATCTGTACATCTGGCCTTCCACAGCAGTACAAGTAACTGCTGCCTTGCGTTCTATCCTAACTACATACCCCAGAGTTGAGAAATTTTCAGTTTAATTTGTGCACTGTATGCTGTATGCAATTTGTGTAATTTTTAACAAATACATTTCTCAGGTTAATTGTCAAAAACTCTGGCCGTTTCCTTCATTTCTAGCTGGTCATTCATTCTGGGGACTGGTTGGTTCAGTTGGCTAGTGTTTTGTTCTAAATAATATTCAATGATTTTGTTACTAGTCCAGCTAGACTTGGGATCTACCTCTTCAGCCTGCCCTGACTGCGGAAGACAATGGTAAATCACTGATGATCAAAGAATATTTGCCAAGAAAATGGCTTAGGTTAAGTCAACAGACAATGAGCTAAAGACCTTCCCTTCAGGCAGAGCAGACATACAAGGGCCAGGGTTGGAAAGAACAGACCCCAGTGCTGCTCCTGGCCTGGGCCCACACCCAGTCTACCTCCTCAAGCAGAGTACTCCTGCTCTCTACTCCTACACAGCAGGGTCCCCCAAGAACTCCAGGCCCTGGCTTTTGGGCCCTGATGTATCCCTTTGGCCTGGGCCCTGATAATATACCATACTTCCAGATCAGTGACACTTTGATTTAGGGAGGTCTTGCAGTACAGTGGGTAGAAAAGAATTAGAATTAGATTTTATTGTCATGTGTACTCAAGTACAAGAGTACAAGAGTACAGTGAAAAATGTATGAAGTCACCATACTCCAGCACCATTTAAAATACAAAATACAAAACCAGAATTTTTTATTTAAATAAAGCTAGAGAAGAAATAAAGCCAGGAGCTTCAACTTCCAAGCCGACCCAAGGACTTGATGGCTGAGGAAGCTGTGCTCCATCGTGCTGCCAAGCATATTGATCATTGACCGGCAAATCTTTCAAACACATGGCAGACAGTAAAAGTGGAAGAGATTTCTGGTCAGTCATGATAGAAGGCATGTTGGAACCCCTACCACTACTACCCGTAGCTACGGACAATAATATCCATGTAAAGTGCATGATGCCACAGCAATCTGGACTGCCAGAGGGATCTGTAACACAACAACAACACCCATGTAGCTTCTGATATTAAAAAAAACTGTGATTTTTCAGTGCAGTGACCATATAGTTTTGTTTGTAGTCACCCTATATATTTTTGAGCGTAAGAAACCAGCTGAAGTGAATTACGTTAGCTTTGAGAAGGTCGTTTCACACCACATCAGCCTATTAGCACTGACTACATTTTCGTCGGTTCAAAATGAAGCTTTTCAAAACTCTCAGGTTGATCAGCTGATAGTTTTTGATACGTAACTTTAGACATTGTATTGTTAACAAGGAGTTGATAATCCTTTTCAGGTGCACCAATGTAATTATCATTTTACCTTGTCTTCTCTGGTTAGAGAGAAGCAGATCTGACTCCACATCCCGAGTCTTGTATCTCTCCAATACTCAAAACTGGTATCAATTTTAAATTAACTATATTTGCAACACACCCGATGCTATCAGTTGATCAGATTTTCTGATTAAATGCTTTTTAAATACAGATTGCCACACAGCAATGATTCTGCAAGTCTAGTATTGTCTGTCACAGCTTGTTAATATCTGACTGCAAACTTGTTTCCTTTAGGCTGTGTTTGACTGTGTGGTGAACTCCCTGAAGAATGTACTGAATATACTCATCGTTTACATGCTGTTCATGTTCATCTTTGCTGTCATTGCTGTGCAGCTTTTTAAGGGTAAATTCTTCTACTGCACTGATGAGTCAAAGGATTTGGAAAGAGACTGCAGGTAAACATTTACAAAGAGAGTCAATGGCCGCATTACTTTGAAGATCAACAGAAGGTTCAAGAAATAACAACTTTCAAATGAATTTTGTTGTTTAAATAATTGCAAAATTGTCTTTGATTTAAACAAAATGTTATATCATGTATTGATAAAGTTCTCCTCCTTAGTGTCCTGGCTGATATTATTCATCAATTAGTTAAGCAGATGATCTGGGCATTATTACACTGTTGCTTGTAGAAGCTGGCTGTGCAAATTGTTCTCCTAGTTTCCTACATTATAACAATTACTACACTTCAAATACAATTGGCTGTGAAACATTTTGGGACGTCCTGAAATTACAAAAGGCAGACTGTCAGTACAATCCTTTCTTTAAATAAACATAACCATTATTTAGGGATAGAATTTGCCTTATGAAGCTCAAGATGACGGTCAGATACAAAACAGAATCATGGAATTATTTGTGGTGCAAAAGAAGGCCATTTGGCCTTCTCAAGTCCATATGAGTTTGTAAAAACAATCCAGTCAGTTCCATTCCTGCTTGTTCTCCATTACTCTGGAAGTTTATTTCATTTAAATGTCTATTGACTTGCTTTTGAAATCATTAATTATATCCATTTCCACCACGCTCACGGAGAATAGTTTTCAGGTCATTACCACCTGCTGTGTAACAATGTTCTTCATCCTATCCCCCCTACATCTGCTTAAAATCTTAAGTTTGTGTCTCCTATAGTCATTGCACCATAAACTATTTGGAAGTGTTCTTTCATTTCTACCTTCTCTAACTAAGCTGTCATTATCTCATACACCTCTATCAAACCTCCCTGTAATCTCTTTTGCTCCAAGGGTAACAACTCCTGTCTTCCAAACTAGCCTTGTAACTAAAACTCTGCATCCCTGGAATCATGATGATCAATCTCCTCGACACCCTGTTAACGTCTTTACATCTTTTCTAAAATGTGGTGACCATTACTGGAAGCAAATCTGTAGTTGGGACCTAAACATAGCAGATAGGAGTAGGAATAGGCCATTCAGCCCCTCAAGCCTGCTCCGCCATTCAATATGATCATGGCTGATCATTGAGCTGAATACCCTAATCTCACCCTTTTCCCATGTCCCTTGATCCCTGTGGCCACAGAGCCATATCTTCCACCTTCTTGAAAAACACAATGTTCTGGCCTCTACAACTCCACAGGCTCACCACTCTCTGTGTGAAGAAATTCCTCTTCACCTCAGTCCTAAATGGTTTATCCTTTATCCTTAACCTATGATCCTTGATGGTTCTGGTCTCCCCAAAATCAGGAACATCTTTCCTGCATCTAACCTGTCTAATCCTGTTAGAATTTTGTCGGTTTCTATGAGATCTCCCTCTCATCCTTCTAAACTCCAGTGAATACAATCCTAACCGAATCAATGTCTCCTCATTCATCAGACCTGCCATCCCCAGGAATCAATTTATAAATCTTCACTGCGCTCCCTATATAGCAAGAGCATCCTTCCTCAGATAAAGAGACCAATGCAATTTTCCAGATATGGCCTCACCAATGTCCTGTATAATTGCAGGGAGAAATCCTTGTTACTATACTTGAATCCTCTCACTATGAATGTCAACACACAGTTTGCCTTCTTTACTGCCTGCTGCACCCACATGCTTACTTTCAGCGACTAATGAAAAGGGCACCCGGGTCTCAATGAACATGCCCCACTTTCAATTTACAGTAATTCAAATAATAATCTGCCTTCCTATTTGTGCCATCAAAGTGGATAACCTCATATTTATTCACATTATATTATATCTGCCATGCTTTTGCCTCCTCACTCAGCTTGTCTAAATCATACTGCAACACCTTTGCATCCTCCTCATAGCTCACCCTCTCACCCAGTTTTGTGTCATCTACAAATCTGGAGATATTACATTTAGTTTATAAGGTTTTGGACTAGGTCTGTAGCTCGGGTTGTGGGTGTTGAGGTTGGTTGGCTCGCCGAGCTGCTTTGTTGTTCCGCAGACGTTTCGTTACCGTGCTTGGTAACATCCTCAGTGCAGCCTCTGGTGAAGCGTTGGTGTGTTTTCCCGCCTGGTTTTTTAAACTCTAGGAAACTAACAACAAGAGTACATGAACACCAACTGGCTACAAAAACACATGACTAATACTCACTCATCTCAATCCACATGGACAAGGAGAACCACCACTTCGACTGGAACAACACCAAGATCCTGGGACAGGCTAGGCAGAGACAAGCACGAGAATTCCTGGAAGCATGGCACTCCACGAAGCAGGCTATTAATAAACACATTGAACTCGACCCCATATACATTCCACTATGGAGGAAACCCGGAAGTGAGGCAATCCATTGCAACGGACCCCAGCGTTTAAAAACCAGGCGGGAAAACACACCAACGCTTCATCAGAGGCTGCACTGAGGATGTTACCAAGCACGGTAATGAAACGTCTGCGGAACAACAAACCAGCTGGCGAGCCAACCAACCTCAATACATTTAGTTTCTTCATCTAAATCATTAACATATATGGTGAACTCTAAAGTGGTTCAACAAAACCTCTGCACTTTTTTATTCGATGGCTCTATTTATAAGGCTAGGATCCCATATGTTTCATTAACCATTCTATCAATGTGTCCTGCTATATTCAAAAATCAATGCTCACACGACCACTGGTTCCATTTTTCCTGCATATTTTTAGGATTTTGCCATTAAATCTATACAGCTCGTTACTACTTCCAAACCATATTGCCTTGTGTTTCTGTATATTGAATTCCATCTGCCACTCATCTACACATTCTGCTAGCCTATCTATGTCCTGTTGCAGACATCATCATATTATCTTCACTGTTACCACTCCTTCATGTTTGGTATCTTCAAAAAACCTTGAAATTTTACTTCATGTTCGAAGATCCAAATAATTTATGCAAAGGTTCATGATCTTCATCAACCATCCCTGTTCCTTCATCAAAAATTCAATCACATTAGTCAAACACAATTTTTTATTCATTCACAGGATGTGGGCAAAACTGGCTGGGTCAACAAAGTTTCAAAGGAATAAATTGATCATTCTTTCAAAAATAAGCAGTTAATAAAAATGACGGTTAAAAAGTGCTAAGCAACACAGCGATCTAACAAAACCATTTTTGCCTTTTTGCTTGAGAACTAACGCTAAAAGAGGACAGACTAGGCACAATATCCTATTTATCAGGGAAAGGGGAGGCAATTAAGGCCAAGCAAAGGAGTTGAGATAAACTTGCATTCGCCTCACATGGTGCACGCTGCCAATTGGCCTCTGTGTGATTGGGATGAAAATAGGGTTTGGATGCAAGTTATTTTTCAGCCTGGCCTTTCCTCCTCTCCCAGTGGCTAGATTTTGGGAGGAAGGTAGAGGAGGCAGGCAGATATGCTTTGATGAGACAGCATTGGGAAAAGAGGGAGGAGGTTGTCTTGGGAATTGGGAGTAGAGTGGATGGTGAGAGGAACCATCAACCATGAGACACCACTGAAAAGGAAGAAAGAGATTGGGGTGGGAAGTACATGTGGAGGAAGGAGCCATCAGTCCTGGAAGACTATCAAAAGGGAATAGATGGATGGAGGAGGTCAGGTCTCATGTCAGAATAGCCACACATATTGCAGAACAAGGTTGAAAAGGGCCTTCTAGATAGAGGTGAGGCACTATGAGGTACTTTCATTTTTACCTTGTGCTCTAGCAGTCTCTGGCCCTGTCCAACAGATTAGTCCATGAGTCACCACATGAGGAAGGGGGGAAGGGAGAGACCGGGGAATCGGGTACCTGTTGGATTGACCAATTAATGCAGTTGTTCAGAACAACAGCAATCATTGGCCAGTTAACTCATCAATCAGGATAGACTCCATGCCAAATTGGCTGCTTTGGACATTGACCGTCCTGATTGACAGGCTACTTGGCCAATGAGCCCCGGCTCCCCTACAGGTACAGCTCCATGTCATTAACACCATCTTCTTCCCAGGCTCTTAGTTAGATCTCTTCTCATCATATTGAAATTAGCCCCTTTCAAATTGGAAATTCTATCTAAATTTGTTCCTTTCTCTTCTCCGTCATTAGTGTAAACCTTATAGGATGATGATCACTCTTACTCAAATCTTTCTTGCAAGCAATTGACCCACCTGGGCCCAGAAATGCCCCAGTTGAGCAAGAGCGCACTGATCAACAGAGTTCTCCTGTTCCTTTTCTTCCTCACCCTTAATATTATGCCAGTTGATAGTTGGGTAATTTAAGCCCCTCCCCCCGGTATCCCCACTCTGTATTCTTGCACATCTCTGTGATTCCCCAACAGATTGGTTTCCCTATATCTCAGTTACTACTTGAAGGTCTCTAGAATACCTCATGCAGTGTGATCTTAACTTTTTGTTCCTCAACTTTGAACAAGTAGACTCTGTCCTTTTCCCCTTAAAGACATCTGCTCTTTCCAACAGTGCAATGTCTTCAATCAAAACAATACCTTTAATCTTTTTTCACACCCTTTATTCATATTTGAATCTTTAACATTATTCATAGCAAGCAGCCTTTAACAGACAAGTTGAAGTAATTAACCCGATTTGTACTCCAGACCAATTTAGGGTTCAAAGTGAGAAACCTCTCCAGTCCCTCCCGCCGGCATCTCACCAATGTCAGGTGGGAGTTAGCTGCAGAAAATCTCCAGAGTCGGTCGGAATTGGGTTCATGGCAGGATCTGGTACCAGAACCAACCTGTGAGACTGTAGAATTGAGAAGGGGTTGTGTGAATCAGTGGCAGGTGAGGCTTAAGCCTGTTGTTGTGGAGCATCCTGAAGCAATGGTTTAATTTTTTTTGATTCCCAAGGAAAATACAAAAAAAAAGTTTTAACATTTGTAATATTTATTTTTTTTTTTTATTTTTAACTCTCCACATCCCTCCCAGTTTGGCCTGGCAGTAAATTCATAGTGGAATCCAGGTCAGGCTTCCAAATTAAAATTGCAGTTTGGATCATTGCAATGTATATGTTAAGCATGACCTTGCCTGATTTGACCACATCTCTCCTGCTGCCTGATCTATAGATCAGGTTGCAATTAGAACTGGTCAACTCCATGTGACTCCAGAGAGGATAAGGTCCCTGATCAATTCTAATGATCTTTTTGAGTAGAGTTAAAAACATCCAAAATGTGATGAAAATCAAGGAGGATTTATTCTGGACGAGTAATCTTCGCTGGATTACCTCCCAGGAAGTGAAAGTTAAATTTCCACTCACTCTCCTACTGACTAGCAGTACTCAATTAGACAAATAAACCCCAACACAGAACTGTCACCAGTTCATATTTATTTTGTATCATCTACGTCTTTAGAAAATAAAACTGAGAGTGATGTACAGTGGCTTTCATAGATTTATAAAGCATTCTGATTTAACATTCTTAACATTGGGATAGGCTTGGTTTGTATTTCTTGCTATGTTGAGATTTTAAAGAAAATATTTTACAGATACCTGGACCAACTTTTCATTGTGGCATAGTGTGATCTTGTTAGTTTGACTTTGCCAGTGTATCCTAGTCTGTGTCTGAAATCCCTGGTAAGCATTCCAGATCAATGGAACAACTTTATCCCATTTGAAAATATATTCAACAGTGGACTAGTGTTAATGGGAGCTGCATGTTAATCTTCCCCTCTCCATGAGTCAAATTGACTGAGAATGTTTGCTCTGTTCCTCTCTCCACAGAGGCTGCTAGATCTGTTGAGTATTTCCAACATTTTTTTGTTTCTATTTAAGTTAATGGGAGTCTTCGTAATATTCCAAAATATCTAACCTCACAAATATTTCCTTTAAACTTTCCTTGAGTCATAGAAAATTAGTCATTAAAATTATTAATAATTTGTTGAGGAACTTTTCAGACAAAAATATTCCTTCTGCTGATCCAGTCACTGTGTATTTTGTAGGGGCCAATATCTAGTTTATGACAATGATGAGATTGAGGCAAAACCCAGGGAATGGAAGAAGTATGAGTTCCACTATGATAACGTGCTGTGGGCCTTATTGACACTATTCACTGTATCTACTGGTGAAGGCTGGCCAATGTAAGTACTGTGTTCATGGGTGTTTGATTGCTGAGAGTCGTTAAAAATATTGTTTCTTTGGGAATTAACCGATGCAAAACTGCAACTTAAGTTGTGAAAACTCAGATGCACTAGGCTTAGCGGGTTTTATGATAGGCTGCAGAAAATACAGTGACACAAGCTGCACAATTATGTGGTAACAGGATTGCAATAAGGCAGTCTGATCTGTTCCTTTAGCTTGCAATCACAGCCGACTTTAAATTTTGACAGAATGAGTGTTTTTTGATTGCTGCACTCAGGTTTGTCATATCTGATTATAAGTTGGTCATGTCTCTTCAAAGTAAGTGACTTTTAAGTAAAGCACTTTGTTTCTGAGAGACATGACAAGATACTGAATTGATCCACTTATTTTCAATTGTCTCATTGCTAAATGCAACACACAACCAATGCATTGTATCTTATATGTGACTTTATCTCATTGAGAGAAATTTTATTCGTTTTCAAGGCAGATCCAAATAATTTGTACCGTGACTTCTTTCTAGTGTTCTTACTGCTATCTGAAAGAGTTTCAGATAGACATGCTAAATACAATTATGTGGAACAGTAAATGCAGTATCTGTGCGGTCAGGTGATTAACAGCACAGATTTCAAACAAAGGACCTGCATATAAAACTCAAAGGCAATTCATTTTTTAAAAAGATAACACAGTGTGGAGCTGGAGGAGCACAGCAGGCCTGACAGCATCAGCATGAGTAGGTCCATTTCTGAAGAAAGGTCCCGAACTGAAACGTTACCTTTCCTGCTCATCTGATGTTGCCTGGCCTGCTGTGTTCCTCCAGCTCCACACTGTGTTATCTCTGACTCCAGCATTGGCAGTTCTTACTATTTCATTTTTTAAAAAAATGTTTTACACATGATCTATCAAAAAAGGTATCTATCAAACCTAGGGTTTCAGTATTCAGTAATTGGGCATGGAAATTTGGGAGTTGGGTCAGTGTTTTTTTGTATTAGCAATTTGAAGAAACCTGGAATATTTTAGATGCCAGAACCTAAAGAGTTTTTGATTGGGCTCTGGTGGAAGGTTAAGGCTCATGATGCTGGAAACATTGATTATCAGAGATGAGTAAAAGTAATGATGAGATGATAACAAGGCTAGGTATAAAACAGCATACTTGGTTGGAGGACAGGACTACTCATGGAGGTGTGAAGGAATGATGTTCAGTGTATCACTACAATAATGACTTAGCAGCAGAAGCGGAGCAGCATGCAGGAAGAGGTTCGAAGGCATGTGCTGGCAAAATGTAAAGGAGCACACTAGTTTATGGATAAAACAAAGAGTGGTAGCAGAAGGAGTATGGAGAGAGAAAGATTATAGGCTGGCAGAAACATAAGGGAAGACATTGTCATCTGAGATGCAAACGCTTATGAAACTTTGAGGGAGATGACGAGCAGAAATTCCAAGACTTGGCAGGGTGACAGATCTCGTGTTTGGATGCATGGCTGATATGATATAATGGTAATGTGCCTAATATTGCTCTTTTTCTCTTGTTATACTGGAAATCCTTCAGATGGGCTGTTTATTCAGTTCCTCTGAAGCTGTGGTGAGGATCTCATTGAAAATTATGATTGTTTATAGCTTATAGAAAAGATGGATTTCTTAACCAACATAAGTGAAATGATTTACATACAGCATTGTATTGTTCAGTGTTAAATGGAACTGGTTCATCTAATTAGAATTTAAAAGTCATTAAACAATTCAAATATAATTTTAATATCTATTAGAGTAGACTGAATTTTAGAAGCGTTTGGGACGTGGAGTAGACAGTCTAAGTTCCTTGTGACCATGTGTAAATTTGGGGCCACAGGTTTTCTGCTGATAAAATAAAGATTTGTTGTCTCTAATGGATTGTGAATTAACTTCATAACATGTTTGTTTTCTCTTCCTCAGAGTTTTGAAACATTCGGTGGATGCTACAGAAGAGGATCAGGGACCCAGCCCCCGCTATCGCATGGAAATGTCCATCTTTTATGTTGTGTACTTTGTTGTGTTTCCATTCTTCTTTGTGAATATTTTTGTTGCACTTATTATCATTACATTCCAGGAACAGGGCGATAAGGTGCTGTCTGAGTGCAGTCTCGAGAAAAATGAGGTATGCATCAAAAATGTAATATTTGCTGACCTACTTATCGACTACTCTATTTCTAAATTTCCTTAAAGGTTGCTTTTCATCTCTGGGATTAAAGGATAAAACCTGACCCTCTCTGACAAGAAAGAATCTAATCATTGGCCCTTGACATTACCATTGGTGAATGCCCCACCGTAAACATCGTGAGTGTTACCCCTGACCAGAAACTGACTGAATTAGATCTCTAAGTACTTTGGTTACAAGAGCAGGTCAAAGGTTAGGAGTTCTGTGATAATTAGCTCACCTCCTGACTCCCCAAATCCTATCCACCATCCATAAGGCACAAATCAAGAGTGTGATAGAATAATCTCCACTTCCCTGGATGAGTGTAACAGCAACAACACTCAAGAAACAGGCCACCATTCAGAACAAAGGAGCAGACATGATTGGCACCCCATCCATCACCTTAAACATTCACTCCCTTCACCAATGATGTACACTACCAACACTTTGTACAATGAATATAATGCAGCAATTCACTGAGCTCCCTTCAACAGTACCTTCCAAACTCATGATCACTTTAATCTAGAATGACTAGGACAGCAGACGCATGAAAAACCACAACCTGCAAATTCCCCTCCAAATCACTCTCCATCCTCACTTGGAACCATATGATTGTTCCTCAATTATCACTGAGTCAAAATCCTGGAGCACCTTTCTGAACGTCACTGTGGGCGTATCTACACCATGTGATTGCAAGAGTCAGGAAAGTGGCTCACTACCACCTTTTCAAAGATAGTTAGGGACGGGCAATAAATGCTGGCATATCCAACAATGCCCACATCCCAAGAATAAAGAAATAAATTGTAGTAATTTACTTTTTTTCAACTGGAATGTTCAATATTGAATACACTTAGACTTATTATTCCAAACTGACATTTGATATTTCCAAACTGGCAGAATAATTTCTTCCTTTTTAATAAAGTCTACTCATTCTCAAGTACTCATAATGACCTATACAGCCATTGAAAATATTTTTCTATATTTTATGTTTTACATTATTAGAAGAACTAATTGTTCCAATCAATTATTTTGACAAGTTTTAATATTAAAACTAATCATTTAGAAAACTCAATAAATGAAATTCACCAAAGGGTTGAGCTATTTAGAGCACAGATAATGGATAATTTCTGTACAATGATAAAGAGGTGAATACTGCATATATGACTTAATGTAGTATACAGAGAGAAGTGTAAATAGTAGAGACAGTGAATATATGATGCAGAGAGTTTGTAATGATGGAACATTTGAATGTAGGACAGACAGCACATTATGTTTACGAGAGTGAAAACAAGTTAGAAGGATCATACAAACTGGCAGCTGACTGTGAAATAGAAAGAGAACTTCAGACTAGGGCAGAGATAGTAATTAGGGCACACACAGATTACATAAGAGTAAAGGATGTAAATAAAGTATAGAAAATGCAATGTGATTAATCAGTGAGAAGAAATTGAAGAGGGCACTGTTATGAGGGAGCTAATAAAGGAAACAGTGAACGAAGGACAGAAGTAAAATTAAATGGCCTTATGAATGAAAGTAGCCAAATTATAATGGCTGTCTGTAACTTTTTTTTAATTTCCCCTCGCATTTGCAATTACTTCCTATCTGGTAGCTCAACTTAGGATGCAAGATTTGATGTAGCATACGTGAAATGAATTGGAGGTAGTACAGTTGCTGTACAAATGTACAAATAATACAAATGGTATTATTTCACTGTTAGTTCATGATGCTTTCTTGTTGAAAAGTACTGCATAAGTATATCTTTAGGTTGCATTTTTGAATATTGTGTGATTTTTACTTTGCCCTTCAAATGTTACAAGGCAAAAATGTTGTGATAATTATAACCTTGTTCAATTCAGACACATTGGTTGTTTCCTTCCAGAGAGCCTGTATTGATTTCGCTATAAGTGCCAAACCACTGACTCGCTACATGCCACAGAACAAGCAAACTTTTCAGTACAAGATGTGGAGATTTGTGGTCTCCCCTCCTTTTGAATATTTTATTATGGCTATGATCGCAATCAATACTGTAGTGCTGATGATGAAGGTAAGATGCAACAGCAAACACTCTACAAAACTGAGGTAATTTGAATGCTGTTATTTGCTGTACTTCAAACACAATTAGAAATTTTGCTTCGGTGATTTTTGTGACGAAAAAAATCTGCTTTAAAGAACGCCAAATCTTTTATGTGGCATTTTGCCATTAAGAAACCTAATCTTTTATTTTCACAAGTAACAGAGCAGTCTTCAGCACAAGTTAAAAATGCTTGAAATAGCTGTCTGTGCACAGTTGGACAATTGCATTATCCAGAGCAAGAGTAGTGATAATTTTTACTTTGGGCTATAGTGGATTAGTCATCCATTCAATAGAAATGAAAGATGTGAGCGAGATATGACAGGATGGCTGAATTGGTGTGCCTGTTCATACTGTCACCCAAAGTTCATGTACAATAGTCATCATCAAGAATCCGATAGGCAATTGGAAATTATCATGTTTTAAGCTGAAAATTTTGTATCAAGTAGTCACTTGGCTTGTGGTTATTACCCATTATATCGTTTAAAAAAAAACTACGTTACCATAGTAGGATTTGGAACTAATGGAATCCCATTCAGGAGTACTTACTGTCATAATTTGTGATGAATAAGCAATTTACAAATGTCATTTGAACTTGAATCCAGATTAAAATAACCTGTCTTGTTTTATACCAACCACATAAATTAGTTGGTGGTCTAATTTAATTCTAAGCTGTTTTTTTTAATTGCAGTTAATGGTTCACTTCAAACCACGTACTTTTGTTGGTGTTTATATTAAAAAAAACTTGATATGATGACATTCATTTGTGTGTTTCTTGAGAGGAAATGAATAGTTTATTACCAGTGCATTGCATGGTCAGTGTAATAAAAACTCTGATTACTGCTCATGAGACTGGCCTTGAGGAAATTAAAATTAAAAAAAAAATCAGCAACACCAATTTTGATGATTCCATCCATGGAGCAATCAATAAAAAAGAACTGTCACAAGATAATTGGTAAACAAATCATTGACTGCTAAGTCAATCATTGAAACAATGATTAGGCAAATGCAAGGTGTTGCATTTTGGTAAGACAAGTCAGGGCAGGACTTACACAGTTATTGGTAGGGCCCTGGTAGGGTTGTTGAACAAAGAGACCTTGGGGTGTAGGTGCATAGTTCCTTGAAAGTGGTGTCACAGGTAGACAGGGTGGTGAAGAAGTTGTTCAGCGGTCAGAACACAGAGTATAAGAGTTGGGATGTCATATTACGGCTGTACAAGACATTAGTGAGGCCACATTTCGAATTGTGTATAATTCTGATCGCCCTCCTATTGGGAAGATGTTATTAAACTGGACAGGGTACAGACAAGGATGTTGTCAGGATTGGAGGGTTTGAGCTGTAGGGAGAGGCTGAATACGCTGGGGCTTTTTTTCTCTGGAGTGTAGGAGGCTGAGGGGCGATCCTATCGAAGTTTATAGAATCGTGAGGAGCATAAATAAGGTGAATAGCCAAGGTCTTTTCCCCAGGGTAGGGGAGTCCAAAACTAGAGGATATAGGTTTAAGTTGAAAGGAGTGAGATTTAAAAGGGACCTGAGGGACAACTTCTTCACACAGAAGGTGGTGCATATATGGAATTAACTGTCAGAGGATGTAGTAGAGGCAGGTGCAATTACAAAATTTAAAAGCCATTTGGACAGGTACATGGATAGGAAAGGTTTAGAAGGATATGGGCCAAATGCAGGCAAATGGAACTAGTTCAGTTTAGGAAACCTGACTGGCATGAATGAGTTGGGCTGAAGGGCCTGTTGCAGTGCTGTGTGACTCTATAACAAGTTGATAAACAGTGAAAGAGTTGGGCCCAAGTGTGTGGAACCAGAAGACATAGTTGAGGTTTTAAATGAGTGCTTTGTATTCACTGTAGAGAAGGAAGATGTAGATATCGAAATCAGGAAGGTGGTCTGTGATTACTTGAAGAAATTAGCATTGAGAGAGAGCTGGTATTAGCAGCTTTAGCAAGTTTGGAAATTTGAAATTCCCAGGCTCAAATGAGATATATGGGATGGTGGAGAGGTGCCTCTGACATCAATTTTCAATTCCTCTCTGGACACAAGAGAGGTACTATAGGAATGGAGAGCAGCTAATGTGTTAGCATTATTCAAGAAAGGTGTTAAAGATAAGCCAGGGAACTAAAGCAAGTGAGATGACCATCAGAAGTATGGAAACCTTTGGGAACAAATTTTGGGGGGGACAGACAGACCCTACTTGGAGGGACAAGGATTGATTGACGGTAGTTAGCATGGCTTTGTCAGGAGGAGACAATGTCTCACAAATTTGATTGTATTTTTGTGATTAGGTATATAAATGAGGGTAATTCAGTTGATCTAGTCTACATGGACTTCACTAAGGCATTTAACAAAACCTTGCATGGGAAACTGGTCAGGAAGGTAAGAGTCCATGAAACCCAGGGCAATTTGGCAAATTGGACTCAAAATTGGCTGAGTGCCAGGCGACAGAGGGTGATGATTGAAGTTTGTTTTTGTAACTGGAATTCCTCCTCCATTTCTGATTGCAGTGGATAGTAATATTCTAGACGTAAATGTAGGAGGTATGATCAATTAGTTCACAGATGACACAAAATTGAGTGCTTTGGTAAATAGCGAGGAGGAAAGTCTTAGACTGCAGGAAGATATAGACAGGCTGGTCAAGTGGGCACAGCGGTGAGATTAAACCTGAAAAGTGCGAGGTGATTCATTTTGGATGGACCAACAAAGCAATAGAATAAATGATGAGTTACAGGACCCTAAGAAGTACAATGGATCAGAAGCACCTTATTATGCATGTGCAAGATCCTTGAAGGGAGCAGGACAGGCGAGTAAGGTGGAGAAGAAAGATACTTGCCTTTATTGGTTGGTGATAGAGGCAGGAACTCTCACAACACGTAAGAAGTATTTAGATGACAGCTTGAACTGTCATAGCATACTTGGCTGCAGGCCAAGTGCTGGAAAGTGGGATTTGAGAAGCATGGTCACGATGGGCTGAAGGGCCTCTTACAACTCTAGCGACAGTATGGGAAATTGTTACTTGTGCATCACTAGTTGATGTTTGAAAGTAGAGAGGATGAAACAACGTAATTTCATGTAAACTTGGGAACGAATGAAGTAATGCTGATGGAAGTTTCATGTGGACATCAATGAATATTTGTATTTGAACAATCAACCTGCAGTGCAAATCAGTTTTCCAATATCCTCAACATAGCTGTGTTTAAGGGAAACAAATAGACTCCTTTTTTTCTGGGCAGGAAATTATTTTACTCCTTGTACAAAAATTGTAATCCTGGTTTATTTAATCAAAATTCTCCAAAGGACTGGTATTGATTCTTTGTGTTTTCTTTACATTTCGTGTAGTTTTATAATGCTCCTGACCCTTATGACAGAATGCTGCAGTACCTGAACATATTATTCACTTTTCTGTTCTCCATGGAGTGCGTGCTGAAGCTTATTGCATTTGGTATTCTGGTATGTTACATTTCAATTCAACTAACAAATCAGTTGTAATGTGATATATTAAAAAAAAATCAGTGTCTTGGAATAAAAAAGTCTTGTGAAGATATTACTGAAATATAGTTTCACTATCGAATAGAGAAAATTAATGTTTTCTATAACCTGCCAAAGCTGCAGCTCCATTAAACAAATATCTAAGTTCATAAGTAATCAGTGGTTGGCTTTGTAGGTCTCAGTCTTATCTCTGAGTCAGCAAGATATGGCTTTAAACTCTTCAGAATTTGAGCACATGATCTACTCTGTTACGATCTGAGCCCTTGTGCTTCGGATAAACTGCCTGTTTGGATAGACCAAAAAATCTCATTTTAAATAAGGGTAGCAAATCCTTCTCGTTTATATTCTTTCCTCAACAAATTTTGCTAAAGCAGTCACTGCTTGTGTACACTTTATGATGTGCGTACGTGTTGACTGTCTCATTTACCCACATTGCAATAACCTTGCACTTCACATTTATTTGATTTTATGAAGAACTCTTTGGAATGTTACTGAAAGATATGACAAAATACTTTACAAATGCAATGTAAAACATTCTATTGATTGGTAGAGGTCTTTTTAGTTATTAATCTGCAATATTCTTGATATTTTTTAATAACTCTAACATTTACCACTCCTGTTAAGCTTTGGACCTGCATGATTGAACTATTTCTGACAGTTATTTGTGTTAATGTAAAAATTCATAATTGCTTTCATAAACTAAGGTAACTATGCCTTGCCAAAAATGAAGAAAAAGATCAGTTAGTTTAAAAATTATGATTAAAGTGGAAGTTTTGTATCTTATTTTTCCATTGATACTGATTAACATGATTATGATAATGTCTTATGGTCATTTGCTCATCAGGGATTATTTAACTGCTAAGTTAGTTTATTGCAAACACTAAAACCAATTGTAAGTTGTAAAGCAGACATTACAGCAAACCAAATCATTTCTGTGTGCTACTTGCAAATCATTAGCGGACTCACCATAAGGCAAAGTCGCCACATTGTAAATATACGGCACGTGGAGTTCTTAAAGGCAAGGTGCCCATGCAACACTAATCAGGTATATCACCTTCTAGGCGTGTCAGTCGTATATGTACTTGTCTGAGATTGGCCTGAAGCAACATAATGCAAAGGCCCAAATTTTAGTGCAAAATTCTGTGTTACAATCTTCCTTGAAAAACTGGAAATCTATCCAAAAATTCACACAGAGAAGTCCACTCACTTGTATTTTGTTAAAATTGTCTTTTGACAAACAGCTGCCTGCCCCAGAGCTTTAGTATAAAAGTCTCAGGTTGGTCCAATGAGGCTGTGAAAATATTTGTAATGTAGCGACTGTGGCAGCAGACTGCTTCCTGTTGGTGTTATCGCACTTTGCCACAAAGTACACTTTGGATTATTTAACAATTATACTATACAATTGGTGTAGGAAGTGAAACTGAAACAGCAAGATAGCTCAGTTTCACATACATAGACTATCTTGCAACGATACATGAATGACTACAAAGTTGAGCACTTAACTTGATGGCAATCTGATCATGATTTTCCCTTCTTTATTTGATTTAGAACTACTTCCGCGATGCATGGAATGTGTTTGACTTTGTTACTGTATTGGGAAGTATTACTGATATTTTAGTCACTGAGCTGGCGGTAAGTGTATCTCCCCTAAATCAAGCTGTTATTTTAAAATCTACTTTCACTCCAATGGTTGAGGTGCAGCGTAATGTTGAACTGGATTCTTACATAATCGGCATTTGAATTTTTCTTTTGGAACAATGAATAAACACCAAATTTACCAGTTTGGTTCATTTAAATTGGCATGATGAGGATGTGTTGAATTCCACTATTTATACTGCAACAGAAATTCTTTATATGAGGTGATGTTTTGGGGGTAGTACAGGCTCTGGAAATGTTATGAAAGCTGTTTCAGATAATTATGGTTGTATATGTACTTTCCAGGCCTTTCTCAGCTTTGACTGTACCTCAACTAATAGCCGGGGATGCCACGGGTAGAAAATTGAATGGGAAGAATGTGATGTGGCTTCATTCTGGTTCACTATCTTTCCAAATGCTTCTGCCTCTCCATAGACCACCACACATTTCCCAGCCCCACTTCCCCCTCCAGCTTCCTATTTAATGAGCATGGGGTAGAACAGATATAGATTCATTATGTTGTAGTCAGCTTTCTCTTGACCCCCCAGTCTCTGAAAGCATCAGATTATGGACAAAAAATGAAATGAAGTAAGTAAATCAACATTTCACTCCTGAAAACTGGGATTGGATCCAGCCTGCCAGATGGTGGCAGATTGAAGTCTCATTTAGTCACGGATACCAGGCAGTTTCAGCCTGCAGTCTAAATTCACCAGGAGCCCACAGCCCGATGATCTTCCACACTTTGACTTTGGGTAATACCCATTTTGCAGCTTCACTGGAAACTGTGATAGGGAATGGAAATGGTATAAAGGGATTTTCCAAAGGTGTTCAGTTTAGAACAATGGAAATGGACGTGCAATCAATAGATGTTAGTGCCCAGAAACAACTTTAAATAGGTTTAATGTTATTGATATTCTAACCCGCTGCATGGCTATCCTTCATCTCCACAACAAAACTGACACCAAGAAAGATGGAAAATTACATGTTCGAGATTATTAATGGTGCTGTTAGCGATCAGGAGTTTAGTATGGTTCTTTGCTTTCTATTTTAACTAAAGTATTGACCTGTTGTTTTTAAGTGGACTAATTTGTTTGTTAAAATAAAGTTGATGGAATCATTTTTGATGCTTCTCCATTAAACTTTTCAACATTAATTATTCTTTTACCTTTTTCCTGGGTTTAACATCAATCCCTGACTTAAGGGACTTGAGGGAAGTTCGGAAAAAAATATTCGTATCTCACATTTGTTGGAGAATACTCAACAAATTGGTAGCAAATTGTATACTTTTTGTAGCTTACCTGGAGTGACTGTCAACTTTTCACTGTGAGCAACAAACTAATACATTGTTGTTCTTGTTAAAAATTTTAAAAATCAATTTAGTTTTTTTAAAGTACCTTTCAACAATTCTGACTGAAATTACAGATGCTTTGGAAGAAAAAAATATAAATAAAGTGCTTCCAATATAATGTACTTGCCACAAATAAATCTATGATCTTGTTGCAAGTAAACTTACTTTTCATGTTAATGCAACTATGTAACGAGCTGTACTTGACTGTAGACTCACCAGAGACCTACTTAGCCAGCATCAGCCATGAGGTTTTGTCAGGATGTTTCTACAAACAAGTCAATATTCATTGGCATCATTTCGTTTGGCCGAAAATGCAACTGGGAGCTTTCCAGAAATGCCAGCCAAGTTCTGTTGTATACTCAGTTAGTCCTGAATTCTAAAGCTCCTCAAATTGCATTCAATGTAACGGTGAGAGCCCAAGATTAATTTAAGCTTCTAAGTGATGAAATGAGATGGGGAATAGCAAAACCACCCTGGTGGGTGATCTACAAGAAAACATTGATTTCTTTCATCGTCTGTATTTATCTTGTGATCATCCTTGATGATGTCTTGACATTAGTGAGTCCCATATCTCCTAAGTCTTGGGGCTTTTGAGTTGATCTGCCCTGTAAAGTTATGTTAGTGATGTTTAAAATGGTGGTGATAAAGAAAAACATGTTGATTCTTCCAATCATTTTACTGATAGTAATCTCCCATAAAAATATGGAAGACTTGCTTCGCACAAGTCGAGTTCTCAACTAACTTGATTCCATTGTAAGTTAGACTTAAGAAGTTACTTGAGGTTCCCAACTTGAGAGGGCGGGGATCTTCTTGAGGCTATATTGAGAAGATTAAACTATTCATTTATTCCCAAAGGAAACAAATTTAAGATTACATTTTCCCTAATGACTCGGCAGAGTATTTCACTATATTCCTTTAGGAGGAAATATTAGAGTGGTCAGTCCCTCCCTGAGACATTTGTGTTATTTGGAATCAGTTAGTTACTGGCCTGGATTTGCACCTGAAATGTCCACTAGGAAGACTTGCATGACAGAAAACATTGGGAGGAAAAGATGAAGGGAAAAATGCAAATTAAGGACTTAAAGGAAAAGGAGCCAAGATTTCTGCAAATATGCATGGTTCAACACCTACACGTATACACAAGTCAACACCTGAAAGAGATGGGTCCTTTCCATCTTGATTGGAAGCCATCAGTTCTAGCTGTTCCCTTACCTACCGTTTATTAGAAGTCTGTTCTGCTTTGGGTGTTAATTTTCACTAATGGTGGACTTTGTTAGCTTAGCAAGTTAAAATGGAGGTATTCATATTCAGGCATTTAAGTAAAAATACATGAAATTTACCACAAACTAATATATGGTATTAAGTTGAGCTTTCCTAGGTAAAAAAGGGTTTCTTGGATATTCTGCAGAATGTGACAGATGTACAACAGGTGACCCATCTGGTTGATTTGTGCATGATTAAATTAGTAAATGGTTTCTCATGAGATGTATTAAAATTGCACCTCAGCCACAATCATTATTATTATTATTAAACATCCTATCCACCTACAGCTTGTATTGTTTATTCTTTAATGCAAATCAATAAATAATGCATTTGTATTCATGCAATTATAATTTTTATTTGTGTCAGTATATTCCTTTAGGAGCGACAATTCAAGATAACTTTGAGTAATCATCCATTACTACCGGTTAGTGAGCACAGGTTAAAATGAGGTTACTTTCTTTTACTTTCCTTTAAGTTTACAGCCATGTCAACTTAGGGATATGGAGACAGTAAGGACTGCAGATGTTGGAAGCCAAAGTCAATAAATGTGAAACTGGAAAAGCACAGCAGGTCAGACAGCATCCGAGGAGAAAAACAAACCTGATGAAGCCCTGACAAAGGGTTTTGGCCCGAACCTGTTTCTTGGATGCTGTCTGACCTGCTGTGCTTTTCCAGCTTCACATCTGTTGACTCTGTCAACTAAGGGATACTTGAAATTTAAAAAAAAAATCCCTTTCTCTTCTGCAGCTGCTGACTGGAGCTGGGCTACAGTTCTTCAGCATCATTAGGCCGACAAGACCACATTCAACTTGCGATTAATTGTGTTTGACTCTGCACAGCGATTACTGCTATTTAACTGTTGGCAGCATCACTGTCAAGGCTGATCCTTTTGTCACCTGATGGTCATTGTACATAGATTTCCAGTAGAACTTTCTGGAACACACTGCCTCACAGGACTGGTTTGTCCCTGCCCTTTAGTTTTGCATTTGCACTGCAATAAAATTGTAACAGTTAAGCTTAGTGCAGGGTAAATTTTATGGGAATCGTGTCAGGAGAAGTACTTCATGAAATGGAAAAGTTGAAGAGTTGGAGAGAAGGAGTCTGACTTTCGAGTATGCAATTTTTCCAGTATTGAGCTTTTATCCCAGTGTTTAAAGTCGAACGCTGACATAACTGAACACGGTAAATCCATCCCAATCTCTGATGCCATTGAATGAAACTTTGCATCAGTAACACAGCACTGCAAAATGTACCCTTCAATAATTGTAAAGTGAAATATATTCCTGAGCAAATTACTATGCTGTACTAAACATTATTGAGTTAAAGTGACACCCAATGCAGTAGAAAAAATGTTCAAAATACCTAGGTATGAAATAAGTTAACAAAGAGCCTCTTCCTTGTAATGAAAAATTGATGTGCTTATAATTGCTGCCATTTGTTAGAAGCTGGTGGCAACATAGAATTTTTAGACCTTTTGAGTTACATATCACATGATTATTCGGCTATAAAATTGCTATTCAACTCCTAGGTCTTCACTAGTTGGATAAAAATTGTCGCTCCTTATTTCTTGTATTGGTTTTTATTTCCTGGTAAATCTGCAATGAGCCCACATTCTGATTTACTCCAAGATAGTCCTTTTCAGCATCACTGTGAAGGTCATGAGTTCAAACACTGATTTGCTGGACTGTAATTTGATTCAAGAGATGTCTTTTTTTAAAAACTGAGTTTAGTTTTGCTCATCTGATTTCTCATTTCCTCTTGTTTATGTTCCTTATTTTCTCCAACGGTCCTGCTGAATCACGCCATCCAATCAACACCCAATATGAAAATCCATGTCTTCGTCTGTATGTTGCACACCTGCTGCTCCCTCCCAAAAAAAACCTTTCTTTGCATCCTGCCAACATCAATCATCCATGAACAACATCAACATGTAGCAACGGGTTGGTTTCATCAATTTAAGAACTCTTTTTTTGATTGGAATCGGTTTGCTTTATAATTTGCTTTTCTGGTTAATTGGTGCATGCAAAAAGACAGAGGTGAAGCTTTTTTTTCTCTGCCGTGATCTGACATGCAGGAGTGCAGAGTATTCACTGTAGCAGCTTATCCTGCCCAGAACCTGTTTTCCTTTTTCCACGCTGATGACAGACTTTGGGAGTTTTGTAGTCTATGGCAGAGAGTTTGAAGTGTAACCTGAAACGTTACAGTTAAATTTTAATGATAGCCTCCGGTTTAAAACAAAAAGGAGGAAGTAACTGAAATAAAAAGGCATATAAGAAAGATACTGATCAAGGAAAAACAAACAGAAAATAGAATAAGTATGTTCTTCAGCTCTGCAGTTAAACATGCTTTAATTAAGTTTTACCAACAATAATAGTTCTCACTTATTGTAGGTCTGTAGAATTAGGATTAACTTTTTTTTTGATTGTAACTTTTTAAAAATTATAATTGGATTGGAGGAATTGTTCTGGTGAAGAGCTACTCACTAAACTCAGGAAAATTGCACAACTGTTTTGTTTCACATTCACTTTAATTCAGCTCTCTCTTAAACAAATCAATCTTCCCAAATAGTTCCCTTGATAGTATTTATCTGGTTTGGCTATTGAAAGAGATCTACTCCAAAACATTACATAAACACAAGTGGGGGAAGAGAAAACATTTAAATGAACTAGAGACAACAAGGTGCAGGGCTGGATGAACACAGCAGGCCAAGCAGCATCATAGGAGCAGAGAGGCTGACGTTTCGGGCCTAGACCCTTCATCAGAAAAGGGGGAGGGGAAGGGGGTTCTGAAATAAATAGGGAGAGAGTGGGAGGCGGATAGAAGATGGATAGAGGAGAGGATAGGTGGAGAGGAAACAAACAGGTCGAAGAGGCAGGGATGGGGCCAGTAAAGATAAGTGTAGGTGGGGAGTTAGGGTCCTACTATCTCTCATTTAAATGAACTACGTGCTTTAAATCTGCCCTAATTAGCTTCTTATAATGCAGTTATGATTTGCATTTTCCATCAGCAGGATTGCTCAATTCAGATCCAGTCCAACATCATCTGCAGTAACATGTCAGAAATATTGATCAACCTTTTTTCAATTAGAGAGGAAATCTCAAAAAAAAATCCATAACACCATATTACCATATCTGTTCAGTTTGCAGTTTTGCTAAGGGGAAAATAATGAATTCAACAGAGAAAAACTGTTGCTAAGTAAGATTACTAAAAGACCAAGGGAGCAGTCCAAGCCCCTCTGCTATTGTATCTCAAAAGCATATGTCACTGATAACTGACAAAGGTAAGGCCCTACTGAGGCAAAACTCTGCACCCTAAAATTTGTACTATCCTTAAACTATATCATGTTTCTGTCAATGAGAAAATGCCTCCGGTCATACTGGCAAGATGTGTGACTCCCCCTCTTTTTTTGGAAGAAAGTCCAGAGTGGAGTTCAGTTCTTTGATGAAATATCAAATCACACTTCAAAACAGCATGTTTTCTCTAGAAATTCCAATAACAACCCAACCAGGGGCTCACACATAGGTGATACCTGCAAGACTGCAGTAATGCTACTTAGTGCATTAGGAGTTAGTTGGATCTAAAGTTTGCTTTAAGAATAACAGGTTCTTGGGTGTTTCTCAATGTGCTGTAAAAGAGACAATCTTACCTTTTGAGCTCCCTTCACTTAAAGATGGCAGTATTCTTGAGGTAAAGAAATATACGCTGACTTTGCAGTGATTTTTTTCGGCCTCTAATGGAATAATGAATGACCTGACAAGTCAAAAATCCTGCAGAGCCTCAGTCACCAACAACATAATTGGTTCCACAAATAGGCTGGGGGTTTGCTGTAGGGCCCATGCACAGTAATTACATGATCAGTTTCCCTCTGAGGGATCAGAGATCATTATGAAAACATGCTTTGAATCCCTGCTGATTTAAAAATGGAAGGATTGGCATGTCTTCCTGATGTTTTGAGGAGTATACCAAACCATCCACCTCTCCTGTGCCCACGACACAATCTAACACCCTCTATGCTAATCAGATTTATCTTCTGGGCCAGTATTTGATAATATTATCTTCTTCCAGGAGTGAGAGCATTTTCTTGTCTCTAATGGGGTAATTAACACAATTGACATTTAGTGAAATTAGTGTTAAGTCAGCTGCAACTATTAGATACCAGTTTTATTCCAGTCACACATTTCTCTGAATGCATAATTATATTTAATATTCCCAAATGCAAATTTGAGAAATCTATTTCCCACTCCAGCATAGAATTACAAAATTAATTTGGTTGTTACTGTTAAAGATCCTGATATCAGGAGTACATAACTTTCCAGTTTTCTGATCCTCAATAATGCACTGGACAGTTACAGCCTCCCATTCTGATGATAAGAAAACAAAGTGTCATTTCCAAATGCTTCTCTGTGGTTTCCTCTTTCTCCAATTCCACTAAAATAAATTCTGTGAGAATATTTCATCAATGACCCACTACAGGATTGGAACCAGCCATTTTTTTTCTCTCCACAGACTCTCTCTCTCCCAAACAAAATTAAGTTTGTAGAAAGACAAGGTCAGGGAAAATGAAAATGCGGTGCAATCTTCCATCACACATCTCTCTGTTCTTTTAGTTAACAACCCCAAAGATTGATAGTTGAATGACAATCCAGTTCTAGGTACAAACATAGAAAAGGAAAGTCTATGCCAAACCCAAACTTGTTTCTAAAGAAGCAAACTGTAATTAAAAGCACCTTCAATAAGATTCAATTTGCCTGTTCAAATCAACTCCTGATATGCATCAACTTACAGGGGATAGAGCAGAAGAAAATATTTGCAAAAGCCTACTAAATGTTGAAGGCACAATGTCAGCATTCTAAACAATAATTTTAAAAAAACACTAATTTAGTTGAGGCCGACAATTGCCTTGGAATGGATTGATTTCTGTAATTTGTCTCACAGTAGAATTCTAAACAATTTGCAACTTTTAAGAACTAAATGTCCAGTTAACATTTTAAACTCATTGTTCAAATCTTAAATTACAAAAGAAGTTTTAGGTGGATCAAAGTAGTCTTGACAGATTGAAGGAAATATGTGTTTGGAGTCTTCTCATTAAGAGGAAGGCTTTTAGTTCCAATTTCCTCTGTCTTTGATATGTTCAGGATTTAGTTTCTGGTAGAGAAGTAATTATTTAGGTGGAGTCTAATACAGGTTGTGAGAAAGCAAGCAATCTTTTAAAAAATTTCATAGCAATCAAGTAATTTCCTGTTTTTTTTCTTTTAGAAAATATATACAAGATTATTGTTTGGATTTTAGCTTTACTGTTTTGTTTTATAATTAAGTTAACAATTAACTTTTCTGGGCTCTTATAGTAGTGGCCCAAACGGACAACCATCACTTTCTTTAATGTACTTGCTTAATGAATTCATCAATTCAAAAGTGTTCCTCATATACCAGCCAAATAATTCCTTTCCGTTAACCTCATTGTTCAAAAATAAAATCAGTTTTTGGATAGTGAGATGCTGATCAAAAAAAAACAAATGTGTCAAACTCAATATGAAAGCTCAGGGTCATATGAAAGAATTGTTGATGTGTCTGTTTCCTCACAGGAACCTATAGAACCTAGCTAGCAGTATGACTACCATAGTTACTCCTGATGCTTTTATCTTGGGAATAGTCCAATTGTTGGTCACAACTGAATCTTGCAATTTTTCTAACTGGGCAGGAGTGGGTTAATATTGCATGCATGCTTAAAACTGACGGCTTCTATGTCACAAATGCTTCATGCATAGATTTATTTTTTAAATTAATGCTTAATTACATTTGAACTACATCATCTTTTTGGCTTTAATTTGCCTATGGGCTCAATGGCCTGATAGCTAAGTGACTAAGTCCAGTATGTGTTAGTATGGACTTCTGTATAAGAAATTATATCTGAGTGTATATTTGTTCAATCAGTTCATTTTAACCAACTTTGTCCATTGATGATTATCATTCACTTTTAAACAATGGAGTTCAATCTGTTTAATGAGTTAGGTATTCCATTGGTTGGATTCTGCAATTCACAGGTTGTAATAATATTAACTCAAAAGGAACACTCTAGAAAATGCTTTGGAATTTACCATTGCTATGTACAGTTGACTGGTTGGTCCAATGGTAAAACATTTTACTGATTCCCACTCCTGATCAAGAGTCTTGCTGTTCAGATCAATTCATTTTACTTTCTGGAAGGTTGGCCTCAGGAAGTCTTTGGCATTGTCTAGGAAAACGTTCAATTGTATGTATGCTCGTGTTAATAAAACAACTAAAATATGCAATTCATTAGCGTGTGCAACTGTTATGGTAATAGTGATCAACGGTATTTTCCAGAAATTCATTAACATAGCAGATTTAATTAGGTGCTTGTTTTTGATGAGCATAGACTTGATGGGCCAAAGGAACTTTTTCTGTTCTGTAGACCTCTGTGCTCTAATTAAGTGGCCAGTTCTCTTAAAAAGCCAGTGACATAGAGTCATATAGCACGGAAACAGGCCCTTTGGCCCAATTCATCTATGCCAACTATTTCCTAAACTGAATAATCCCATTTGCCGGTGTTGGGCCCATATCCTTCTAAACCTTTCCTATCATATACCTGTCCAAATGTTTCTTAAATGTTGTAAATGTACCCACTTCTTCCACTTCCTCTGGCATCTCATTCCATATAAGCACCAACCTCTGTGTGAAAAAGTTGCCCCTTAGGTCACTTTAAATCTTACCCTGCTCACCTTAAACCTATGCCCTCTAGTTTTGGACTCCCCAAATCTGGGGATAAGACCTTGTCTATTCACATTATCTATGCCCCTCACGATTTTATAGTCCTCTATGTGACCACCCCTCAGCCTCCCATGCTCCAGGAAAAGAAGCCTATCTAGCCTCTTTTTATATCTTATACCTTCTAGTCACAGTAACATCTTGTAAATCCTTTTCTCACCCTTTCCAATTTAGGCCAAATGACCTCCATCTGT
>NC_063359.1:15849804-15861480 GCF_021869965.1 Rhincodon typus | reverse complement strand
TTTTCTGAAGAAGGGTCCAGGCCCGAAACATCAGCCTTCCTGCTCCTTTGATGCTGCTTGGCCTGCTGTGTTCATCTAGCTCTACACCCTGTTATCTCAGATTCTCCAGCATCTGCAGTCCCTACTATCTCTAAAATTCACAAATGTATGCGAGAACATTTCAGCAGTAGATGATCTAAGACAGAGACAATATCAGGCAATGCTAGGCAGGAGGAAATACACAGTCTTAGTAAGGCATGGATTTGTGATCAGAAGTTCATCTTGGGAGTCAATCATGTCACCGAGTTTGCAAACAGCTTTAATCCCAAACTGTTGACAGGAACAGGAGTGGAGACAGTTACTGTGGGATAGTGTTTCAACAAAAATCTATTGATTTGGTCCTCCCAATATTTAATAGGAAAATGTTTTTGCTCATTCAATATTGAATATGGGATACATAGTCTTTTAATTTAGCAAGGTGGGGAGGGGTCGAGAGATTGGTGAGGTACAGCTCAATGTTCTCCATCTACATGTGAAAACAAATGATACAGTTTTGGATGATATTACTGAGGGGAAGTGTGCAGCCATGAAATTGGAGGGGATCAAGGAGAAATTCTACTAGACAGATTCTGCAGCTGTATTTGATGCGCATGTTTTGTTAACATGAATAAAGAAGTGTATAAAAGTGTTCATATAGAACCTATAACACTAGTTCTTAGACAGATAAAATTAATGTTAAAAATAACGGAAGCTAATTGTTCAACGTACTTGGAATTCCTGATACAAGTTTCAAAGGCCGCAGAACTCGGACAGCCCTCAACGTTCTCAGATCAAAGTCTGTTCCAACAGTGGCTAAAATCCTGCACAAAGATAAAGATTGGAATATTAACTTCTCTGTAAAATCAGCACACAAAAAAACAAAATTAGCCTGAAGTATACACAGTACTTAAACACATCATTATACCCAAAAAGAACAGAACAGCATTTACAAATTCTGATCAATTTATTCAATTTTTTTATATTTGATGGATCTTTTAGGTTGATTTCTGCTGGGTAGATACAGTTTTACAATAACAAACATGCCAATTAGGTAATGGCTTGCTCCATCTCAATCCATTATACGCTCAATCCTTATGAGAGATCAAAACAAAGTGGGGGAGGGAAGACAGCAAGAGAAAAGCTGCTTTAATATATCTTTTAAGCCATGCTTGTGAAAAGTTCACAAGTTCTGGCTGGCTGCCAGAAAGATTAATATTTTCTCACTGAGTCGGTTTAGCAAGTACTCTTGATGAATTTGACAAGTTCACTTGAGGGTGCTGTTGATACAAAATCAATATTAAAATACCGAGTGACTTTGGGAGTGGAATTCGTCCTCAGCAATAGTTAAGCATGTTCTTTTTCAGGAAAATAATTGGTTAAGGCTAGGTCTGGACCAAACGCTTACATACTTTTACATTTAGTTGTTTGGTAGTACAAAGCTTTAAGTATTACCAATTCACAAGAATATGAATTTGAGGGCAAACCAATACTTATTTTGTGTGAAAAAACAATGCTGATTCTTTGGAAAATTGAGTCTCGTAGACCCATTGCCATAGACAATGCACTAAGTCAATGATGACTGATTGACAGGTAACAGGCTTTATTCAAATTTTAAACCGGCCGGATTGGTTCTGAAACTTAAACAAAACCTGACAGTTAACTGCCAGCTATCATTAGCAGGTGTATTTTCCATGGCAATGTCTCTACTCATAAATTCCAATGGTCAACAATCAGCAGTCACTCCTCATATATAGGACAAATGGTAGTTTCTCATTACATTGCTGTTCTTCCAAATTGCCTTTAATGAGTTTCAAATACAAAGCTTCAAAAACATGTCTTTTTTCTGCAAAATGTTTTCATTTATTTACAGGGCTATACTTTACAAACTAACCCAATAACAAGTGTATTTGTATAAGGCTCAAATGAATACCTATCACTTGCATATGCTTAGGTATAGGCAATCAACACAATAACACTTAGTGAATTTTAAGCCTTTTTTACTCCTTTTTTTTTGTCCAAAACTTCAGTGGAAAATAAAATCAGGTACAGTGTATAACAGGCTGCTTATTCACTGTTAGTTTGTGATGCTTATATCCTTGAAACCTCTCAGGATCCTGCTTTGTTTCAAGGCCCAAATGCCTTAATGGTTATTGGGAGACAAGAGCTAAGCACTGGAACTATGGCTGATGACTCTGTTATGCAACCTCCTCACTATGGCTACGAGTAGATACAACTGGGGCCATCGTGGAGTAGGTAATAGGCCTCCTAAAGATAAGATTCCAAAGCTTTGATTAGCTTGGGGCAGGTGGCCTTAGAGTATTGTGTGACACTTAATCCTTGCATGCTGTGTTCTGCACAACTGGAGCAGGCAAAGAGGAAATATGACAAATACTGAAGAACTGGGAGCGATGCAGTAGTCTTCCGAGGATGAAAGTAAGGATATTGTGCAGAACAAACATCAACTTTAGCATGATAGGACACTGCAGCACAGGCATTAGCAGTAAGATAGCACCTAAATTACATCTGTGTCCAATAGATATGAGTTGGGTGCAGTGATCATTCATTGACAGTAAATTTGTCATTGCTTGAAAGTAAAGCAATCCTTTTGGTCCCCAGAGGTGATGCAGTTCTGTCTGTACATTTTTCCTTTGCTGTTCCTCAATAAAATGTAATGCTTCAATTGTTTGGAGGCTTTCCAACATGCGATGCTCCCACATTGAACAGGGAGAAGATGTAATGCTACACTGAGCATTAGATCCGATTCTAACGTGGTAAGGCACTAAGGACAGATGGCTGTGCAATTTGATTCTTGCAGCTGCAGTTACAAAGACAGCCAATCAGATAAGAGATGTCGTAAAATAGCAGTACATTTATAATTGCGAGGTTCTATTTACAAATGAAACGTCGCCTATGTGTCTTCAGAAGCTTAACTCTCCTGTTTCCCTACCACCACATGGACTGTGATGAGCCATTTGTGGATGGACCAGGTGCACAGCTAGGCTTTCAATATAATATTCAAATGTCCCCATTTCTGAAGAAGGGTCCCGACCCGAAACATCAGCTTTCCTGCTCCTCTGATGCTGCCTGACCTGCTGTGTTCCTCCAGCTCCACAATGTGTTATATCTTATTTGGATTGTGCCCCTTCTTTAAAAGAGCTGTTCACTAGTCTCAACATTTCTGCCTGGCTGATTGTGGCTCATGTGATCATGCTCTAAGTAACAAGATTGTAGGTTCAAAACCCACATCAGTTCTCCAGTGTACTACTGATGGAGCTGTTTACAGTTCCACCTTTTGGATCGGACACATACAGGGGTATCATCTTCTGTTCAGGTGAATGCAAGAGATTCCATGGCACTATTTTGAAGACAAATATTCTCTGTGTCCTGGTCAAGATTGATCCCGCATACAGTGTCACAAAAAGAGATAACATTGACTTTATCACATTGCCTGTTGAGGGGCTTTGTTGACTGCAAATTTGTCTTCATGTTTCATACATTTTAATGATGACCACACTACAATAGTAATTTGTTGACTTTGTAAAGCATTTTGAGACATCCGGTGATCACAGAAAGCATGACATAAATACAAATCTTCCCTTTTTATCACCACTCTTTGCCCAAAATCCTGCTGATTTCCCCCTCTTCAAGTACTTATTCCATTCCATTTTGAAAGTTATAATTGACTTTATTTCCACAACCCATTAAGGCAGCACCTCCCACATTAAAGCAATTCTCTGACATCTAGTTCTTCTGTCAATAAACTGTGCGACAAGATTGTACAGAATTCTTTAAAGCACAATTGCATACTTTCTGTCAAGTGTAGTTTTGTAATGCACATTAGCTTTAGAATGAAGAAAAAGGGCAATTGCAGAGTCCAGTCAGGACTGATTTTTTTTTTGTTCATTGGATGAAACGGAATTATTCTCTATTCCCTCCTTATAACTCCTAAAGCTGTTAGGTAACGAAAACTTCAAAAAATGACGGTGACCATTAACAGTTAACCAAATTTGTACATAGAGTGGTTATTGACCAAGTAGAGTGCCCTCTACGGAAAAGATTTATGAGAAAATCTCTGACTCCTGAACCTGTGCAAATCCAGATCAGGATTGTCTTCCATTACAATGCTGAAACCACGTATAATTTTTCACATTTAAAAGAATTCTTTTCATACATGTTAAACACCCAGTTCACTTCATTTCTTGTACTAGAGCTGAATCTTACCATTCCTTTGGTCAAATCTAACATTTTGGCTTTGAGTTAAATATGAAATACAAATCTTCCAAATTAAACATGGAAATATCAGATGTCAAGTCAAACCCTAATGGATCCTGGGTAGTGTGAATGGAAACATTTAACTTTCAGTTTAATCTGGTGCATATGTTGCATCTCAGATAGCCACACATCCATAACACTTCACTCATTCATTGGGAGAAATGCGGCAGAAATGGCTAGGACAATATAGAATACAGGATGAAGCAACAATTACATTAAGTAGCAGTTTCCACGGGGATACAAGTTTTTAATCTTTTGGTGCATCACCGATGGATTTTTTACTCGAGTTTCAATTCTCACCATGTCGTAGCCTATCTCTGAGCTGGAGGTGAACCAGCAAGCAGAAGACAGTAAATATGGATCCAACATGCTCTATTTCTCCTTAAATCTCTATTCAGCACCTCTCTTTGCAATCTGGGATCAGACTATATGTGAAATCAGGGTCAGAAACCCACACACCATAATTCGACTCTCTCAGACAGTCTCTTGAGACCAAGGTTCATGTCTTCTCGTCCAAGGTTATAGGTCTCAGGATGACTAAAACAGTCCAATGCTAGATTTGCACACTCTGCTCCCACTAGGGCCAGTGGTGTTTGAAAAGGCAGATGGGTAAGATGCTTGGGTTTCTAACCACTCCTTTCACTCTTCACACTTGTCTCGGCCGGGGCCTGTCAGAGGTGTACAAAATGGATGGCACTTTTGCAGATGTTTCTTTGCCAGTTTGGGTAGTCTTGGGCTAGAGATGCCCTTAAGAAAGTGGGGATGTTGCATTTTTTTTCATAGACACTTTGAGGACATCTTTATACTGTTATTTTGCCATCCTGGTAATTGCTTGCTGTGATGAAGCTCATAGTAAAGAGCTTATTTTGGAATAACAAGGTGTAGAGCCGGATGAACACAGCAGGCCAAGCAGCATCAGAGGAGCAGCAAGGCTGACGTTTCGGGTCGAGATCCTTCTTCAGAAATGGGGGACGGGAAGGGGATTCTGAAATAAATAGGGAGAGAGGGGGAGGCGGATAGAAGATGGATAAAGGAGAAGATAGGTGGAGAGGAGACAGACAGGTCAAAGAGGCGGGGATGGAGCCTATCCCCTCCTTAACTAACCACCTACATTAACCTTTACTGGCTCCAACCCCGCCTCTTTGACCTGTCTGTCTCCTCTCCACCTATCTTCTCCTTTATCCATCTTCTATCCGCCTCCCCCTCTCTCCCTATTTATTTCAGAATCCCCTTCCCCTCCCCCATTTCTGAAGAAGGGTCTCGACCCGAAACGTCAGCCTTGCTGCTCCTCTGATGCTGCTTGGCCTGCTGTGTTCATCCAGCTCTACACCTTGTTATCTCAGATTGTCCAGCATCGGCAGTTCCTACTATCTCAGTTTATTTTGGAAGTCTTGTGTCAGGCATGCCAATAGTATGTTCCACCTAGCACAGCTGACTGATTGTAATCAGTACCTCCATGCTAGGGATGTTGCCTTGAACAAGGAAATTGATACTGGGACATTTATCCCACAATTTGACTTGCAAGACTTCATCAGCTCATATCCCTACTTTTTTCAGGATATTTATAATCACATATTTGAATGTGTTCTCTGGTTCATTTAAATTTTCCATTTTTTTTCTTTTATTTCCTTTCATTAGCGTTCAGATTGATAACAATGTTACAAAAATGTCTAATAGAATTCTAATTCTTGTACAGTCTGAAATATAAAAGGCAAGAGATACTATTGGGTCTTTATCAAAATCTTAAATTAAGAGTGACGCATACTTTATTGACAGTGCACTGTAGGTCAGAAATTAAAGGTTTAGAAAGAACATTACACATAATAAAAAGGATTCTGCCTAATTGTAAGGAAACAGATGGAAAAACAGATTGCAGGACAATGTAATAGAAGCTTTTGAAATTTTGAAAGGACAGTTTAGGGCCAATAGAACCAGATTATTTGCAGAAGCTGGGATGTCAAGAATGAGAAACCATAGATAGAACATTGAACATGATAAATTTAGAGAACAGTGTACGAGAATCTTCACAGGCAGTTGTTGAAGGTGTGGAATTTACTTATAAAGTTATTAACTGAGGCAGAAAACATGTCCACATGGAAGATCAGATTGGATAAGTATTGAGAGAAAATGGGTTGAAGAGATGGGGAAACCAGGTAGATCAATGTGATTAGAACTATTAGTTTACATGGAGAGTTTATATGAAATGTTGACACAATTGATGGGCGGGATGATCAATTTCTGTGTAATTCCATGCAGACGCCAGTCATGACTCTGTCTAATAGGGAATGTAGATTAATTGTTTCAAAGCTTTAGGAAATGTTGATATCCTCTAAATCAAACAACGTACCGATTCATTTGCTATCTCACTCTTTCTTCCTTCATCACAAAAAGGAAACATAAGATTTCTAATGGCAAGCTATGTGTGAAGAAATCTTCATGGATTCTGTGTCCTGCAGCTAGTCATTTTGTGATACAAAGTGCATTGCTGAAAAGAAACATTTACTAAAACTTTTCTTTACCACTTATCAGAACAATTTGCAAGAAGACCAATGTAAAGGGAAGGCAACATCTTTATGAGGAGGAAGTACTGATTCATTTGCAAGTGGACTCTGATCGGTAGAAGCATTGCCATGGAGAATGCAACAGTTAGACGATGACCAATAATTAAACACCAAATCTCGTTTAAAATTAAATCAGCCAGCTCAAAAACTTTAAGTTATTTCTCTTTGATATTGCTCCATCTGTGGCATCTGTATGAATAATCTCAGCAGCCATAATCAGATTTAAATTGTTTTTCCTATTTCTTACTGAAATGATGTTTAGCATGTTACTTGAATTCTTGACATTGTAAATATTGAAGAGTGTTTCAAGACCTTAGTAACATTTTTTTTATAAACACTGAATTATCTCTTCCTTCTCAATTCCCCAACGTTCAAGCTCCAAAAGAAAAAGAAACATAATCCAAAAATTATCAGGAAGCCATGTTAAGTTCCCAGTAGGCATCAATGGAGATTGTTGTAAAGGCCTTTTACATCTCAAGAAGTAATAATTGATCCTAAAGCAATTGGCTAAATCTTTGAAAAAAAATCTATTGAGGTGCATGTTTTACCTCCCCACCCCCTCCACTGTCTAATATTTTGTTTTTTTTTTAGAATTTAAGCACACCTGAGGACTTGTTTATGACTTACTTCCACGCACTAGTTAATGATAATATCAAATGCCTGAGTAAAAAATCATACTGTAAACCAGTGACAATATAAAGGGAAGCTCAAAAGATCCTATTTGCATAAATGGTTTGGGAAACAGCTGCCATGGTAGTGAAGCCTCAGGGTTTGAATACCCTGAAAGTGAGATGATGTTTAATGAATATAGCAAGCTTCCAACAGATAATTTGCTAATAATCCAACTAAGACAGTAAACTATTCATACGGCTTGAAGTAAGTCAATTGTGTGCTAATCTAATGAAACATTAAGGATATTAAAACATCTCAAAGGTGTGTTTGGTGCTGATGACACGTAGCATGGAGCAAATTGAGCCATCTGGTTGGGACAATTGATTTGCTGGGTCAATTCTCTCATTCCATACAAGGCAATTATATATACCAAGCTACTGATAGGGGCTCTCATGGCACTGTGATAGCTGGAGCAGGTAGGGAAACTATGCATTTTAATAAGTCTGAACATTTTGTTTCAAAATATCTATCCCACTCCTGCTAATATTCCAAGAGATTTTAAGGGTCTTGTGGTGCAGTGATTAGTGTTCCCTACCTCTCAGCCAGAAAGTCAGTTTTCAAATCCCACATGCCCTAAAGTGTGTTAGAATAACATGGGCAAGGAGGTAAATTATTTCTTTATGTACTGAAATCCTTGTGCTAACTCTGGAAATTACTCAAATAAAAGCAAAATACTGTGGATGCTGGAGGTCTGAAATAAGAAGAGAAAGTGCTGGAGAAACTCACCAGATCTGGCAGCATGTGTTGTGAGAGGAACAGAGTTATTATTATAAGTCTGATATGACTTTTCTTCAGATTGTTAACTCTGTCTCTCTCTCCATGCATGTTTCTTGCTTGCTGAGTTTCCCCAGCACTTTCTGTTTTTATTACTGGAAGTTACTCATTTAAATCTCCAAATGCATTGATCATGGTTGTGGCTGTTTACTGCTGCCAATCTCCAGTATTTAGATTATTGATTTCCACATTTGCTTTTAGCCAATTTTCCTTTGGAGTGAAACAGTCTACAATTACATTCTCATTATGGAAAGTAATGCACAGTAGAGCAAGGCCAACATGTATATACTAGGTTTGCCAATACAAAGTGAATTTTAAGTCATCATGCACGGTGTTACCTGGAATAATTTTTACAAGTAATGCAAAATATGGAATAACATGACTAACACTGTATGGTTTTGTGATGTTCCAATAGCAGAAAGCAGAAATTTTGTGAAAGCGATACTTGATTTCTGTCACTCAGATTCTGAAATCAATTTACTTTAACAAGCTTGAAGTAAACACAGAAAAACGAGGCAGAATTACTCTGTTGCTATGGTTCCACTTTCTGAAACAATTTGGTTACAAATAATAAGTCCCTGACAATTAATGTAAGATTTCTGACACCATCATATTGAGCTTTTCTTTGTTTTCTCAGTGATGAGATCCCAGTTGAGAAATTGTATACCTTCAGAGTCATCAATCTGTCGTTACATATTCTACCCTCCTCCTCCAGATGAGAGAACACGAGCATCACCTGCCAGGAAAGCACTGAGAGGAACTGAAGATGCCTGTGAGCAGCAGCCATTACACTTCAGTGAGAAAGATAAAATAGGCAGATTCTGTAAATGGTAGCGCACACTTCTCTCCAAACCTTACAAACAGTGTCATGTCTGCTCCACTTGAAAGATTCCTGGCAAAGCTGCAAGAGCAGAAATGAAGTCCTGTCACTACATTCTTGTTGTTTTTAACCTTAGTGCTGCAAATTTGTCATACCATGAACTGTGCGTTTGTGAGCACTAGCTGAGAAAGAACCACAAGTAACTTCTATTTTCCTCTCAAAATACTTATAAGTGTTCTTAATAAAAGAGCCATATCTACCAAAACTAAAAATCAAGACAAACTAATAACATCTGGGCTTCCCTAACCATCAAATTTGCTGAGACAAGATGGTATTGTTTTAGCCAAGTCTCCAAATCCAAACTCAGCAGAGACAATGGGTAACAAGTGTCAAAACCGTGGCCAATTAAATATAATTGCAATTCCTGATCAGTTTAATTGGGAATTGATAACTACAAAGCAGAGTGGATCCAGTGCATCACATTTTATTTCTGATATTTATTCCCAAATTTATATAATTTTGGTTCTTGTTCTTCTTCTTACTTTCTTCTGCCCTTTTGAGTTTGAAGCCCTTTCTATAGGAGAAAGGTTGCAAGTTATTGCATCTTTTTTTTCTTTATTGGCTTAATTCTCGGAAAATAAGAGTGAGATCATGGTGCCTGCCAGTATTAATGCACAAGAACTCGAGAAATGTGTGATGAGAGATACTCCACAGGTCGCAACTTCCTACAATTATTGAGCTACTTGCTCCACTTTGTCTTTGAAAAAAAACAGACGTTCACTGTCCATCTTCCCCAGAAGTGTCAGGAAGTTGTTGAAATTGCACTGTAAAGATGACAGTCACCTTTAGAGCTTTTTGTTTACTGATGGGATGTGGAAATTGCTGACTAAGTCAGCAGTTATTGCTCATCCCTAATTGCCCTGAAAAGGTGGTGGTGAGCTGCCCTTTTGAACTGCCACAGTTGAAAACTTGGGCTTTTGAGACAACCACAATGCTGGTAGGAAAGGAGTTCCAGGATTCTGGCCTAGCTATAGTGAAGGAGACACAATTTAGGTCCAGGTCAGAATGGTGAGTGGTTTGGAAGGGAATTGCAGGTGGTGGTGTTCCCATGTATCTAAAGCACTTGTCTTGCTAGATGGTAGAGGTCGTGGGTTTGGAAAGAGCTGACTAAGCAGCCTTGGGGTGTTGTTACAGTTCGTCTTCTATATGGTACACACTGCTGTCGTTGTGTCTTTGTGGTAAGGGGAGTGAAAGTTGAACGTACTGGATGAGTGCCAATTAAGTAGGCTGCTTCATCTTGTGTGAAGTCTCTACAGTGTTGTTGAGTAAGTGGAGAGAATTCTTTCATTCTTGTCACTTGTGCCATGTAAATAGTGGACAGGCAGTGGGGAGACAGGAAATGAGTTATTCACCACAGACGTCTTAGCCTCTGATCTGCCCTTTTTGTCACAATGTGTATGTGGCTGGTCCAGTTCAATTTCTGGCCCCCAGATTGTTAATATTGGGGGATTTAGTGATGGTAGTGCGTTGAACATTAGGGAGCTTTGGTCACATTCTCTCTTGGTTGAAGGTAGTCATTGCTTGGCATTTGTATAGCTCAAATATTATTTGCCACTTATTAGCTGAAGCCTGGATATTGTCTAAGTCTTGTTGCAAATAGGCACAGACTGCTTCACGATCTGAGTCACCTTAAATGGTGCTGAACATTGTGTAAATCATCAGTGAATATCCCGTTTCTGCTCTAATGATGGAGGGAAGGTAATTGATGAAGCAGCTAAACATGACTGAGCTTTGGACGCTGTGCTGAGAAACTGCAGAAATATTTTGGATCTGAGATGATAGAACTCCAACAATCACAACCCTTTTCATTTGTACTGGGTGTGATGTCAAGCAATGGAGAAATTTCCCACAATTCCCATTGACTTTGGTTTTATTAGGGTCCCTTAATGCCATACTCAATGTTGCCTTGGTATCAAGGGCGAAAACTCTCACCTCACATTTCATTTTGTAGGTTCCTGATTAATTATGTAGTTTACAGTTCTGCCAAAATCATTGAGTGCATCACAGTTCAGTGTGGGAAGGCACTAAATAAATGCAATTATCCCTATAACCAAGAAGAACTGGAACTCCATATCAAAAAATAAAATAATTATTTTTAACAATATTTACTTTTGGGGAGATACACTTTAATGTTGGATTAGGTAATCATGCTGGTGTTGTCTCTACGTTAACTCAAGACAGCACTTTAAGGCAGATTATGTTGCAACAAATGATACATCTCCCATGATATAATTGTCACACCGCTCAATCATTATACAAATAATATTCAATGTTTATTTGTTAAACTTCAAAATAGGAGTTTGATAATGAATCTGGAATATCCCCTGTGTAAAACAAAAACTGGCAAATGCATTTGGCAAAGAGATTTTCTTAAGATAATAAAGCCCCATTAAATATCAAGGGTAAAGAAAATTGGCAGATATTTTAATTCTCAGGATTTAATTAAAAGAATGTAGATCTGTTATTTTGTATATCTAGACTGTACAAGTGATGAAGCAT
>NC_063359.1:15849381-15849704 GCF_021869965.1 Rhincodon typus | reverse complement strand
GAATTATGGTCACTGGCCCCAAAGTGCTTCCCCACTGACACCTCAGTTACTTGCCCTACCTTACTTCCCAACAGTAGGTCAAGTTTTGCACCTTCTCTCATAAGAATATTCACATATCGAATAAGAAAATTCCTATCCATCCAAACCCTTAACACTATGGCAGCCCCAGTCTATGTCTGGAAAGTTAAAATCCCCTACCGTTACCACCCTATGATTCTTACAGATAACAGATCTCCTTACAACAACAAAAACAAAGTGGCTGGAGAAGCTCAGCAGGTCTGGCAGCATATGTGGAGGAGAAAACAGAGTTAACGTTTCGGGTC
>NC_063359.1:15821268-15848881 GCF_021869965.1 Rhincodon typus | reverse complement strand
AGTGGACGTCCTTCTTGAGGGGGAAGAATTCCAGCCTCAATCTGGCTGAACAAAGAGACCTTGGAGTCCAAATTTGTAGTTCCTTGGAAGTCGAGTCCCCGGCAGACAGAATAGTGAAAAAGTGTGTGTGTGAGAGTGAGGTATGTGTGAGAGAAAGCTTGTGTGCATATGTGTGTGTGTGAGTGAGTCCTTCATTAGTCGGTGCATTGACTTGCAGCTGTACAGACATTGCTTAGGCCACTTTTGGAATACTGCATCCAATTCTGGTCCCCCTACTATGGGAAAGATGTTACTAAACTTGAAAGGGTTCAGAAAAGATTTACAAGGATGTTGCCAGGTCTAGAGGGTTTGAGCTACAGAAAGAGGCTGAATAGGCTGGGGCAATATTTCTCTGGAGCTTCGGAGGCTGAGGGGTGACCTTATAGAAGTTCATAAAATCATGAGGGGCATGGATATGGTGAATTGCCAAGGTCTTTTCTCCAGGGTAGGGGAGTTCAAAACTAAACACCATAGGTGGAAGGTCAGAGGAGAAAGATTTAAAAGGGACCTGAGAGGCAACTTTTTCACACAAAGCGTTGTGCGTGTATGGAATGAACTGTGAGATGAAGTGTTAGAGTCTGGTACAATTACAGCATTTAAAAGGCATCTGAATGGGTATATGAATAAGAAGGGTTTAGATGTATATGGGCCAAACAGTGGCAAATGGGACCAGGTTTATTTAGGATATCTAGTCAGCATGGACAAGTTGTACTGAAAGGTCTGTTTCCGTGCTGTACATGTCTATGACTCTATGACTCTAAGTAATGCTATGAATGGACAAGCTGGCTAAATCAGGGGTTGGTTCATTTCTAACTTGGATGCTGGAGTATGGCTACTGTGCAGGAAGACCAGTCCCAGCATCAGATTCAGCTCAATTATGTTAAAATAAGCTCTCAAGGAAAGAGGCTGTGGATTGCTAGGTAGTTGACATTCAGGAGCGTGTCAGTATGTTCTGAATATGCTTAATGATGCTTTAACATATGGGGTTACACATCTTCGCCTGGTTTGAGCTATATTCTGGCTAATCGCTTTTCATTTGTGCAAAATGCCGAATTATGGATTGGATGTTTCTTGCTTAGCAAATTGAAGTTTTGGGGCATGAAAACATCCAAATAACTGCTAGAGCTCAGCAGGTGGAATTATAAGCAAATGCAGCATGGCTGGTTTGTCTGTGATGTACCAAGGGTGTTAAGCAACCTCAGACAATAGGTGGAAAATAATTATGCGAAACCTGATGTGTTTCTGTTGGTCCTGACAGAGTATTAGTCTCACTGTACATACATAATTTAGAACAGAGAAACATAATGGGAAATTGATAGAACTTTTCAGCATGGGCAGTAACCAGAGGGTATACATTTGGCAAAATAGGTAGAGTGAAATGAGAATGCATTTTCTGGGAAAGATCGGGACTAATTGATTAGTCATTTTAAAAAGCTGGCACAGATACAGTGAGCTGAATGGCCTCTGTCTGAGCACTATCATTGTATGAAGGAGGCTGTGCAGGAAACTAAAATTGTATAAGCTTGAAATAAAAAAGCAGTTTGATTGATATAAAAGACATCAGGGTCATTTCCTCATGCTAAAGCACTTCATAACCTACTTAATGAAAACAGATCGGTTCATGTGAGATGAGTGGGACTCACTTGACAACTGATTGGCATAACAACTCGAGAATCCTAATTCTAGCTGAAGGGTGAGATGATGGATCTGAAACATGCTACAATTTGAAAATACAAGCCCTTTGAATAGAGATAGTGTCAGTAAAACTTTCTAATTCACAATCCATTCTAACCTATTCTAAAATTGCTGCAATATCTAGTAAAGCAGACAATCCTGAATATTGATAAGGTAAGGGTTGCTTGGAATACAATGTCAGTGGATTTACCAGGCTCTTAATAGTGCGGGAAAACATTTCAGAATAAGGACTAACACTCTTCTACCAGTTAAGGTGACTATTAAAAAGCAGCAAACCCTCTTGTTTGTGACCCTATTGTTATCTCACAGGCTTGCAGGCAATAGAGAATTATAGTGATCAAAAGGAACGAGAGCCCTCACTCCAAACTCCAGGGAATAATAATTGCACAAGTTCCTGATACTTCATCAATACGGAAAAAAATACTTTTTAAAATCCTCAAAAAAGCTTTGGAGATAAACTTCCCTCAACTCCGCTATGACAAGTTAAAGATGAAAATGTACATCTTCAGAAGACACGATAAAAAAGTTCAAACAATGAGGAGGTCATTTTGACTTTTGACTGATGATATTGGAGTAGCTAGCTATTAAACCTCTCTCTCAAATTTGATTTCCATTGATATTAATGAAAATCTCTAGAGATATTAAACAGGTAACTGATTTGATTTCATCCTTTTTACACAATCCTCCAAAATCAGAATTGCGTTCCAGATATTTACAATTTAAAGACACCCTCTGCACAATAATTGAAAAGTCATGAAGCAGCCTGGGGTGACTATAGGTACAAGAACTAAATTAAGTTTCACCAGTCTGGACTTCACTTTATTCTGAAGAAGGTAGCCATGATGTGGAGGTGCTGGTGTTGGACTAGGGTAAACAAGGTCAAAAGTCACACGACACAAAGTTTATTTGCTATCACAAGCTTTCAAAGCACTGCCCCTTTGTCAGGTGAAGGGGCAGCGCCAAGAAAGCTTATGATTTCAAATAAACCTGTCAAACTATAACCTGGTGTCATGTGACTTTTGATCTTCTGAAGAAGAGGTATAGCAAATGCAAAACATTAACCGTTTTTCGCTCCAGAGATGCTGCTAGACATGCTGCATCTCTCCAATATTTTTTGTTTTTATTTTTGGTCCTCATCCTCTTTAGGACTGGGAATTTTATGTAGTTGAGAGAGAAGCCTGCAACAGAAAAAGCTTCCATTAGGGAATGCAGATGTTTTTATTACCCATTGTGTTTATCCAGGCTATTAGTTTAACAGCCAGGCTATTGAAAAGAAATAATCATTCACACCGGAGATGACTCATAGAGTCATCGAGTTTTACAGTACAGAAACAGACCCTTCAGTCCAATTTGTCCATGCTGACCAGATATCGTAAATTAATCTAGTCCTATTTGGCCCATATCCCTCTAAACCCTTCCGATTTATATACCCATCCAGATACCTTTTAAATGTTGTAATTGTACTAGCCTCTACCACTTCCTCTGGCAGCTCATTCCATACACGCACCACCCTCTGTGTGAAAAAGTTGCCCCTTAGGCTCCTTTTAAATCTTTCCATTCTCACCTTAAACCTATGCCCTCTAGTTTTGGGCTCACCCCATCACAGGAAAAAGATCTTTGATATTCACTGTGTCCATGCCCCTCATGATTTTATAAACTTCTATAAGGTCACCCCTCAGCCTCCCACACTACAGGTAAAATAACACCAGCCTAATCAGTCTCTCCCTACTGCTTAAAGCCTCCAACTCTGACAACATCCTTATAAAACTTTTATGCACCCTTTCAAGTTTCACAACATGATTCCTGTAGCAGGGAGACCAGAATTGCACACAGTATTCCAAAAGTGGCCTAACCAATGTCCTGTACAGCTGCATCATGGCGTCCCAACTCTTATATTCGATGCACTGACCTATAAAGGCAGGTATATCAAACAAATAACAGGGACATCAGAGGAAAGACAGCAAAAGGAACCCAGACTGAGGTTGAAATTAGAAAAGTTGAGAAGACATTTAGTGCTTAGATTAACAAGGGTATTCTTTATATTTCTTAAAGCTACACTGCGACTGAAGCATGTGTACTTGAATTTATTACCAAAACAACCATAGATACAAGCAGTTGTCATGGCTTGGGGCTGAAATACATTCTGACTGTTATTCCTTCTCAATTTAGAATCATAGAGTTATACAGGACGGAAACAGACCCTTCAGTCCAACTCCTCTATGATGACCAGATATCCTAAACTGATCCAGTCCCATTTGCCAGTATTTGGCCAATATCCCTCCATACCCTTCCTATTCAATACTCATCTAGATGCCTTTTAAATGTTGTAATTGTACCCATCTCCACCACTTCCTCTGGCAGATTGTACCTTTAGACCCTCTGTGTGAAAAAGTTATCCCTCAGGTCCCTTTTAAATCTTTCCCCTCTCACCTTAAACCTATCCCCTCTGGTTTTGGATGCCCCTACATTGGGAAAGAGACCTTGGCTATTCACGCCCTTTATGATTTTATAAACGTCTGTAAGGTCACCCCTCAGCCTCTGACGCCCTGTGAAAAAATGCCCCAGCCTATTCAGCCCGTCCCTATAGCTCAAATCCTCAATCCCCCAGCATCATTATTGTAAATCTTTTCTGCACCCTTTCCGGTTTAACAACATCTTTCCAATAGCAGGGAGACTAGAACTGAAGCAGTATTCTAAAAGTGGTCTAACCAATGTCCTGGCAATATAATGTCCCAACTCCTATACTCAATGAAAACCAAAAGAACTGCAGATGCCGTTAGTCAGAAATAAAAACAGAAGTTGCTGAAAAAGCATAGCAGATCTGGCAGCATCAATGAAGAGAAATCAGAGTTAACATTTTGGGTCTGGTGACCCTTCCTGTACTCAATGCAGTGGCTGATAAAGGCAAGTGTACCAAATGCCTTCTTCACCTGTGACTCCACTTTCAATGAACAATGCACCTGCACCTCTAGGTCCCTTTGTTTGGCAACACTCCCTAGGGCCCAACATTAACTGTGTAAGTCTTGCCTTGATTTGCTTAATCAAAATGTAACACCTCACATTTATCTAAATTAAACTTCATCTGCCACTTTGGCCCATTGGACCATCTAATCAAGGTCCTGTTGTACTCTGCGATAACTTTCCTCACTGTCCACTACACCATTTGATGGAACCTGCAGATGTTAGAGATATTTTTAGTTCACTTATCCATTTGACATTAAGTATTTCGCACAACAAATTGTGATCCTAGGATGTGATGCTATTTTGTATATTGTCCTGGTCATTTCAGTTGGTTGTTTGCAGAAATTGCGAGCCTATGTCAACTCATGACTTTTGACTGACTGCATGAAAACATTATGCATGCGATATTCAGTGAACAACTCAATCAAATTCATGTTTCAATTGCAAGTTGGTTCTGCAGACCAATGGGAAATTAAGGCATGAGAGCAACTTTTTATACTGTGCAAAGTGTCGAGTAAATGGATTGATGACATGGTACGCATGGTTGCATAATTTAAAAAACAATGTCGTGGCATCACTTAACAATTTTTGGCTTCAGAAACGTTTCATCCAAGAGAGTTCTATGTATTGAATAATCTGCAGCATCAATCAACAAAGACAATGGATTGTCTTTACCAGTGTTGAAAATTGACTTCTCGTTAACATACTTCCAGTTCTGCAACCTGTCCTAGGTTGTTGACATAGTACTTTGTAATAACATAGGACAGTTCAGTTACTGAAAAGCTTCAAACTAAGACTGCATAATTTGATGCACAAGTACATGCTGTAATTTGGCTTTTTTTTAAGCATTTGCCAATGGGAATTGTTTAGTCCAATAAAAATGATTAATTCAAGAAGATTGCCACAAAACATTACATCAAAACAGAAGGTTTGAACATATAAATGATCTCAAATAGCTGCAAAGTTGAAACTTTTCCATAGATGAATGAATTACTGCATAACAGTTTTTTATTAACTGCAGAAGTTTGCTACTATCTGACTTATAGTAAAGCTTATAAAAAAAACACAGCGATTAGATGTTGTGACTGTTTTTTTTAAATGTAATAATAAAAACACAATTGGATGATCTGATTTGGAAGACCAAACACAAAGGCACGAGAGGATCTGAAGTAATATCACTACACAGAAGTTCATTACTCGTGGTCTTCAGTGGTTGTAACATTCTGAATGGGTTTGATCCAACAGTTTTATTATGACCATTTTTCTCCACACCAACACCAAGTGCACAGTATCATTCAGATATCAGTAGTTAGTGCCTTTTATTGGATTATTTGATTTATACATTTAATTGTAGTATAACTGGGATATGTATAAGTTGCATTTAAAACTGAGGAGCTGTTAAAAGTGTGTTAGTTTAATATGGTGGTGTATGACATCTTCATGCTGTAGTTTCAAAGATGCTTCAGATTCTCCCTAGTATCCTCAGATTTGATTCTTCCATAGATTGCTTTACCTCCAGTGTTATTAGCAAAGCCTTCAACTTGCCTTCAGTTTAATCCACACCTTATTACATAATTGATTTTGCATAAGCATTAATTCAAAAGTCAGCATCACAGCAGTAGAGATAGCTCATTGAAAATATAGCTGGATGTTAGATCAGGGGATCATCTGCGAGCCTTCTCCTTGCATTGCCTGGAGTAAATCTACTGCCTTTATTTGGGCAGTGAAATTAAAGATGAACATAAATTGGGCCTATAATTCTCCGATTGAGGTAAAGGAGTCAAGGGTAATCTGCCACCTCTGACAGATCTTTTTTGGGAAAGCAAAGGTACGTCTTTGAGGTGCATGCTCTGGGCCATGAGTTCCAGCCTTCTGGAATCTTCTATATGAGCATCCAACAGAAATAGCAGTTTTAGGATAATAGAACAGTGAATTAGATGGGCAAAAGGCCTTTTGTCATACCACTGGAATGAATGGTAATACTCTCAGATATTGCCAAATGCATATGTTGAATTTAAAATGTGCAGTAACAGCAGGATTGAAGAACAAGGTATATGAAACTGACACCAACAAACAGAACATTTTTGCACAGTTTAAGTTGTTTTTAAGATTGGAGTTGTCTTATTCAGTTCTACTTTATTTAATTTTATAGCTAAGACCAGCTGACTGTACAGAAATGTTTGCCAGTTCTCCCATTTCACGAGAGTTCTGTTTTATTTATTTGACAGGCAAACGATGCCTCAGGGAATGCCTGGAATTGGTTATATTTTATCCCACTGATCATCATTGGATCTTTCTTCATGCTCAACCTTGTTTTGGGTGTTTTGTCTGGGTAAGTGAATGGAACTTTCTAAACCACCGATTAGAATATCTTGGAGCACAGTAGAAACAGGGATGTGATAGGAGCCTCTTGATGGCAGAATCATTTGCTAAGTAAGAATCAGTTTTCCTTTGATCCACCACTTGTCAGCAATGCCTTCACTTCAATGAGAAAGTTGAAGCTCCAGCACATGGGCTGTGATCAATCTTATCAGGGACGCTATACTGATGAAATGGCATTTGAATGGAAACATGCTTGTTCAGGTGTTACACTGTCAGAAATGTTGCTCCTATTGAGGATATTTGCATTAAAAAGCACAAACTATTTTTGCAAATCTCTGTCATTTTCAGAACAATTTGTACCACTACAATTAAATACTTAGCTTTCTGGACACATTAATAGACTTCCAAACTCAAACAGTGCAGAAATATCTCAAAAAAACTCTGAAAGAACTGCAAATGCTATAAATCAGAAACAAAAATAGAGATTGCTGGAAAAATTCAACAAGGCTGGCAGCATCTGTGGACAGAAAGCAGAGTTAATGTTTCGGGTCCAGTGACCCTTTCAGAACTGTTCTGAAGAAGGCTCGCTGAATCTGAAATATAACCTCTGCTTTCTCTTCACAGATGCTGCCAGATTTGCTGAGTTTTTCTCGCAACTTCTGTTTTTCTTGCAGAAATATCTCATTTTAGTTTTATTTCTGAGAAGGATTTTTTTTTCAGAAGGGGAAAAGCTGGTTGTGTGCCCAAGCTCGGTCCCAGACATGGCTAAAGTTAAAAAGAGTACATGATTAATCAGGAAGTGGTTATTAAGGCAAATTAACCTTGGCTCTTAAAAGCCTGAAGGTTGTACAAAGAAGAAAATCTAGACAGGGTAAAAGCAGGAAGGATGTACCTGGTGACTGAGGAACCCAGAACCAAGTGTCACAGCCTGAGGATATGGGCTCAGCTGTTTAAAGTCATAGTCATACAGTATAGCAGAGATCTTTCAGCCCATCGGGTCCACATTGGCCTATCTACACAAGTCCCATTTTACCAGTTCTTGGCCCATAGACTTGAATTCTGTGACATTTTAAGGGTGCACCCACATAATGTTTTAGAGTAGATTTGTAGCTTGGGTTGTGGATGTTGTAGTAGGCTGGCCCATCGAGCTGGTTTGTTGTTTCACAGACATTTCGTTACCCTGCTGGGTAACATCATCAGTGCAGCCTCTGATGAAGCACCATTGTGTTTTCCCGCCTGTTATTTAAACTCTGGAGTCCTTTGAGCTGGGTTACCTCACTTCCGGTTTTCCTTCGCAGTGGAGTGTATATGGGGTCGAGTTCTATGTGTTTGTTGATGGCTTTCTTTGTGGAGTACCATGCTTCTGGGAATTCCCGTGCTTGTCTCTGCTTTGCTTGTCCCAGGATCTTGGTGTTGTCCCAGTCAAATTGGTGGCTCTCCTTATCCATGTGGAGCTCGAGTCCATACACACTCCATTGCGAAGGAAAACCAGAAGTGAGGTAATCCAGCTAAATTGACTCCAGAGTTTAAATAACAGGCAGGAAAACACAACAGCACTTCATCGGAGGCTGCACTGATGATGTTACCCAGCAGGTTAACGAAACATCTTCACCCAGAAAGTGATTACACTGAAATTCTCTGTCACAGAAAGTGGTTGAGGCCAAAACATTGAATGTTTTCAAAAAGAAGTTAGATATAGTTCTTAGAGATAAACAGATCAAACGGTATGGAGTTGGATAAGCAACCAATAGTGTATTGAATGATGCAGCAGGCTTGAATGGCCAAATGGCCTACTCCTTCTCCTATTTTCTATGCTTAAAGCTGATGAATGTAATTGATATCTGAGATGGGGCTTATTTAGTGGCACATGGGGTCTCCATCAACTCCAATTTCCCACATGTAGATTTATAGAACACTTACAGTGCAGAATGAGGGCATTTGGTCCATCAAGTCTGCACCAAACAGCATCCCACCCAGACCTAAGCCCCTACTATGTTGCATAACACCTCATTTCCCATGACTAGCCCACCTAGCCTGCACATCCCTGGATGTTATGGGCAATTTAGCATGGCCAATCCACTTAACCTGTACATTTTTGGACGGTGTACCCAGAGAAAACCCACACAGGCACTGGGAGAATGTGAATCCACACCAACACTCACACAAGGCTGGAATCGAACCCTGTGAGGCAGGAGTGCTAACCATTGAGCCATCACAACTCAGGCATTTATTACAATTCCTTCATGACTCGAGCGTGCATAGTTGGATTACCTACCTCACACTGGTTGAAAAATCAGCTCACTACCAATGTTTTCAAGGGCAGCTAGGCTTGGACTATAATTTCTGACCTTGCTGATTACACACTTGGACCCAAGAACCTATTTTGAAATGTCTGCATAAGGGGGTACTCCTTTTGAGTAGAAATTAAAAAGACAAATTCTCGTTTTTGAGCATTTGAAATGATAACCATCAACTTCTGTGTGAGAAACAGTGAGTAGCAATTTAATTAACGTTTAATCTAGTTACATTTTACAAAAGAAAGCAGATGGAAAAGGTCTTGCCTATGAGATCAATTTTACATTCCTGGCACACAAAGTTCTACAATGGGCAAAGAACTTTGTAAATAAAAATCCTGTAGCCTTTTAATGACTAATTCAAATGCTTATATTTCAACCATCTAACCAGAGTCACATCTGAAGAATTACATATAATACCCTTACAATAACCTTATAAAATACAGCCGATATCAGTAGGAGTGCAGCCTGAAGAAAATAAAGCTTTCATGAAATCAGATCATTGCTGAACAGTAATAATGATTCAATGTCAAATCCAAGCGTTCATTCATTCCTTGGGTCAACACCTTTATCTGATATTTGACTTTGTTAAGCCATTATAAGTAAAGCTAATGCGGAAATAATATTCATTTTGCATGGCTTGTTATTCCAGTAATACCAAAGAAAGATTTGCCTGGGGTGCAAGGATTACAGAAACTGTACAAAATGGTCACCCTCTGTGAAAGTTCTCGCTGATGCCATTAGATGTATATTATTATTACATTTCCATAATGTTACTGCCAAATACCCTTTCATTATTTCTAGTCAAACACTGGGAGTCCTTTTCATTGGAGCACCAGTTAGAGACTATTAGACGCAGTACACCATGTGAAATCATATTAGGGCTATGTTAGTTTACCATAAGATAAGAAGACCTTCTTTACTGAAGAACTGCCCTGGGAAGAGAAGGTGTTAGCCTTTCAGCAAGCCTTCAAAACCCAGAACAAAACATTTCAGATTGATAGGAAGTCAAAAGAAATGGCCCCTCCTATCTCTCACTGTTCTTGTACTGTGATTCTCCAGATGAATAGTTCTGCACAAAGTTGAACAAAAATAGATATTTCTATCACAGGACGTGGAGATAACTGTATTATCCTGTGCTGTCAGACTTCACTTTGATCGCCACCAGCCCTTGTACAAAATGTCAACTCTCACTAAACCTTACACAAAACATTTCAATTTCTGCAGTTTTATGAGGTGGAACAAAGGGGGAAGTACATTTCTGGGAGGAAGTTTTGATTTAGATCAATAGTTCTTACATCATTCCAAGTCGATCTTTTTTTTTAAAACTGGGATCATGTACATCCTGTCTGTCAACATCTTTCTAACAAGGTATATCTTACCATCCATCAGCAACAACTTAAGGGGAGATAGTAGGGACTGCAGATGCTGGAGAATCTGAGATAACAAGGTGTAGAGCTGGATGAACATAGCAGGCCAAGCAGCATCAGAGGAGCAGGAAGGCCAACGTTTCGGGCCTAGACTCTTCTTCAGAAAAAAAAATTTTTTTTTTTCTGAAGAAGGGTCTAGGCCCAAAACATCAACCTTCCTGCTCCTCTGATGCTGCTTGGCCTGCTGTGTTCATCCAGTTCTACACCTTGTTAACTTAAGGGGAGGACTTCTTTACACCATACAAAGGCCTGTTTAGTAACTGCAGCCTACTACCCTAACACAGACATCATTTATTTTGTGCAAATGGAGTGAAATATTTGGCAGTACCAAAAAGACAATTATAAACTGTGTTATCATAGTCAAATGAAATAAATCAAAGAACTACAGATACTGGAGATCTGAAACAGGAATTGCTGCAGAAACCAGCATCTGAGAAGAGAAAATAAAAGTTAATGTTTCAAGTCCAGTGACCCTTCTTCAGAACTGACAGTAATTAGGAAAAGGTGGTATTTACACTGAAGACAGGGGGTTAGCAGGGTGGGGGGATGGTGGGAGGGGATGTTGGAGTGAGCTGATAGCTGGAGAGGGATCCCTGAGAGAGAGTGAGTGCAAGAGTGAGAGAGAGAGAGAGAAGACAGACAAAGGGATTGTTTATAGTAAGCCAGGCAAGTAGAGTATCTAGATAGGTGATAATGGGGACTATGAGTCAGTGAAAATGTGTTGACTGTGCTGAAACAAAATCTCATTTCACAACAGGACCTGGGCTGGGTATATTCTGCAGGGACCATTCCCTCCCGGACAACTTGGTCTTCTCCTCCTGCACTTCCAACACCTCACCACATCCCATTGCACCATCCCAGACAATTGCACAAGATGCTATCCTTGCCCGTTTATCTCTTCCCTCCTCACTATCCAAAGCACCAGCCACATCTTACAGGTGAAGCAGTGATTTACCTGCACCTCATTCAATCTAGTCTACTATATTCACTGCTCACAATGTGGTCTCCTCTACATTGTAGAGACAAAATGCAGATTGGGTGATCACTTTGCAGAACACCTACGTTCTGTCTGTATAAATGACCCCCACCTTCCAGGTGCCTGCCTCTTCAACATACCGCCATGCTCACACACCAGCATCTCTGTCTTGGGCCAGTTGTAGTGCTCCAGCAAGGGTCAACACAAGCTGGAGGAACAACGCCTCACTTTCTGCTTCGGGTCCTTATAGCCTTCAGGACTTAACATTGAGTTTAACAATTTTAGAGCAATGACTACCTCCTTCCATGTCCATTACTGAGCTCCCACCCCATATTCTGCCAAGAAACAGGTTACTTTCATTACAACCATTTTCAACAAATCATAGTCCCCATTGTCACAACTAGCTTTCTTCTTTTCTGGCTTACTGTCAACAATCCCTTTGTCTGCCTACCCTTTTATCTCGTGCTCTCTCTCTCTCTCTCTCTCACTCTCTCTATCTTGGCTCCATCTCCAATATCCACTCACTCTCACACACCTGTCATAAGCATAAATACTACCTTTCCTTAGCTACTATCAGTTCTGAAGAAGGGATGCAGGACTTGAAATAATGATGCTACTTCCTCTCCACTGATGCTGCCAGACCTCCCGAGTTTCTCCAGCCATTTCTGTTTGTGTGTGTTTTATGACCTAGTCAGCCTGCTGACTCTTTTGAGCAGTTCTACATATATTACACTGAATTTTTACCTCGATGTTCCCATGCATTTGTAATTTTTTTAATATGTAGTAATTGGTTTAATCAAAAACTTTACAATAGAGAGGGCAAGAGAAAGAGAAATGAGCAACCAACATCATTCGCAAATTGAGTTCATAGGCTGATCTTACATCTTTAGCAGCATTGATTGATTCCATCCTGCAATATTTAGGCTAGCTTCAGCTTGTTAGAAGAATAAAATGAAGCTTAACACTGATGCCAAAACGAATTGCTTTAACCTATAATGGCTGAACTGGCCATTGCTTATATACAGAGCATATTATGTTAACAGCAGTTAGTGGTGGGAGTTCCGTAAGTTACAGTAATCAAAACAGTTTGTCCAAGGGGTGGGCTCTAAGGAAATCTTAAAGAAGGAGTGGAGAGTGTACTTCCACAGAGTGTGATGTAAATGACTGAAGGGGATGCTTCCAATCGTGATACCGAGGAAGGGAGTTTGCCCAAAAAAGGGCAGGTGTGAGGGAGCATATTTGAGCTTGGAGAAGGTTACAGAGTTAGCACAATACAGCACAGAAAAGAGGCCATTCAATCTATCATGCTGGTCTTTGGACAACCAACAGACCCATTTCCCTTAGAGTGGCTCGATTCTTGGATGGATTTAGATGTAAGATTGATACATTTTCAGTTGACTTGATCATCAAAAAGATCTAGTGGTTTGCTAAAAATTGGAAGCTTGGACACCAGGAGATCAATTCTCTGCCACTATCTCCAACAGATGCCAGATCTGTCATCTCCTGCAACTTGAGCGCAGATACAGAGCTTGTAGATAGCCTTAAACCTGCTTCTATACACTGGGCAAAATAGTATTGAAAGATCATCATTCTTAATCTCCCCATGCTGACGCTAAATGGATTAAAAAAAATTATTGAAGACTCTTATCTAAATTGTGGGTGCTTTCTAACAATGGGAGGATGTGCGAAATGAAAGATGTGACCAGTATTCAGCTATTATAGAACAAAGAGGCCAGTAATCCATCACAAATTACTTGACTACATTTTGTTCAGAATTAAAAGGTAGTATTCTAGATCTATATGATTAATCTCTGCATTGAAAATAAGTTGTTTTCTATCTGAAGACTTTTAGATTAAATGTGATCCGATGGTACTTTAAAAGATTTAATCTACACTGTTAAGTAAATGCTATTTTAATCATTCCCTTGTAAGTTGACAGATTCCTTCAGGTGTTTTCTCATTTGGCTATTTACGTTAGTTAGTGCTGAATCCATGATCTATGTTGCTGAGTATATCAGTCCTGCCACAGTCCTTCTATTAGAAGGCTGTTACAGCGCCATAATTTCCCCAGTGCTTTAGTTCCATTATTTCATGTGTTACCTTACATCTAAGTGAGAATTAGATTCTGTATTATGCTGTGACCTGTTCACTGTGATTTCTGTCTTTTCTGTAGTGAGTACAGTTTACAGGTTTATCAGTAATGCAGTGATGTCAGTACCAATACCTGATATTTGAATGGCTATTTTAAGCATTAAACTGTTATTCTTATTCATTCACTCATTTGGCCTATTGGGATAAGAACTACTTAATAGTCTTGCCTCTTAAAACAGAACTCAAATCATTTTGTTCCTTGTTGTTGTTTTCTTGTGTGACAAAAGTATCAGAGAAAGATTGTTGTTTCAGTCACTTCCTGAAGTGGTTCTGTGTTGTCTGCTCCTAGTTTCACTACTGCAGACATTGTCTCATTTATAATGTCTCACCAAATTCAGAGCAACTTTAAAACAGGAGAGCAGTTTCTCCAATAGCTGGGAAAACTCTGTTCATGATGGCCAATACTTAATGTTGTTTGCTGGCTTGTACAGAGGAAATGGATTTTTCATCGCCAGTTTTTCAGCCTGCCTATGGCTGTGTTTTTGATCATTCCTGTCGGAAAAATGATAGTGTTTGTGTTAATATTGAGGAATGGCTTGAAACCATTCTTTCTGCATTGTACATACTGACCACAAGCTACAGATTTATATTGGCTATTAAACTATTCACTACATGCATCACTGTTTTATTCTTAAGACAAACTTAAGGCCTTGTGACATAAATTTCTTGGTCCAGATTATTACTCCTCAATTCTGAATACCTCTACATTTAATGTTTCCTTATTCAGTGACTGATATCTTGTAAAACATCCAAAATTCTATGTGTTCAGTTCATAACAGAAGAACAAGCATATTCCTTTGCATTGCCCCAGGGGCATTTAGGTAATGGGGGTAGGAAATTCACTATATTATTCCTGTTACCATAGCAATATTCTGAGACTGCCTTCAGATTCTCCAATCAGATATATTTGGGTCTTTGGAGTTTTGGAGAAGTGAAATGTAACATCCTCGTTACCTTGCCTTTTAGTCCTCTTAATGTCCACCCCCACAACATTCTTTTTGAGTCTTTGGTCATTTTTAACTGTTGTTCTCCAGCAGTTAGAAGGTTACAATACTTTTAGCTGAAAATGTAGCTCAAGAGAAAAAGCCACAGCATCTGGCTACAGCATTACATACAGACACATCTCCTAATTCCACCCCACATACAACCACCACCACCTCTGTTGTGTTACATCTCATGGTCACTTTGTCAACATGCCTTTCAGAGACCTTGCTGCAATTTAACAGGTGACCTGACGGTAAAAAGATGTCATACTCCATCTTACCTCAGATCCTATTAAGCATGACACTCATTGGAAACATGCTCCTCTAATGTTAAAGCTTAAGATTAGTGCAGCTATTAATGTGTCTGAGGAATGTAATATTTGTACATAATAGTCATAAGACATGTCTGTTGGATTCTTCAATGCCAATGTTGCCATGCTAGTTTCTTTATGTTACAGAAGATAACATAAGATTGCCACATCAGAAAAAGGAGATACCCTGTTGGTGGCAAAACCCACACTAACCCCCACATAAGCATTATTGTATTACAAACCTTGCGAGGAGGCAGACCGAATCTGAGCCATGAAAATGGGTGTGACCCAGGCAGATTATGGACACCTTTCCCCACCTGGTAGCATATCCCCTTAAGCATCTTTTGTTTGTCGGTTTCCCGACAGAAGCAGTGACATTTTTAAGATAATATCTGAGAGCTACCTGCATGATAATTTTTAATGCTAGTTCAGAAAGAATGTTTATGAATGTACTGACTCAAAAGCAAAAGAAATGAAGTGTAAACTTGTATCCAAACTAGTCAATAAGAGTTTGGTACAACATTGATTTTTACCTTGTTTGCCATATGTTTTCTTGTGTTTTGCCAGCAGGTCTGCACAGGAATCTCCAGTAAGAGTTGTAATGAGAGCTAATCAATGCACATCTTAAAAAACTGCCAACACTTTATTAAAAATTTATAAGGTTTCAATATGATAATTCGAGAGTGCAACATAAAAAATTTGTTCAAACTTCTACCCAGATGCATTGTGTCACATTCTATTTCACAACAAGATAGGTGAAGGAAGATCCTTTCAAAAGAAATCAAACCAATTGGCCTACACAGTTATTATTATGACGCATAGCTACTCTCAGTTTTCAAGATTTGTAATAAAGGTAAAGTTGCTGTTATCCCACTTTTTCATTAGAGAGACAATTGGTGGTGAGTTTAACCAGAGGGTCATCACACATCAGACAAGGGGTGACGTTGAGAAGGCAGGACATTCATGGTGCCCTCAGTTGGCACAGGAATTAACTGGCACTGTTGGTGTCACTATGCATTGCAAACCAACCATCCAACTAAGTGAGCTAATCCAAGATTTGTGGACAATGTGTGCAAATGTGTCTTTGATGTATGCTGTCAGAATTAAGTAAGTCCTCTGTTCATTTTTGCACACTAGTTTTACTTGACCATGTTTGTCTTTTGTTTAAATTTTGTTTTTCTTTCTCTTGGACCATCTACTTAGAATGAATGATAGGAATATGGGAGTTTTGTGGCTTAGTGGGTGGCGCCACTGCCTCTGAGCCTGACGCTTTGGTTTTCAGTTCCACTCGAGATTTGTTTGGCCGTGAATGGAACATTTGTGATATGGCCAAACAGGTTGATAATCAGAATTTAAAACAGGAAGTGCTGGAGAAACTTAGCAGGAATGGAAGCATCTATATTGAGAGAAACAGAATCAACATTTTCAGTACAATATGACTGTTCCTCAGAACTGAAATAGTCAATCTTCTATTCCTTTCAACACACCAATGGCAGGCAGTAAGAGCAAGAGAGATTTCTAGTCATGCATGCTTGATGTGGAGTGGTGTTACACAAACTCTACACATTTGTTCTCTGTCTGAAACAAAGAGAGATGCATATGGTTTCTTGAAGACTGTGGTTAATTACACATGAATGAAATATTAGAATAGCCTACTTGAAAGTCTTTGTGTTTTGAAGACCAGCTTCTGATTGAGCTGCTCTGTGTGCAATGGAACCACATAAATCATAAATGTCCCAAGTGCAGTGAGCTAATACTGTTGAGGCAGATAGGGTGAAATCAGCTTTCTCTGGTGGTGAACTAAAGAGTAGGAAAGGCATGTAGTTAGGCAGGTTAGTTGGTACACATGAGTGGACCATCTCCATACCTCTGCCAAAATTACATTCTAGGCAGGAACGCCCATGGTCAACCAATTGAAGACCTGTAGTGGCCGATTAATGACTACTTGATGACCTCATCACATGGAGATTAACTGAGCTGCAAGGCTCAGCAGCATGGCAGCTGGAACCATTTTTGCCAGCTTATCACTTCCAAAGGGGTCTATGGTAACTTTACCTTTTGGTGGGGGCGTGAAGTGTGCAGTTAGCTCAGTTGGCGGGACAGCTGGTTTGTGACACAAACAGTGTGGGTTCAGTTCCCACACCGGCTGAAGTTACCATGATGAACTCTCCTTCTCAACTTCTCCCCTTGCCTGAGATGTGGTGATCCCCAGGTTAAACCACTACCAGTCATCTCTCTCTGGTGAGAGAGCAGCCCAATAATTCATGAGGGCTATGGTGACTTTCCTTGGCTTCCTTGTTGAGGATTGCTGTAAAGGTTTTTTCTATAGGGTTCTTAAATCTTGAGCTCTTCACTGCTGCTGTCTGGGCTATATGAACAGACTATTTAAAGCTAAAGATGTCACATCACTGCTCATCATGTATTCAAATCCGATCTGCATCACAGCCTACCATGTTGAATGGGTATGCTGGCTCACTATATTATATGACGATGCTGTGTGTGGCGACATTGTACACTTTTCACTGTACCTTTGTACCCTGTACTTAAGTATACATGACAATAAAACTTAAGCAGCAACTCATTTAGATTTAGATTTAAGTTGAAGATAGTTGCTGTCTTCCTTATTAAGTGTAGGAAATGACAGGGCTTGCTTGGTCTAAGAAAACCACTTCCTGTCTAACTAGAGAAGACCCTTGTAGATAACAACATATCATTTATTACATGTTAACAACTAGTCACAGGTCACATTGATATGATAGACATTCTTACAGAGATTTTAAGAAGGACCTGATGTTTTGTTTCACTGAGCTTTAAAAGAGCATATTGATGGCCAGAAATTCTACTCTTCGCTCTTATGAAGTGATCGCTGTTGAAAACTTCGGTGAGCGAACATGGAGTCGGACAGTTATACAACATGGAAACAGACTCTTCGGTCCAACTCATCCGTGTCAACCAGACATCCCCAAATCTGAGCTAGTCCAATTTGCCAGCATTTGGTCCATATCCATCTAAACCCTTCCTATTCATATACCCATTCAGATGCCTTTTAGATGTAGTAATTGTACCAGCCTCCAACACTTCTCTGGTAGCTCATACCATACACGCACCACCCTCTGTGTGAAAACGTTCCCCTCAGGTCCCTTTTAAATCTTTCCCCTCTCAGCTTAAACCTATATCCTCTTGTTTTGGACTCCCCTACCCTGGGGAAAAGACCTTGTCTATTTACCATATCCATGCCCCTCATGATTTTCAAAACCTCGATGAGGTCACCCTGCAGCATCTGACATTCCAGGTAAAAATAGCCCCAGCCTATTCAGCCTCTCCCTATAACTCAAACCCTCCAACCCTAGCAACATCCTTGTAAATTTTTTCTGTACCCTCTCGAGTTTAACAACATCCTTCCTACAGAAGAGTGACCAGACTTGTATGCAGTGTTCTACAGGTAGCCTCACCGATGTCCTGTACAGCTGCAACATGACATCCCAACTCCTAAAGATGGAGATTAGCTATAACATTCCCTATGGTCAAATAAGCTGACAGTATTCACTGAGCTGACTTTCCCATGGAGTGTTCCAGTTTGAGCAAGAGTCTTGAGGGTAACCAACTCCTGCAGAACTAGCACAAAAGAGCCCCATCAGGAAAATGGGGGAGAAAGGAATGAAACTCTAAGCAGTGGAGTGTGTTTGTAAATCAGTTTCAGACAGTTTTCTGTGTATTCTCAATTCAGCATGATATAAACAATACATTTTCCACACATTTTTTGTATCATATGATTGCACATTTCTCTGCTGAGAAACTTTCAGCAATTGTCACTGCAGTGTTAGATCAAATTAAAGCACATTTAAAGTGGCAGGGGATGAGATCCTGCTGTTGTATGATCAGGTCTGCACTCAGATAAGTGAACATTAGCAAGTTCTAATAAACTGAACTGTAGCCTGAGGTTGCAAGGTACAGCCTGACTGAGATCCCACATACTTAGGTCCCAGTTCCATCTTGATAATATAAACAAGATACAGCTCTTTAAGCACAGGCTTTGGTAGTTAAGATATGAGTAAAGGTATGGTTAACTCTTTATTCTTCAACTGCTTAAAATGGCCATAATATCTGTAAGTGTAATATCTGTTAATGGGGTACAAGCAAAAAGTTTCAAATCAGCAGTTGGGGGAGCCAAGCACCTGTCTCCTAATCTTAATTCACACCTGATTCACTACTCAAATCCCAAATGTCTATGCACATTGTTTATAAATTTGTGAATAGTTTTCATTTCTTTTTCCTCAGGACGCTAGAAACTCCATCCACATTTGCCATTGAGAAGGTGGTGGTGAACCACCTTCTTGGATCACTGCAGACAATCTGATCAGGCTGTTGTTTTACAGGGAGGGATTTCCAGGACTTTGATCCTGCGAAGGTGAAGGATCGGGAGTCTATGCGCCAATTCAGGATGAGTGTGTAACTTGGAGGTGACGTGTTTGCACACATCTGCTCATCCTTGACCTCCAGCAGCTGAGAAGTACTTAAGGTTTCGAAAATGCTGCTGAAGAAATCTTGGCAATTCACTGCAGTATTTCCCATAGATAGTACACATTTGTAGTCATGGTGTGTCAGAATGGATGTTTAAAGTGGTGGATGGTTTATTGTGTGTTGGATGGTACTGAGTTTCCTGAGTGCTGTTGCAGCCGCACCCACCCAGCCAAGATGTAGTGTTATCATCTTTAGGAGAAGAATGACTAACTCCACAGCCTGCCAACATGCAGTGACAATGACTTTAAATCCATCCACACTTATCCTTTATAATACGCAGCTTGTATTAAAACTGGGCCTCAACATAACCATGAAAATAAGTAGAACAACTAATCTGAATTTAACCTAGCGCCACACCTGACATAAATATTTTTCCTGAAGCTTGATTGTTAACGGGAAAATGATTTATAAACATGCCTGCAGCTTATGAACAGAGCTTGCTGCTGAGTTAATCCTCTAATCTTTTCACACGTGTTTAAAACTATTACTATAACCATCTGTTTCTCACTTCTGCTGTTCCTATGCCAGCAGTATTCATAGGATGGTGTGAGCTGGAAATATTGTCTGCACTTGTTCCTACAGAGGAGGGATTATCAAAGCTCCAAGCGCAAGTTCTCAAATGCCAACTCTCCTGGGGTATTTCTACACTGTAAGACTCTGTATATCTTTCTCCCCTTTTCATTTTTCAATCAAGTTCAAGTCAGAATGAAAAGTTGGCTGTGTGCAAGTCCCACTGGTTCAGAGGTGTGGCAAAACATTTGTGCAGATGTTGATTAGAAACTATCTAGGTTAATGGTGACTGTCTCCTGGTGTTGAACAGATTAATATTGACTCTCTCCCCTGGTATTGGAGGAGTTAATTTTATTTTAAAATTCATTCATGGGATGTGGACGTTGCTGGCTAGATCAGTATTTATCACCCATCCCTAATTGCCCACAGGGCTGTTAAGAGTCAACAACACCGCAGTGGGTCTGGAGTCACATGTAGGCTAGACTAGGTAGGGATGGCAATTTCCTTTCCTAAAGGATATTAGTGAATTAAATGGATTTTTCCTGATACCTGACAATAGTTTCATGGCTATCATTAGACTCTTAATTTTAGATTTTTTTTTGCAATTGAATTCAAATTCCACCATCTGCAGTGGCAGAATTTGAACCTGGGTCCCCAGAACATAACCTGGATGTCTGGATAAACAGCCCAGAGATAATATCACTAGGCCATTGCCTCCCCCAATTTTGACTATCTCCTGGTGTTGGAAGGCTTAATGTTGACTATCTCCTGGTGTTGGACAGATCGATGTTGATTATCCCCTATTGTTGAATAGATTAATTATTAACCCCTGAAATACCAGTAGAAGTAATGTTGGCTCTTTCCTGTTGTTGAATGGGTTAATGTTGAATATCTCTTGTTATTTGAAAGGTTAATATTTACTGTCTCCTATTGTTAGAAGGAGGTTGCCTGCATCCCTCAGCTGTGTTTTGGAAAAATTCTAGTCAGTAGGAGATTGGCATTTGTTTGGCTTATATCTACCCACTGTTTGTATGCATGTTGCCACTACACCCAGTCCTTCTGTAACAAACATGGTCCAAAAGAGAGGCGGTACTGTGGCTCAGTGGTTAGCATTGCTGTCACACAGGGATGTAGGTTCGATTCTACCCTCTGGTGACTGTGTGGAGTTTGCACATTCTCCCCTTCTCTGCGTGGCTTTCCTCCATGTGCTCCAGTTTCCTCCTACAGTCCAAAGATGTGCTGGTTAGGTGGATTGGCCATTGGGAAATGCAGAGCTACAAGGACAGAGTAAGGGGTGGTTCTGTGTATGATGCTCTTCAGGGGGTCAGTTTGCATTTGATGGACCTAATGGCTTGCTTTCCCACTTTAGGGATTCTACGTGAGAGAGCAGCATACCAGCTTATGGGGAAATTACCTGTCCAACTCCAGTCCCTTCTTCTTTGACAATTTTGCCCTTCATTCTTCCTTTATTGAAAATACTTTGCCAGATCTCATTTGAAACGAAGTTACACTGTGGCATGCAACTGATAGGAGGCCTGCATGCTCAATATTACTTACTAGTATATAAATTATCTGCTGGTAACAAATGGTCCTTTTACTTAAAGAAGCCAAGGTGGTTTAATCTTTCTAAGTAATGAAATTTACTGTTAATTTATGGCTCCCACAATTGTTTTAAAAAATTAAAATCATTATATTGCCAAGTAAAGAAAAATAAATAATCAACATCGTTGAAAACAATTGAAGAAAACACAGAAGTTGAGTGGAAAGGTGGTGCACTTTGGCAGGAAGAATAGAGGAGATGACTGTTATTTAAATTGAGAAAGACTGCAGAAGGCAGCAACAGAGGGGGATTTGGGAATCATTTAGTAGATGGCACGGTGGCTGTAGGTGGTTTGGTCATTTAGCAGTTAGCACTGCTGCCTCACAGCGCCTGGGACCTGGGCTCAATTTCATCCTTGAGCGACTGCGCTGTGTGGAATTTACACATTCTTCCTGTGGCTATGTGGATCTTCTTTGGGTGCTCCAGTTTCCTCCCATAGTCCAAAGATGTACAGGTTAGATGGATTGGCCATGCTAAATTACACGTAGTGTCCAGGGATCTGCAGGCTAGGTGGATTAGCCATGGGAAATGCAGGGTTACAGGGATAGCGTGGGGTGGGTCAGTCTGAATGGGATGCTCTTCAGAGGGTTGATGTGGACACAAAGAGCCTGTTCCCACACTCTCGGGATTGTATGTTACTTGTGCATAATTCACAGAAAAGTTAGCTTAGAAGTTTAGCAGGTAGTATGAAAGGCAAATAGAAGGAAGTATAAAAATAAGTTAGTCTTGCTAAAACTATACAAGATATTAGTTAAACCACAGCTAGAATACTGTACACAATTTTGCTCCATTTAAGGCAGGTTATATCAACATGGCTCACCATGTAGATTCCAGGAGAAATTTTTCTATGAGGAGATGAGTGGATTGTCCCTGCACTTTTTGGAGTTTAGAAAAATGGGAGGCGACCTCACTGAAACAGGCAAGATTCATAGGTAGCTTGGCAGGGTAGGTGTGGAAAGGTTGTTTCCCCTTGTGAGAAAGTCAGAGACCACAGGGCATAATCTCAGAATAAAGGATCAACGGTTGGGACAGAGATGAAGAGGAACTTCTTTTCTTAGAGCCTGGTGAATCTGCGGAATTCTTTACTGCAGAGAGCTATCAAGGCTGGGTCATTAAATAATATTCAAGCTGAGATACAGATTTTTAATCAGTAAGGGAATCAAGAGTTATGGGGCAAATTAGGAAAGTGGAGTTGAGGATTATCAGATCAGCCATGATTTCATTGAAAGACAGAGGGGACATGATGGGCTGAATGGTCTATATTTGCTCCTATGTCTTATGGTCAAACACCACTTTAGGGAATTCATTGCTTCAAATCACCAAAGCTTTATTTTTCTTCACAAAGCAACTGAGTGCAAGTGTAAGCACATTTTGATCAGAGCTCCCTTGCTTTTGACTATATCATAAAATCATGTCAGGTAATCTGCAGACTACACAGTGTGCACTGAATATCATTTCCTTTTGGATTCGGTCAATATCCAATATTTCACTGGGTTATGTCCTGGTTGCTGAGTACTGAAGGACTAGCCTACTGGACAGAGAAGTGCCGCAGCTGTCAAACAACTTTAGTTGGCGCAATAATAAAAGCAATTGCAATTCCAGCACTAATTAGATAAGAGCTGGTAAGTGGATGTGGAGTGAAATGGCTGAACTAAAGGACAGAGTGTTAAAACAAATAAAGATCAAGTCAGATTGGAAAAATCCTTTCTTTTCACACAGGAGAACATATGTAGAATTGATTTTGTAAAAAAAAATCATTACAGAAGAGCTTTGATTAGTGTTTCAGTCTCAATAGAGTCCAGGTGTAAGCATTACTGGGCGAGGAACTAAACAGCAGATAGCCTGCAGTGTTGAAGCAATGTGCAATTTTGTTTCTAACTAATTAAATTAACATATCTTAACTGATTGCTGAGTGTTCTAGTGACCTTATTGCTTCATCCAGCTGATGGATAAGTAGAAAACTCCCGGATTTTAACTTTGTCTGGACCAAGATAACATGTTTTAACTAAGGTACCAGAACATACAGAAGAGCAGGGATAAACATGTTGGCAGCTCTTGACTTTCACATAAGGGGAAGCATCCTCTCAGCATCTACTTTGTCAAGTTCCCTTATGCTCTTATATGTTTCAATTAACATTCGTGCCACACAAATGCCAGGCAATGAACATCTCCAATAATAGGCAGTCTAACCATTCAAACAATCGCTTGAAATGTAATGGCATTATCATCACTGAATCGTCTACTGTCAACATCCTGGGGGTTGCCATTGACCAGAACATCAGCTGGACTTGCCATATAAATACAGTGGCTACAAGAGCAGGGCTAGGAATACTGCAGTGAGTATCTCACCCCACTCCCCAAAGCCCATCCGCTATCGATAAGGCACAAGTCAGGAGTGTGATGGAATACTCACAATTTTGTTTTTAATTCATTGACGTGATGAGGGCATCGTCACATTATTTTTATTGCCCATTCTAATTACCCAGAAGGAAGTTAAGAATCAAACATATTCTTCTGCGTCTGGAGTTACCAGGGATGGAAGATTTCCTTCCCTAAAGGATATTAGTGAACGAGATGGGTTTTCTTTCCCCCAGAAATCGACAATGGTTTCAATAGCAGGATTTGAACCCGGGTGCCCAGCACGTTATCTGTGTCTCTAGATTAACTGTCCAGCGATAACACCCCTAGGCCATTGTCTCTCCCATTTGCCTGGCTGGGTGCAGCTCCAATAACACTCAAGAAACTTGACACCATCCAGGACAAAGCAGTCGCTTGATTGGCACCACATCCACAAGCATCTACTCCCTCCTCCACCGATGCTCAGCTGTAGTGTGTACTATCTACAAGATGCACTGCAGAAATTCACCAAAGACCCTCAGACAGCACCTTCCAAACCCATGACCGCTTTCATTTAGAAGGACAAGGCCAGCAGATAGGTGGGAACACCACCACCTGCAAGTTCCCCTCCAAGCCACTCACCATCCTGTCTTGGAAATGTATTGCAGTTCCTTCACTGTCACTGGATCAAAATCCTGGAATTCCGTCGCCAATGGGGGTCTACCTACAGTAGATGAATGCACTGGTTCAAGAAGACAGCTCACCACCACGTTCTCAAGGGCAGCTAGGGATTGGCAATAAATGCTGGCCAGCCAGTGACACCCATATTCCATGAGTCAATAGTGAAAAAAAAAGTTACTTCTCAGTCTTTGAGTTCTGGTGAAATGATCTAATATTTGCCCATAAGATGACCCCTTCCAGGAAACAGTATATGTGATTATCTGTAGATATTTGTGTGAGAACAGCATTGGCTTTAGCTGTGATGCAATGCAGCAATGAACAATTCACCTGTACACTGCCCAGATATGAAATATGATACATGATTGCTTGGGAAAAGCTGGTGCCCTGGAGTGGTCCGGCATTAGTCAGGATTTTTAGGAAAAGGGAAAGTAAATGGAAGGGTATGCAAGCAGATTGTTAAAACTTAAATAACTCCACAGAGGCTGGTATCCCTTCACCAAGCCACCCTTTATTTCCACATGGCGAGTCCTTGACACTGATCAGCTCCTTCCAAGCCAGCTCTCAGAGTGAATGGGATGTCTGACACACCTTATCTTATCTGTAAGCCAGGACTCCCTGATTGGGCCAGGATAACAGCCCCAATCAGGGTACTCATTCTACGAGGTCCATCTGGCTGATTTTGTTACAGTCACTACAAAAACTTTTATAGTTGTGAATAAATTAAGTCTGAAAGGAAAGTGAAGTAATATTTGATTAGTGAGATCTGAGTAATGTTTGATAGGTAGATTTAGTAATTATTTGATAGGCAAAGTATTTAGCTATCTGATAAATATTTAAGTGAATTAATTGTGCAGGATCCTCTCAGGTTCAGTTTATAATTCCCACTAATCCCTCCTAACTGTATGCACTGAACGTATTTTCCATGTGTGGTTTGGGTTTCTTGTCAGTTAGCTCATTTCCAATATTTGCCAGGAGCCATAGCAATAAGCAAACAGGTCGCATTTTGACACCAGGGCAATTAGATTCCAATTTTAGCACCTAAAACAGTCACATTTAAACTCCCTTCATGAACACGATGCTGCTCTAATATTGACCAATTCTACATAGGAACTTTGCAAAGGGAGCCTCCAAAGTGTCCACCTTCTTCCTCAACTGAGGATTCTCTACATCATTGTTGACAAGGCCCCCAGCCAGGTCCAACCCATCTGTCACACATCGGCCCTCACCCCTTCTCTTCCCTCCAGCAACAGCAATACCCCTTGTCCTCACCCATCAACCCACCAGCATCCACATCCAAATGATCATTAGCTGCAATTGCCGCCACCTCCAGATGCCACCACCAGATACATATTCCCCTCTCTTGTCAGTCTTCCGCAGGTACTGTTCCCTCCAGGACACCCTGGTCCACTCTTTCTTCACCCCCAAGCACCCCACAGCCTCACATCACCTTCTGCTGCAACCTCAGAAGGTGTAACATCTGTCCATATACTTCCTCCCTCCTCAGTATCCCAGCGTCTAAACACACCTTCCAGGTGAAGCAGTGCCTTACTTGCACCTTCACACAATCTATTGCATTCACAGCTCACAATGTGGTCTCCTCTACATTAGAGAAACGAAGCATAGATTGGGTGACGGCTTCACAGAACACTTGTGATCTTTTCACAAAAAAGACCCTGAACTTCCAGTTGCCTGCCACTTCAACACATCACCCCATTCCTGGCCAACATCTCTGTCTCAGGCTTGCTGCAGTACTCCAGCGAAGCTCCGTGCAAGCTGAAAGAATAGCACTTCCTTTTCCACTTGGGTCCACGCAGCCTTCCAGATTCAATAATCAAGTTCAATAACTTAAGGGCTTGAACTCTCCCATGTCCTTACCCTAACCCCCACACACCAGGCCTTGTTATCTCAAAGTCTGTTATTACACACTACTCAATGTTAGCTACTAACAGTCTTCATTAATAACTATTCACCCTCCCAGCCAGATCATTATCCACTCCTTTGTCTGTCCAACTGTTCTCCTCTCTCTTTGGGCTGTGTCTCCACCTATCATTTACTTCTCCCACCTTCCAACTCTCCCACCCCCATCCACCCTATCTTCTGCATGTAAGCTGACATTTTCCTAGCTACCATCAATTCTGAGGAAGGATCACTCAACCCGAAACATTAATTCTGATTTCTCTCCACAGATGCTGCCAGAGCTGCTGAGCTTTTGCAGCAATTTCTGTTTTGGTGTCTGATTTACAGCATCCACAATTCTTTTGGTTTTTATTCTACATAGGAACTGATGCAACAATTTTAATCCAGCTGATGTTTCACAGACATTTTTCAGAGGTGTAATCAGATGAAGGTGAATCATAGCACAAAAGTGGAATTACATATTAGGGTTACTCAGATCAGTTTCACAGAAGGAGTTGAAAAGGTTTGGTGGAGGGGTTGGGGGGTGGGGAGATTGCAAAGTGGCACCAAAACGCAGAAAACACAGATGCCAACTCTTGAGTAAAGTTTTGAGAACACAAGGATGATAATCAGAGTATTTGGGTTTGAAGAGGGAACGTGTTCTTTGGTCGAGAAGAATTTTTTCCTTTTTTTTTCCTTGAATGTGATGCAGGCACCAGCGGCAGGGCCAGCATTTGTTGCCTATGCCTGGTTGGCCTTTAACTGATAACTATCTTCTGAAATGGCTTCAACAGCCTAAGGCTCAACCATATTGTTGTGGAACAAAAACAAAGTTGCTGGAAAAGCTCAGCAGGTCTGGCAGCATCTGTGGAGGAGAAAACAGAGTTAACGTTTCGGGTCCGGTCA
>NC_063359.1:15792696-15820868 GCF_021869965.1 Rhincodon typus | reverse complement strand
TGACGTTTTCCCAGCCACCATCAGTTCTGAGGAAGGGTCACCGGACCCGAAACGTTAACTCTGTTTTCTCCTCCACAGATGCTGCCAGACCTGCTGAGCTTTTCCAGCAACTTTGTTTTTGTTCCTGATTTACAACATCCGCAGTTCTTTCGGTTCATATTGTTGTGGATCTGGAGTGACAGACCGGGCAAAGATGGTAGATATCCCTCCAGTAAAACATGAATGAACCAGACGAGTTTTACAGCAATCAACAACAGTTACGTGGTTGGTCATTAGGCTTACTTTTAACGTTTTAAAATTCAAATTTAAATTTCACCACCTGTACTGGAAATCCAACTCATGGCATCAGAACATTATCTCGGCCTTTGGACTGCTAGTCTAGTGATATTATCACTATACCACTGCCTCCCACAGTGATAATAAGGATCAGGATCTTGAAGAAATTTAATCATAATAGATGACATTTGTAATGGAGAGGAAATATGGTCAGAAGCTGAATTAATATGAAGAGTCAGCAAACAGTCCAGTTCATCCCCAGTTGATGGCTGAGAAGAGGAAATAAAGGTAAAGATTTTATGTTGGTGACTGACTTTGATTCTCCAACTTCCACAATGTTTAATTGGAGGAAGTTGTCAATTATCTAAAACTGGATATTAGGTATGCAATCAGACTGTACAGTGGCAGAGCTTTTTAAATGCATCAACCAAATATCCAGTTGTTGTGGAACACAAGGATGCGGTACAAGGATCAAAATGTTATCTTCCAGTTTCAATTCTGTATTGTAATTTCAGGTGGAATAGCAGATGTTTCCCCTAGAAACTAGATTTATCCAAGTTGAGATGTGATCTTGATATCATGCAAATGTCCAATGAAGCCAGACGTTACAAACTTGGGAAATGGTACACAAGTTTCAATTGCTTATTACCACTGAGTTGGAGGTGACCAGAGTAGCTGAGAGGTGATATGTCATTTCCAGGTGAGGTTTGGTTGGGGAATAGGACTTGTGGTAGGTGGTTCAGCAAGGTGAGATGTTAGGAAGATTTGGGGTTGGGCAAAGGAGAGAGGATCAGTTAGGATGACCATTAACAATTTTAATAAGGGGGGGGGGGCGCAGGAGAAGCACCTCTACTTCTCTCAATCCAATAAAAGAGTTGAAATCTGCTTTTGGAGTGGGAGTTTCCGGAAGTTTCTTTAACTCCAATGGATTTGACAGATGGCTGAGGTAGTAACTGCTGAGGCTACTGGTTCTTTCAGTCGCGGTGCTTATGCTCTCTAGATCTGTCTCCGTTTCCCTCCAACATTTCATTATCTTCCTGTTGTCAAAAAGCTCTTTAGTAGAATTTCTTCTGGACCATTCATCCACTCATACTGGCCAATTCTTTTCTGTTTTTTAAAGCCTCCCTTGATGTCCGTATGCTTTCATCTGCAAGTGAAGATGAGTGAACCTTGTCTCTGACATTAATTTATATATACACCTCTACCACGCCAAAAGGCAATGACAACATCTTCCTTTTGGTACATGGCCTTGCGACTTCCAGAAGAAGCATTGCCACTTTGTTAACTTTACAGCTGCCACTAACACCAGCCGTTGGCAATTGTTGCCCTGAAGCAAAATGGGTTCAAGATATCCTGATTACAGTTTCCTGTCATAACTGTTTGAACAGTCCTAATCAAACACTTGATAAGCAGCAATTTTTATGAAAACAGTAAAATGTAAGAAATCACTTCCCTGAAACTTATTTTACTTTAACAAAACCTCCAACTGCAATAGAAATAAAGTCAAATTTGTCATTGTCCATTGAGATTCAAATTTTATGAATTGGTTCTGTAATAAACTTCAGCTGGCCAGGTCACTTCTCTTGCCAAATCACCTGGGGGATGAGTTGCTGGATTCTGCACACATTTCCACAGCAGTTCAACTGTATTCTGCAACTTAACCTGGACCTTTCTCTCTCACCAGAGTTAGGTCAGACCAGAGATTCCATTGGCCTGCCAGACCCCTTCACTTAAGTCAGGGCCAGCTTCACCAACAAGGCAGTGTCACAGCAGTCTCTGCACTTGGAGAGAAAGCGCCCCAGAGAAAGAAACATTCTGCAGTGTCGGAGCACTGTGTAGTTCTTCTGCTAAAGGAACAGGAGCTCACCATAAATCAAAATTTGAAAGAGGTTTTGATAGAGCACTCAGCATCAGAAGTATATACAGGTCTACGATATTTACAAATGTTACAAACAATATTTCATGAGCCCAACTGAAAAGATCTAAAGTGCTTGAAATATGCATCATAGCCAGCCAAGAATTAACACGTTCATACATTTGTGTAGATAATGATCACTTTTGAAACGTATGCAACTTATATTTGTATATCTTTGCTCATAGAATCCCTACAGTGTAGAAGCAGGCCGTTTGGCCCATCAAGTCCACATCAACCCTCCAAGCAGCATCACACCCAGCTCCAGCACCCCCACCACCACCCTATCCCTGTAACCCTGCATTTCCCCTGGCTAATCTGCCTAGCCTGTAATCCCCACCCCGGACACTATGGGCAATTTAGCATGGCCAATCCTCCTAATCTGCACATCTTCGGACAGTGGGAGGAAACCGGAGCACCCAGCGGAAACCTATACACGCACACAGGGAGAATTCGCAAACTCCATACAGACAGTTGCCCAAGAGTGGAATCAGACCTGGATCCCTGGCACTGTGAGGCAGTAATACTAACCATGGAGCTATAGTGCCACCCACAGTGAACAAAACATCAGATGATGCCTCACAGGACTGTCACCAGACAGACATTACCTCTGAGGTTAAGAAAGATATGTTAAAAAATTTATTTTTTAAAGAAGTTTCACTAGGAAATGATCATACTGGTCATGCTGATCCTCCATTTTGAATGTACAAGACGAGTCAAGCCAGTATTTGTCAATTTCAAACTTTACTAGTTTACTAAAAGCCTCTTCCAAGAGATGGGGACTTAGGGACTGTCCTAATGGAGCAGAGAGAAGGAAAGAGGTTTGTGAAGGGAATTTTTAGAGCTTTTTGATTCTGAGCTGTTACAATCATGAGAACCTTGTGGAGAAGTCAAGGACTTGGATGGACACAGTTGATGGAGCAGAGAGTTCCCTGACTTTTGTAGGGCTGCAGGAAGGATTTGAAAACAAGAAAAAGAATTTGAAAAAATGGATGTGTTGCTTGACAATAAATCAACTTAGTATAAGAAAGATGGATGAATGAGACCTGGTGCAAGTTAAGATACAAATAGAGGCATTTTGGACGAGCTCTTATCAATGTAAAGTGGAAGCTTGTAAAATTGGCCAGGAGAGAGCATTGGAATAACTGAGTCTAAAGATAGCCAAAGCATAGGTAAGGGTTTCAGCATCAAATGGACTAAGGCACAGGCAGAAATGGCATTGATATAGCAATAGCATTTGTGATAGAGAGCATATGGGATTGAAAGTATAGCCTAGGGTCAAATAGGACACCTAGATTGTAATATGGTTGACAAGACATATGATAAGACAATATATAAATTCAAGTCTTATTCTTTCTGATCCAGTGGATGATACAGAATTCAGTCAATACTGAAAGACCTTCAAATAGTTAAGTTTCTATTTGTCCACCTAATTTGCTAAACAGCTCTTTATATTTACTCAGTGGTAATTGTACTTTCCAGCAATGAAGAGTGATCTTTAGAAAATGAGCCTGAAGTTAGCCATCGAATCCAAGTGAAAGTCATACCCCATCCTTTGAATGGATGCCATATCACAAGACCATATTGGTAGTTATTTACTCTAAAATATTAACTGCATTTTAATAAACATGGTTACATTTTGGAAAAGAAGGTAACAAATCAATATTCTTTTAGGCATATTGCCTTACAAATGAAAAACAAATACATCTTAGTTCCAAAGGAAATAACAAGTGCTGAAAAAAAAGAGAGCCCAAAATGGATTGAGCTAGCAAATAAAATATGGAATGTCATTCATCAAGTCTGTTTCTGTCAAGGTGTGAATCTATGTCTGAAGGGAATTACTGGCTGGTCACCTGCTTATTCAGTCACCTCATTGCTGAGCACAGCATGATGGAACATTAATCTAAAGATGAGACTGCTGTCTGCCGTGCTGTTAAACAGTCTCTTTACTGACAGATTGTCTTTGCAAAAAAAAACTCAGATTTGTACTTGTGGGATTTAATGCTGAGCTGGACTCATTCTAGCATCCTTTGATTTTCTTTATGGATTTCCTAGGTTTAGCAGATGAATATTTCTAAAGACACAAATTGTCAGAAATATATCACTTTGTAATTTCATTGCTTATTCAATGAGCATAGATCTTGTAAGAGTACTATTCGACCTGTGCTACTGAAAATGATTAAACCTTAGTTACATGGTAAAATACATTCAGCAATTGTTCTGAAGAGATCCATTTTCTGTTAATTTTCAACTCTGACTTGTTATTTTGACTTGTCATTTGTAATCGTTCAGCTCTGTTGTTTCCTTTTGGCTCTTGAAATCCTCCTCAAGGTTACATTATTGTGTAGCAACTTCGGGGTAAAAGAAAGATATTCAGCTCCTTAAGCCTTTTTACCATTCAATGTAATCATGGCTGATCTGTGTATTAACTCCATCTATTCACCTTCGACAATACCCTGTCTTTCAATCAGAGCTGTTAATAATTATATCTTCCACTGACGTTGTTGACTTGTTCGATGAGCTGGCTTGTTCCTGTTCAGACGTTTCATCACCATGCCAGGTGACATCATCAGTGGAGTCTCTGAAGAAGCGATGTTATTCTACTCTGCTTGGAATTTATCCTGTCTGGTCCGTTATGGCGAGTACTGTCATTTCCAGTTTTGATCTGTATGGGTTTTTATATGGGATCCAATTCTATATGTTTGTTGCCATAGTAACCATAGTAGGCCCAGCCAAACATTGACACGCACAGGAATTCCTAGAGGCATGGTGCTCCACCCATACTTGAATCAACAAACGTATAGAATTGGACCCCATATATAATCCCATACAGATCAAAACCGGAAATGACAATACTCACTATAACGGACCAGACAGGATAAATTCCAAGCGGAGTAGAATAACATCGTTTCGTCGGAGGCTCCACTGATGGTGTCACCCAGCATGGTGACGAAACATCTGAACAAAAATAAGCCAGCTCATCAAGCAAGTCAACAACCTCACCCACAACCTGAGCTCCATATCTTTGCCAAAACTTTAAATATATCTTCCACTCCCTTGAGATAAAGCCAACGTTACATTATTATTTTTTATTAATTTCAACATCTGTTCAATAGCTTTTAGGGATTTTTGTTCTTGATTTTTCCAATCTCATGTTGTGGCAGTATAGGATGTGGTTCGGCCACTTTTGGAATATCGTGTTCATTTCTGATCTCCGTGCTATAGGAAAGAAGTTGTTAAACTCGAAGGGGTGGAGAAAAGATTTACAAGGATGATGCTGGGGTTGGAGGGGTTGAGCTATACGGAGAGGCTGAATAGGCTGGGGCTATTTTCCCTGGAGCATCAGAGGTTGAGGGGTGGCCTTATAGAGATTTATAAAATCATGTGGGGCATGGATAGGGTGAATAGGCAAAGTCTTTTTCCCAGGGTAGGAGAGTCCAAACTAGCGGGCATAGGTTTAAGGTGAGAAGGGAAAGATGTAACAGGGACATAAGGGGCAACATTTTCATGCAGAGGGTGGTGCGTGCATGGAATGAGCTGCCAGAGGAAGTGGTGGATACTGGTACAATTCCAACATTTAAAAGGCATCTGGATGGGTATATGAATAGGAAGGGCTTAGAGGGATATGGGGCAAATGCTGGTAAATTGGACTAGATTAATTTACGATATCTGGTCGGCATGGATGAGTTGGGCCAAAGGGTCTGTTTCCATGCTGTATATCTCTATCTTTCTGTTCCTTCACAGTTTCCTCATTTCATCATTTACAAATATCAGGACCTGTCTTTCTTTGGACAAAAAATAGCTGACCTCATACTCACCCACATTGAATTCATATCTGCCGCCACATCTGTCTCCTCAATCTATAAATGTCCCTTTGTAACTTTTTGCTCACATCTCATTATTGCTATCTAACTCAGTATCATCACTGCTGGTGGGAGTGAAATATATTAAATATGGTCTTTCATACAGAAAGTAGAAGTGTTTTGTTTCAAAACAAACGTTTTGCAAAGAATTTACAATGTCAGTGGGGAAAAAGGTTAACTCAGTTGGTTCGACAGTTAGTGTGTGGATCAGATTAGCACAGGCAGAACTGGGTTTAATTCTCATCCCAGCTAAGGTATGTTCAGGACCTACTTGCTTGCCCTGCTCATGGTAAAAAAAAAATCCTCAGTGATCTGGTGAATAATCTCAAAGGCTGTCAAGTAGAGAACTGAAAAAGATTCAAATATTTGTTGTAAAATGTTAAAACACAAGTGTATAATTCTGACGCATTAAAGATGATTTCAAGATATAGCTTGGCAAAACAAAACATCGGCAAATTTCAAACTTGAAAGGCATTGCTGCAACTGGAGATTTGTTGTGACTTCAGGTTCGCTTTGTGTCTGACGCTATGCACCCAGGAGTTTGTATATTAATTACAGAATAGTTTTGACAGAACCTTAACCCTGCTTTGAGACAATTAACTTCTGTGTCTCTCAAGCCAAACAATCCCATGTTGCCTCAGATATGTACCACAACCTGGCAGAAACAGACAACTAATATTTTCCCATGCAATAATCCCAAATTTTACTGTGTCACATTCATCTAGGGCAAGCTAACTCTACACAATTGAGTTTTATTCAGACAATACTGCTGTGCACTTTTTGACAAGTTTAACAGTTATACTGTAGCTTGCGAATACTTGCTTTTCTTACAATCAATTGGTTCCACTGCTGCTGAACAGCCTCAGCTAAATTGCTGATATGGCCATTTTTCAGGTGTGAGGTCAAACATAAACGTGCCACCAGTTTGTTTGACTGTAGGAGGTTGTCCTGTTTAGACATAGCTCTATTTTCACCCATGTTCATACATTATGATTTAACATAAGTGGTCATTGCATTCCAACTAGGAACAGGATTTAAAAGTGGTATCTATGTTTCTTTCATTTGCTGTAGGCGTATATACCAATGAAAGCACCTCTATTGCACAATCCTTCCAAGATCAGTGAACCTAGCATAAACCTGAGTAGAGTCAAACTTGCAATATTCCTGATCTGTACAATTGTCATTCAATCCGGAGAATAAATATTCCATATGAATTGTGAGGAAATCTCAGTCCAGGTTTACTCAAGAAACTTTAGTTCTTCCTCTGAGCAGGGTACACAGTCGGAATCTTTGGTCTTTTAAAACGTTAAAGTCTAGAACCATACAGCACAGAAGGAAACCATTTGGCAATTGTGGCTGTGAAGTGGCTCTGAAAGAAATATAAGATTATTCCTATTACCTTTTATCCTATTGCCCTGTGAATCTTTTAAAGTAATTATCCAATTCCCTTTTAAAAGTTACTTCTTTTCAGTCAGTATAATCCAGCTTATGTGTTTAAAAATATTTTCATTATCTCCCCTGGTTCTTTTGCTAATTCCTTAAATATTTGTGTTTTTTAGCCTCCTACCAATGGAAACAGTTTCTCCTTATTGATACCATCAAAATGCTTTCTCTTGAATGCTTCTGTTAAATGATCTTTTAACCTTACATGCAATATAATTATACAATAAATTGGCTGGAGATTTTCCTGGTAATATTTGGAAATCTGGGCCCTGGTTAGAGTTCCACCTGGCACAAAGGACCTGGTTGTGATTGTTCGATGTCAGTCAGCTCAGCTCGAGGACATGTCTTCAGGAATTCCTCAGGGCAGAATCCTAAAGTCAACTATCGTCAGCTGCTTTATCAATGGCCGTCTCTCCAACATAAAAGTCAGAAGTGAAAATGTTCACTGAGGACTGCACAATGTTCAGCACCATTCATGACTCCTCAGACACTGACTCTATGTCCAATTGCAGCAAACCCTAGACAACATCCAGGTTTCGGCTGACACATGGCAAGTAACGTTCGTATCACACAAGTGTCAAGATGTGACAGTCCCTACCATAGAAAATCTAACTATTACACTTCGGTATTCAATGCATCATCACACTCAAAACCCTACTATCAACATCTTGACAAGAAACTGTTGGAGAGATTTTAAAGAGGAGTTTTGAGTCTTGTGGTCAGCAGCACAAATTGATCTTTATTCAGGGTTCCTTACCAAGATAGCCTGGGGAGAGGTCTCTGGAAACAGACTCGAAGACAATCAGATATAATACATTTCACATTACAATAATTGCATGTAGCATTGACATCTGTGCTTGCCACATCCCTGCTGACCTACACATCCAATCCTGTGAATACACAACCAACTTCATGGATAACCCTAGCTATTCCCATGATCTCAAGATGTTTGCTAGAAATCTTTATCACCTATCCTTGGGGTCTCACAACACACCTTGCGCAACCACATTCCAATACTGAGATTTGCATCCATTTTTCAACCTTCCCTATCAGAAACATTCCAGCACTGATGTTATTTAACCCTCCCTGCTAACAGGATGGGGGTTTACTCCCTATTGTCCAGTATTTGCCTGTCCACAGGAATTCAGCTAAATCTCCTAATGTTTGTTTGTCAGCTGCATTTATAATTTCAACTTACCTGTATAGATTTATTTGATTATTGTTGGATCAGACTCTACTCTGTTACACTTTGAATGAGCTGGAAAAAGTGCCTCTCCCAAGCTTTTCTGGAATGCTTCTTATTATAATCAGCCTCTGAGCCCAAGGCTGATTGTATACAGGGGTCTAATTAAATTCTCGATGATTAATAGACCAGAACTGAAGTTACTACTGTTATTGTATGAATATATATGTGTACATGTATGTGCACTTATTATTACCTATAGGGTCTTAATTAGTGTTAGTCCGGTTTCTGCCCTTCTATCCATACTAAATGAAAACTTTTAAATCAGCTTGCTACAAGGCTTGCATCGAGCTTCCCTTATCAGAAATGTCTGATGTTTACATTTTTGCTCCTTCCCACTAAGATTTCAATGACACACTTCTTTACCTTATCTGGTTGCTATGAGCATGCAGGCCATGATTCTGACTGTGGAAGCTACTGCCTCAGCTATCAGTTCTCTTCAGCCATCTTATGTTAGCTGAAAACCACAGGCAGCCATTTTATGTTATCTTCAGCCACAAGCAGTTCCAACAACTCCCTCCTTTAGGCCTTTGTTCTACATGCTATTCATTGACCCAGGCAGTAATCCCTGTGTCCAAACCTTTTTTGCCTACTTTTCCGCTTTATTCCAATTGTTCATTGCCATATTCAATTAACCCTGAATGGTTAACTCCTAATTGTATGTTTTGAAGGCATCATTTTTGACCCTACCACTACTGTAAAATCTTCAAAACGTACGATCAAGGCCTCACATTAGTATGTATATGTCAATAATCACAAGCTGATTATACATATGATAAAGTTTAAGATTCACTCATGCTTAACTGGTGACAAGTTATGCATGGACTTAAATGATTCTCTAGCTCTTCCTTCATTTTTACCCATCTTATGGATATTTCTTAAGTATTTTTCCCTCTTTGTCTCCAATTGTAAATTTTACCTGCTTCTTACCTATGCCAAAAGTCAGTTTCCTTTATGGTTTATGTGTCAGTGCCTTATCATTTGTTTTTGTGCTCTTCCAGACCATACTAATCATTTTGGCAAGTAGACATATATGTCTGAGGCCCATTCTTCAGTGCACTTTTTTTGCCATGAATTCCTGCATGTTAGTAACTTCAGATGTAACAACCACCACTGCACACTTAAATTGGTTTCCAATTTATCACACCAAACAAACACTCTTGACTTTCAGATGATCTTTTTGAAAGATCAAGTCGCTGCAGGGTGCCTGTGTATCCTCCTTACCTGGTCCAGTGTTTGAGGTGGTGGCCAAATTAGCTGATTCAATTCCCTTAAAAACAAACCTCACAGGGCTCACATCTCTCCAAAAGAAAACTATTAATTATCTAATTATAGCTACACCCAAGATGAGTCATTCCCATTTCCATTTGTTGCTGTGTCACCTTTTTCCTGTTACTGTTCTTTTATTCTAAATGTGGTCCCATTAATTATAATTAAAACTGATTCAAGAACTCTGAAGAAACCTTACTGTCTAGAGTATAAAGCAAAAAGAAGCGTGTTTTCGCAACAGTTTTAAAAGAGACAAACAAACATTATTACTGTGTGGTTTCAAGCATTACCAAAATTAGCTTGTTTGGTCTATATTACAAAAAAATACAAACAATTTTCTCAAATATAACATTCTAGATTGTACTTGACTTTCCTTTTTTCGAAATTATTCCAATTCAAACTTGACAACAACTGACTCACGTGTCTTGAATTAGCCAGATAATTACTGTAGCATCAAGAGCAGGTCAGAGGCGAGGAATCCTGCAGCAAGTAACTCACCTCCTGACTCCCCAAAGCCTGTCCCCCATCTACAAGACACAAATCAGATGTACAATGGAATAATTCTCATTTGCTTGGATGAGTGCAACTTCACCTACAGCCAGGAAGCTTGACACCATTCAGGAGAAAGCAGCTCACTTGATTAGCGCCACATACATCCATGCACTTCCTCCACCACCCCTGCCCAGTAGCAGCAGTGTGTACCATCTACAAGATGTCCTGCAGAAATTCACCGAGGCACCTTAGACAGCACCTTCCACATCCACAACCACTAACTTCCAGAAGGGCAGCAAATGTGGGGGAACACCACCATCAAACCACTCACCATCCTGACTTGGAAATATGCCACCTTTCCTTCAGTGTTATTGGGTCAAACTCCTGGAGACCATCCCCCAGCCCCACCCCCAAAAAACAAATAGCTTTGTGGTTTTATCTCCACCAAATCGACTGCAGAAGTTCTAGAAAACAGCTCATCACAACCTTATCAAGGGAAATTAAGGATGGGCAGGCTACAAAAAGCCATCATCCCCTGAATTAACTTGTAAAAAATAGAGACAGTGAGGAGGAGCTTTTTAACTTTTTTTTAACATGAAAAGCGCCCTTATGTTTGTGCCATGCTTTGTTACTAATGAATTTGACTGGTTTACAATAACTAGTGCAAGGAACAGCCATGAGGATTATGTGAACCTAGTTGATGAATGTATGACAACAGTTGCTTCTGCAAGATCTCAGGCAAGTGAGTCAAGTTAAACACTTTCAAAGTGGATACCGATTTAAGTAATTCCTTAATCATCTTGCTGTATTACCATTTGATTCTGAAAAAGCTACAAACAAGCTGAGAGAGATTTGGTAGGATATTGATTCTACCTACATTGTGAGTATATACTGGGAACTATGTTGTGGATGGTATTGAAGATGGCTGTCATATTGGAAAGAAAATTGGTGCTATAAATTGTCACTAAACAAATCAAAGAGCAGAACATTTGGTTGGTTTTCTGTCATGAAGGCGCTCGGTACTTTTGGCAGGTTTATTAAATCTAGTGTAAAGGTTAATATTTAAACATGAATGATATTGGAGGGTTTGGTGGTCAGAAAGTATGGGCTTTACCACATGTCATTTGGCAAATTTACAGCCTTTGTTGCACCTAGGAGATTGATGTATTCTTATACATGCTCAAGGAAAGAGCAAATACAATATGTTGGAGGGTTTTCAGTCAAAATCTTTATATAAAATCACAACGTGTTCTTGAGTCTAGCATAATGATGATAAAGTTTGATGCCTTTCCTCTGTTATGTCTGAGAAAGTTTACATTATGTCATGATTGTAGCTATGAAGCGTCAGGCACATGTCAGCAGTCTGACCTACAAACTTAAGTCCAATCAGACAAACAAGGCACAAATTTTAACAACCATAACCAGCATGATGTTGGTACTGCTATGAGATCTGGCAAAACCACACCAGGGAAAGACAGTGAACATAGGGTTAAGCCCAATATTAAAACTTGGTCAATTTTTTGCTGTGGTGAGTGATGGGTTATCCTGCAATAAGAGATATTTTGTTTAGATCTTTTGCTTTTGCAGGAGAAGTAAGTAATTCAGTTCCTTGAGCCTGTTCCACCATTCTGTTAATTACCATACATCCGCTCCTTCAAACCTGAATGAAAATTGATTTTTCTGTGCTATTTTCCCATTAATACCAATAGAACATCAACCCTTGATAGTTAATTCTAAATTGGATCAGAAAATTGAAAACATGTGTCACAATGAAGAATCATAATGACAGTGGCAACAGTCCGACCCCCACAAATACACTCCAGACCTTTCCAATTGTGTGTTAATTTAATAATTGGAATGTAATGGACCCCTTTTGTGGTGCAGAGGCACGTTCCTACCCCTGGACTGGGAGGCCCAGGTTCAGGTGTGTGTGATGGACGGCATGATGGCTCAGTGGTTAGCACAGCTGTGTCACAGCGCTAGGGACTCAGGTTTGGTTCCACCATTAGGTGACTGCCTGTGTGGAGTTTGCACATTCTTCCCGTGTTTGTATAGGTTTCTTCCTGGTGCTCCGGTTTCCTACCACAGTCCAAAGATGTGCAGGTTAGGTGGATTGGCCATGTTAAATTGCCCATGGTGTCCAGGGATGTGCAGTGCAGATGGATTAGCCATGGGAAATGCAGAATTACAAGGATATGGTAGGGGAGTGGGTGTGAGAGGGACGCTATTTGGAGGCTGGGGATGGACTCGATGGGCCAAATGGCTTGCTTCCTCACTGTAGGGATTCTATAATTCAAAGTCCCACCTGCTCCAGAGGTGTGTAATAACACTTAACAGGTTATTAGAAAAATAAGTTAAAATAAAAACAATTTTAATGTTTCCTTGAAGTAAACACACATTTTCACATCATAAAAACAATCATATTTGTCTTGAAATCTGTTTCTCTGGGACTGCTCACTTCAAAGCAGGGAAGGTTGAAGAGAGGATTTGATAAAGGTGAACATAATCTTGAATAGTTTTGATAGAGCAAATAAGGAAAGACTGTGATAGAATGATGAGCACATGTGAACACAGAAACAAAGAGCAGAAGGAGGCCATTCAGCCCCTTAAGCCTGCTCTGCCAGCCAAGAAGACAGTGGCTGATTTGTTTGTACCTGCATTCCTGCCTACCTCTGATAACCTATCACCTCCTTGCATAACATGAATCTATTTACCTCTGTCTTAAACATATTCCGGGATTTGCTTCCAGAGGATACATGTTTAATTTGTTTCGTAAAGGAAGCAATGGGAAGTAAGACACTTCAACATATAAGTTGTTAACATCTGTAGCTGATTCAGGAGTAACTCTCAAAAGAGATTTGGATAAATACTAACTTGGGAAAATGTGCAGTGCTATGGTGAAAGGGTGGGGGACTGGAACTAATTGGATCGATCTTTCACTGAGCTGCTACAAGTGTAGGATTGAGTTTATTTCTAAATAATTAATTTTAGTTTAGTTTTGTATTATGGTCAAACATGGTACTAAATTATATTTTATTCAGTTGTGGTCAGTAAGATGCTTTCATACCAAGCGGCCTTTATGTGTGGCTCAAGCCTGCATATTAAAATGAAAAGTGCCATGTTGCCTCAGGTCAAAATAAACAAATGCTGAGAGATTTGTTTTTATGACCTCAGGCTAATATAGTGTAAAGCCACTTTGAAGTGGGTTTGAAGACATAGGGCTGAATCTCACTAGAAATGAACTAATTCTCGTTTTTTTTACTACGTTTCATGGAGAGTTCCTCAATATGAACAGTACATAATCAGTCTCAGTTTGACTAGGTATCTAGACATCGAGATGAGACATCGAGAGGCATTTCACTGGCCATCTCAAGTGATTTTCCCAACTTTCTTGCCAAAATACATGTTGTTCAGTGTCTGAGAAGATTCTGTCACAATTTTAACTATTTTCTTCCAAAGTATGTAGCAGACTCAGACACACACATTACTTTGGAATTAAGTTCTGTAATTTGTTTTGTATAGTGACTACTTTTAAGACAATCTAGGCTGTACAGATACAGGCCTGTAATAAGGTTTGATTCCTGGTAATGTGGTATGATTTAATGAGAATTCTTGTAAACCATGTGATTGCTGCCTCTGGCAGAGAACAGAAGTGTCTGTGAAAGATGGTACTGCTGTTCAGAAGTTAGCAAGCTGATTAGAGTTGAGAAATTCCAGTGAGCAAGCATGGGACAGTGGATAGGAAGTGTTAGCTGTTGGGTTCACTGAGACAGAACAAGAAAAAGAGCATCAGTCAATGGAATAGAACAAGTGATATTGTCTGGTCAAAGAAAGATAGGAGGAGGTATAGGTCCATTGAGTGCCTATGAGAGCCTGCTTCATCATTCAATATGATCATGGCTGATCATCTCAGTACCTGTTCCCGCTTTCTCCCCGTACCCTTTGATCCCTTTAACCATAAGAACAATATCTGACTCCTTCTTGAAAACATTTGGTGTTTTGGCCTCAACCAACTTCTGTAGCAGAGAATTCCACAGGCTCACCACTCTCTGGATGAAGGAATTTCTCGTCATCTCATGAGCTGATGTCCTAATGTGGACTGACTGGACCATATGAAGTATCATCAGTTTGCTCTTATTGTGAGGAATCTGGTGAAACATGTGAAAATATGCTCATGTATACAGTGATCTTGTGGGTAATCAGACTGAAAGACCTTTTAGAACTCAGTCTATAATTATAATTAACTTAAATCTTATAATTTAAGTTAAATTGAACACTCCAGACCTGACACAAACGCAAGGGGCCGAAAGACCACTTTCTGTGCAGAATCGTTTTCTGATCTAAGTCAGAGTTATCTTGCTAGACCACTCACTCATTTAAGGCAACCAATGTTGGCATTAAGCACCTGTCAGATCAGAAATTGTTAGATTTACAGTAAATTTCCTTCTACTCTATCTCATCATTAGCTTGAATGTCAGAGAGACAACCTTTACTGCACCAATATGATATATCAAAGTCATCATTCTGGGCTCCCTTGAATACTTGCCTGTTTGGAATTCATTAAAGACACGTTTAGTTTGTATAAAGGGATTTGAATCAGCAGACCTCACCTCTCACAACCTTATTTCAAATTGGATCATCACAGATGGAGATTTTCAAGGCCACTGTTTAACCAATTTCCATCCCTTTTTGACATCCTGTGGCATTGATTCCTGCTCAAGTACAGTTCGACAGGTGCTGCACCCATTATTTAAATGTGAATCCGAGCAATCAATGTTAACAACCTGGACAGCGTTACAACAAAGTCCAGTTTTAGTCTGAATTGATGCTCACAATTGATGCTTACAAGTGAACCATCACTGCAGTGTTTAGAAATGGATCTTCCATTACATTGCATGACATCAAGGCTTTATTAGAAGGCAGGCCTGTATTTATATGAAATCCACGAAAGGCCTATGCTCCGAAAGCTTGTGTTTTCAAATAAACCTGTTGGACTAAAACCTGGTGTCATGTGATTCCTGACCTGGCATGGAATCATTAGTGAGTTCCCATAACGTTACATGTGAAAATTTAAGACAAGGTAAATTCCTCTTAGAATGCTCTCATGATGCTGCACATTGGGGTATAGGTTCTGCATCTTATGAAGTTCCATTTCATGGTGCAAACAAGCAATTGAAATTAGGATAATCTGTTGATGCCCAACTGAAGTGTGCACAACATGGATAGCAAATGTAATATAGACATCACAGACTGGGTTTGCATTTGCTGATGGAAATGGGACCTGATACAAGTGCAATTTAAATATCATGGTCCCAGAAGCTGACTGAATTCTGATGTCTCCAGGACAGTCTATAATTTAGAAAATTGTGGTGGACGAGAGGGAATGGAGAATCTACTCACCACCAATTAATGGTCCAATGAGTGCCTTTGAGAGTTGGTAATGGGCCAAGGTAAGCAAAGATTAGATTTTCAAATGGCAAGTTGGCAATCTTGAAAGTTCAGGAGCACATTAGTGCCCAGCTGTCAGGAACGTATGAACATTCAAACACACAAGTTGGGAGTAGGCCTCTCAGCCCTTCAGGCCTGCTTCACCATTCAATAGATTATGGTTGATCTGATTGCTTCACATTCCTGTCTACCACCAATAACCTTTTACCCCCTTCCTTATCAAGAATCCATTTATTTCTGCCTCAAAGCATATCCGTTGCACCACCGTTTGAAGTCACATAACACCATTAGTTCAATAGGTTAATTTGGAATCACAAGCTTTTGGACCAATGACCTCACCTGATGAAGGAACAGTGCTTCGAAAGCTTATGATTTCAAATAAACCCGTTGGACTATAACCTGATGTCATGTGACTTATGACATTTTCCACCCCAGTCCAACACTGGCATCTGCATATCATGATAACCTTTTGAGGAAGAGATTTCCAATGACTCACAATCTTCTGAGAGAAAACATTTCTCCTCATCTCTGTCTTAATTGGGCAAATCCTTATTTTGAAAAACTTCTAGATTGGCCCACAAGGAAACTTCCTTTCCACATATATCTTGTCAAGAACCTTCAGGATCTTGTCTGATTCAATCAAATCACCTCATACTGTTCTAAACTTGACTAGCTAAGAGCCTAACCTGTCCAACATTTTACCGTAAGGCAACCAGTCTCTTCATGTTAAACTGCCTCCAGCACATTTACATTGCCTCTTCAATAAGGAAACTAATACTGCCCAGTAAATTCCAGATGTCGACTCATCAAAACCTTGTATAGCTGTGGCACTACCTCCCAATACTTGTATTAGGCTCTCCTTGCAATAAACAATAACATCTCTAATTAAAAGCCATTCTGAGGAAGTGTCAAGGGATCTGAAATTCTAACTCTGATTTTTCTTCACAGGTGCTGCTGAGCTTCTCCAGCAAATTCTGTTCTTGTAATATCTCTAATTACTTGCTTTACCTGCATACTAATCTTGTGCAATTCATGCATTAGGGCACCAAGATCCTTCTGTATCTTGGGTGGCATGGTGGCTCAGTGGTTAGCATTGCTGCCTTGCGGCACGAGGGACTTGGGTTTGATTCCACCCTTGGGAGACTGTCTGTGTGGAGCTTGCACATTTTAACTGTGTCTTTGTGGGTTTCCTCTGCACACTCTGGTTTTCTCCCAAGGTCTAAAGATGTGCAGGTTAGGTGAATTGGCCATTCTAAATTGCCCATAGTATCCAAGGATGTGTGGATTAGGTGGATTAGCAGTAGGTTTACAGGGATAGTGTAAGGGGTGGTTTGTTCTTCAGAGGGATGGTGTGGACTTGATGGGCTGAATGGCCTGCTTCCACACTGTAGGGATTCTATGATCTCAGAGCTTTGCAACCCCTCAACATTTATGTAATATGCTTTTTAAAAAAATTTACTGCCAGATTAGACAATTTCACAATTTCTCACTTTATACTCCATTTGCCAAATCTGTGCTCACTCACTTAACATATCCACATCCCTTTGTAACTTCCTGCATCCTCTTCATAACTTAACAATATACAATATCCTTTTATTGTCAGGTGTACTCCATTGTAGGAGTACAGTGAAAAGCTTTTACAATTCCTGCCTTCTTATGGCAACATCTTAAGAACAAGTACCTAGGTACAATTCTTGGATACAGCAGAGGAATAAAAGTAGTTGCATCACTTAGAGTTGAAAAATAAGTTAAAAATAGGAAGACATTAAAGGCTTGACATTACAGTAAGGTAGGAAATTTTAAATAGTCATCACAGTGTAGCAGCTCAGCACAGGGCCTTCACACGTGGTCTGCCTGCCCGTGCCAGACCCCAGTCTAACAGCCGTCCCACTCAGCTCCAAGCCCCATTCCGCTCCATACTGGCACTCAGCTGCCTACCTATTCCTATTTTTGTGTCATTATTAAGTTTAGCAGCAAAACCTTCAGTCCCTTCATCTGAATCATTTATACAAATTCTTGAAAGTTGTGGCTACAGCACTCATTTTTTGTGGCATTCCATTCATCACATTTTGCCAGCCAGAAAATGTTGTCCTGTTAGCTAGCCATTCCATGCCAGTATATGATCCCCTACACATGAGCTCTTTTCAGTTGTAATAGCATTTGATGTAGCAATTTATTGAATGCCTTCTGGAAATCTAAGTCCAGTACATCCAGAAATACCCTTTATCCACAGCACATATTACTTCTTCAAATGATTCCAATATGTTGGTTAAATATGGTTTCCCTTTCACAAAATGGTGTTGATTCTGCCTGATTAACTTGCACTTCTCTAAGTGCCCTGTTATAACGTTTTTACAAACAGCTTCTAAGATCTTCCCAATGACAGATGTTAAACTGACTGGTCTGGAGTTCCCTGCTTTACGTCCCTCAATTTTTGAAAAAAAAATTATGTTCACTATTTTCCACTCTAATGGAACCTTCCTTAGATCAAGGGAATTTGCAAAATTAAAACTAACCCATCAATGATCTCAATAACCACTCTGTTTAAGACTGTAGAATAAACTCACCAGGACCCAGGGAGTTGTCAGCCCACACAACCAACAACTTGCTCAGTTCCACTTTCTGGCGATTGTAAATTTCTTGAGTTCCTCCATCTTTTATATTTCTGGGTTTACAACTATTTCTAGCATGTTGCCAGAAGAAGACCAATGCAAAATATCCATTCAGTTCATCTACTGTCTCCTTGTCTTCCATTATTAATTCTGCAGACTCAATTACTACAATGCTAACTTTGATCATTTTTTTAAAATATCCGTTGCAAATTTGACTGTCTGTTTTATATTCCTATTAGCTTTGTCTTTGCTGTCTTTCTTTTTATTTAATATTCTAATTTACCAACCATCAATGTGCAATTATGTCTCTTTTTTTCTTTAAGTTTGATAGTACCTTTAATATTTTTAGTTAATTGCAGATTTTTTTTATTCACCCATGAGATGTAGGCATCTCTAGCTAGGCTGGAATTTGTTGCCCATCCCTAATTGCCCAGAGGGCAGTTAAGAGTCAACCATATTGCTGTGAATCTGCATTCGCACGTATGCCAAACCAGGTAAGGATGGCAGTTTCCTTCCCTAAAGGACATTAGTGAACTATAGGGTTTTTCCAATAATTGACAATGGTTTCATGGTCATCATTAGACTATTAATTCCTGATTCTTTATTGAATTCAAATTCCACCATCTGCCATGACAGCGTTTGAACCGGGGTCTTCAAATTATTAGCTGTGCTTCTGGATTAATAATTAGCAATCATACCACAAGGCCGTTTCCTCCCATTGGCTCATTGTGGGTCATCTGAATGTTTCTTTGCATTTGTTCAAAGCTGTAGTTTCATGGTCAACTTGCGTCAGGTTTACTAGCGTACCTTTATTTTACTTGCATGGCGACTTTCCACCATCTTTAATGCTACTGGCCCTCTGAGCAGCTGCCTGATTCAGTTAGCAAGGCCTAATGATGGCTGACATTTACCTTTACCCTTGATGGCAGATTGGCAGCTCCCACTTTTTGAAGACGTTCAGTGACACTATTTGGATGTCAAGCTCACCTGCTCAGTCATGGTATTTACAGTTAAAAATAACATCTCACTAAGGATGCAGTTGAGTTGTGTCATCACAACCTGAAACTCATCATGGTTAAAAGTTTCACATTGAAAATCTAATTCCTTGTCTTTCTAAATATCCAATGATATATTTAAGCTACAACTGTAGTATTGCATTGAAAGATTATTTGAAGGTGAAGTCACCATTGTCCTACTCTCTCTTAGAAAGAGATGACTGGTGGTGGTTTAACCGCATTTTAGGCAACAGAGTAGATTGTGAAGGAAAGACCTTCATGGTAATCTCAGCTGGCGGGGGAATTGAACTCATGCTGTTAGCAGCACTCTGCATGACAAACCAGCCATCTAAGCTAATCAACTTTTCACTAACACCACGCTTAAAATATACGTCTGGAATCAAAAGATAGGGCCAATTAGCTCAGATGATTGGATACCAGTTACATGGGTTCGGTCTATTTCCCAGCTGAAGTGTTTTTTTTGATCCTGTATCATTTTGATATCATGTCATCATGGAAAGGTTGTCAAAAATAGAAATGACTTCAGTAGTAATCCTGGTACAACCAAGAACACAGCATGAAACGAGAAAGGAAGAAATCTAAATGTGCATCATATAATGCAATTAACTGCTTTGAAATCTAGGCACTGTTGTTTTTGCTAATTGTTATGCAGTGCCTTTACTACAGTCATGGCACAGATCAGCTAAATTAACATAACTCAGGCATCAACACATCCTCAGGGTCAGTTTTAGATTGTAGATAAACTATAGTAAAGCAAAACCTACTCAATTTATATTTTAAATGAACAGAATTGTTTCTGGAGCTTTATTGTTTGAAAGGGGAAAAGTTAAAAAATAAGCAACAGAACTTGAATACAACAGTAAAGTTAGAAAATTGAACCTGAAAAAGTATAAGAAACAGTTGGGGAGGCATTCAACTTCAGTCCACCATTTGGCATTTGTTAAATGGATGTAAGGCTTTTACATTTTTTATCACAGTGTATCTCTCCAGATTAGAATTGAAATGCACAGGATACTGCATTAGCTCAGGGGAAATTTAATCTTCCCGGCTGTGTGTTTAAACAGGATTAAACTACTTTAAATGCACAAATCAAAGCCATTGGTGGTTATAGAAACCTTTATGTGAAATTCAGGTATAAACTGGAAGTGCTTGTGCTGCAGGGTATTGCATTTATCTACGATTCCAGGTGCTGTAGATACTTTCCAATGCCTCTCCCTTGTTAACCTAAACAATTGCCACAGCAAAACTAAGATGTTTTTAAAACTTGATATCCAAGAGCCTATATGTAATACACTAAATTCAGCTTTGAGGAAAGAGAAATGTCTGCAGAACCTGGTTTCAGTGAGATATTGGTGGCCTAGATGCAAATTTTTTAAGATTGACATATAATTTTAAAAATATTATTCAAATCTACATTGATGAAGGCGATGATGGCACCTAAAATCATTATATTTTTGAGATGATTAAATCTATATGTATTTCAAAAAGAATGACATAATTGAGGGTTAGAATGAGATTTGTAATATTTGGCGTAAATATACCTATTGTGATCCTCTGACAGTTGCGTATACTTGATGATAGGTCTCTCTACACAAAATGGAATGCAAAGTAAGGGAACTTACAGGGTGATTGTATTTAAACAGCAATATAACTGTAGTCACCAACTTTTTCTTTGAGTAGTTGGATTATTACATTGCTGCATCCATTGAGTTTCCAAAATGTCGGGGGGAAGGTAGCTAGAGCCTAAGAAGCTTGGTTTTTGGACTTGGTTGATTGTCCCATCAAGCAGACGCAGCGGGGGTTCATGAAAGGCAGGTCATGTTTAAGTAATTTACTAGAGTTCTTTGAGGACGTTACAGGCACAGTGGACAATGGGGAAGCCGCTGGCTGTGGTGTATCTGGATTTTCAGAAGGCTCAATACAATGTGCTGTGCAAAAGGCTGCTTCATAAGATAAAGGTGCACAGTGTTATGGGTAATGTATTAACATGAATAGAGGGTTAGTTAACTAACAGGAAGCAAAGAATGGGGATAAATGAGTGTTTTTCTGGTTAGCAATCCGTGGCTAGTGGTGTGCCTCAGTGTTAGGACCACAATTGTTTACAATTTACACAAATGATTTAGATTTGAGGATCAAGTGTAGTGTGTCGATGTTCGCAGAGGACATAAGATGACTGGTAGAGCAAAGCATACAGAGGACACCGAGAGTCTACAGAAGGATATAAATAGGTTAAGTGAGTGGGCATGGGTCTGGCAGAAGGAGTACAGTGTTGGTAAATGTGATGTCATCCATTTTGGAAGCAATAACAGTAAAATAGACTATTATTTAAATAGTGAAAAATTGCAGTATGCTGCTGTGCAGAGGGACCTGGGTGTCCTTACACGTGAATCACAAAAAGCTGGTTTGCGGGTGCAGCAGGTAATTAAGAAGGCAAATGGAATATTGTCCTTCAATGCTGGAGGGATGGAGTTTAAAAATAGGGAAGTTATGCTGCAGCTGTTGAGGGTGCTGATGAGGCCAGACCTGGAGTACTGTGTACAGTTTTGGTCTCCTTACTTGAGAAAGGATGTACTGGCACCAGAAGGGATGTAGAGGAGGTTCACTAGGTTGATTCCAGAATTGAGAGGATCAACTTAGGAGGAGAGATTGAGTAGTCTGGGACTGTACTCATTGAAATTTAGCAGAATTAGAGGGGATCTTATAGAAACATGTAAAATTATGAAGGGAATAGATAAGATAGAAGCAGGGAGGTTGTTTCCACTGGCAGGTAAAAGTAGAACTAGGGGGCATAGCTTCAAAACAAGGGGGACCAGATTTAGGACTGAGTTGAGGAGGAACTTCTTCACCCAAGGGTCATGAATCTGTGGAATTCCCTGCCCAGTGAAGCAGTTGAGGCTTCCTCATTGAATGTTTTTAAGGCAAAGATAGATAGGTTTTTAAACAGTAAAGGAATTAAGGGTTATGATGAGCGGGTGGGTAATTGGAGCTGAGTCCACGAAAAGATCAGCCATGATCTTATTGAATGGCAGAGCAGGTTTGATAGGCCAGATGGCCTACTCCTATTTCTTATGTTCTAATAGACAACACCAATGGAAACATTGCAATTTCCAATGGAAGCTTTTGGCATTTATTTTTCACCCAGCCACAAAGGGAACCATTGAAGTTCTCAGCTTTTTACCAGAAACTACTTGATTCAATTTAGTTATTTGGGAATTGTTTTACTGTACACTCTCAAACCATAACTGCAGCAGTGCAGTCTAATGCCACTGTCACTTTGCTGGCACTGAAACTAAGATGTAAGTTGGGTGCCAAGATAATACTGCCTTTCAAAAAAAGCAAAAATTAGGACCTGTCTTCCAGGAAATCTCACTTTGCTTTATTCAGTGTTAAGTCAGGCCTGGATAATAGAATTTTAATGTTGTTCTTTGATAACAATTACATATTGAAGAAACCACCATGCATGGTATAACGATTGAAACAAGAAATCACATTATAAACATGTAATGACCTTTATCAATTTTACCACATTTTGCATGAAAAGATAGTTGAGTCTTAAAATTCTGCCAAGCCTGAACATTAGATTGGATGAGTTTAGAAGGCTAGTATAATGCAGAAGCTACTTTGAACAACTTTCTGATGGCTTATTTGTTTAAATTGTTGACAAAATGGTAAATCAAGCTGATCTTAAAAAAAACACTTGACAGCGACACACTCAGTGCTGCAGCATAGAGAGCATCTTTTGAAAAGATTATAATAGTTTAAAGGCTAAATTTAGATGTGTTTTGCTAAGACAGGCTGGAAGGCATCTTGACCCCCCTGTTATATCTGTCAGAAAGCTATTCCATGTTGCTGACAGAAGATAGAAAAATTAGCAAAATTGTGCTGTGCTCATCACTGTGCAGTGATTGAGAGTTGGCCCCAGAGGACATTTCCAGAGTGCAAGTAAGATTTGTTACAAGATTGTAAGACTTTTTTTTGAATGGTTTATTGATTTCTGCTTAGAATAGAGGCAGTATTGTTGTGCTGTAAATCTAAGGAGGATGTGGCAGTTGAGGGATTCTGGGATTGACAATTCACTCCTAACTTTTTGCGTAAGGACCGAGCTGTACAGTTCTGGCTGGCATTTCCGATCCCAGCTCCTTTAGAAATGCAGATTGTGCTTTAAATCCAATAGATCCCTCGCAATATGGGATAGTCAGGCTAGTTAACCACAGCATCTTTTCCATGCCAGTTGATGGCACGTTCTGTGCTTTAAATATCCAGCAGCACATTCATTTGGAAAGGGTAAGTATGTGGGTAAAAATATAGGATTAGTATACCAGATGTGTCAGGTGCCAGGGTGCCAAGTAAGTAGAGTGCCAGATGGATAGTTTCTCAGGTTGTCAGTTGAGTAAGGTAAGAATATTATGAATCAATGCAAGATGGAGTTTACTGCAAAGAATAAAGATTTCTAGTTCTCTGCTATGATAGTTGCTTTTCTTTTCAATGTTATGGACATCTTATCTCTTTACTCAAAATTATTGACTATTAAGATACAAATTCCTGCCTGTCCAATTAATGAAGGTTTCTGGTATACTTCATTAAATGAGGAAGTACATGAGGTCTAGGTGATTCCAAGGATCCCTGTAGTAAAGAGTGACAAGTTTAGATTTACAAAGCACCTTTCATGCCCTCTTGACATCCCAGAGTATTTTGTAGATAATTAGGAGCTTTGGAAATGTTGTAATGCAGGAAGTGCTATAGTCAAGTTGCAGACAGCAAGGTTACACAAGCAGTTATTTTAATTAACCTGTTCAGACATGTTAAGACACAGTTGGGATTCAGACCTGGACCTTCTATCCCATAGATAGGGACACCACCACAATGCCAGCTACATGATAACAGCCAAATAATAAAAAGATCATCTGTGTAAATAAATGTTTGGTTGCACAGAACTTAAATGTTGTTAAAAGCATCAACTTCTAGTCTCCTTTTCAGCAATAATCTATGTATTGCTATTTGAATTGGGGTACAAACAAGGGTTAGAACTTTGGAGAGAACTGCACTGCTGTTTTCAAGAATAGTCTCAAGGTAATTTTTAAATGCTTCTGACAAAGCTGACAAGGTCTTGGTTTATCATCCCATCCAAAAATGGTCATCACAGTTCACTTGAGGTTTCCCAGAGCTTAATCCTTCCAAGCAGTCAGCTCTTATCTTAAGAAATAGCACTGCTGCTGTATGAAGTTTGAACTCTTGCTGCATGCAGCTGGTCTGGTCCCAACTAATACTCGGACTGTGTCCCTCTATTATAGAAGCTATTGAACATCGGACTTTACAACTTTTAATTAAACTGAGTTCTCTAGAAATAAAACCATTAGCTATGTATTATAAAATAACTGTTCTTCCCCTAATATTAATTACAGTTTCAACTCAATCTCATTTTAACTTGATTTAGTTTGGCTTTTAGCCAAACAGCCTTTTCTCAGCAACAAGATTTATGGGTAAACAGAAGTTTAAGCTTTATTGCACAACAGTGTTGAACCACATGAGTAAGATTAATTGCTTTTGAGCTCTACGAGGAGGAAAGGTTTTAGAACAGAATGTTGAAGTATCCTGAATATTTTTAAAGGAGCACCACTTTATCTAGAATTTATAAAAGCTGGTCAGGAATGATCTTGTAAAATGCAGTTTAAATCCATTACAATTTAGTCTTACTAAAAGTGAATTGTTGCAATGTTAGCTTTTAGCTAAATTTCACATATAGGCTACCATTTTCTTGTGGCACGCATGATTTATCATTCAATGGTACACTGGGACACAAATCCCAAAAGTTGGTAAACATGTAAAGGCACAGAAAGCAGGATAGTTATGCATGACTAGAGGGAGATATAACAGGGTACATCTTAGAACCTTAGTTTTGAGGATCATTGCTCTTTCTGATACGTGTTAATTTCAGCATAATTTCAAAGTTTGGAGATAGCATGAGATGGGGTCAACCAGTAAGCTACTAAAAAGGTGGAGGAACTCTGGAGACCAATCAAACTGGTGAAATGTGCAGACAGTGATCAAAGCATTTTAATGCAGAGAAGCGTGAAGGGAGAAAAAAATGGCAGAGGTGAGTTTGGATGGAAGAATGGGGTAATACAAACAGAATGGTACAATTTTCAACAATATAGGAACAGATTGACCTAGGGTTTTATTTACACGAAACATTGAATGCAGTACAACAATCTGATAAACCTGTTTAAAAAATGCCTAGGGCAGAATCTTATACAAAAACAGAAATTGCTGGAGAAATGTAGCAGGCCTGGCAGCATCAGGAGAAGGAAAACAGAGTTAACGTTTTGAATCCGGTAACTATTCATAAGAATCTTGTGGTTATTTTTCTTTTGGCTGACTTCAAATTGTGTCAAATTCTTTGGAAGGTTTCTTGCTGCGAGGACCAGTGAGATTTCTCGCCAGATCTCACCAAGCACTCCTAACCTGCCCTAATGGAGTTTGTCTCACCCAATTCTATCCCTATCATACCACATGCTGTTACCAAAACAACTCGATAGCTATCTGCCAAAAGACCACCAGCTCCTCCACCCACACCATTTGAAAAGGCCATTGTGCACCCAGAGAGGCACTGTCAATCTGGAGGTGCCCTGCACAGTTCCTGATATTTTCTCTGAATATGGCGGACAGAGGAAATCAGCAGCCCATTGTTAGTCACTAATGGTCCCCATTAATAGCTATTTACCCTTGTAGCCTGATCGTTTTTCACTCCTTTGTCCAACTGTTCTTCTCTCTGGGCTCAATCTCCACCGATTGTTTACTCCTTACTGCCTCCCCCCACCCTATCTTCTGATAAAAACTAACATTTCCCTAGCTGCCGTCAGTTCTGAGGAATGGTTACTGGACCCAAAATGTTAACTCTCATTTCTCTCCACAGATGCTGCCAGACCTGCTGATCTTTTCCAGCAATTTCTGTTTTTTTTCAGATTTCCAGCAGCCGCAGTTCTTTCAGTTTTTCTTAAGGAAAACAGCAGCCCATTTTGAGGGCAGGGATCTGGGTGTAGTGGGGGGTTCTGGTGTGGTAGGGTGGAGGTAGTAGTGTCTGTTTAATAAGGTGTGGGGACATAGATGCCTTCTTCCCCCATGTTCAGTGGAGTAGATTTGACACCAGACAGGTTGCCATCGAGAGGAATGCATAGTGTAGGAAGAAGGTCAATGACCTCCTTCATTCTGCCAAGGTAAATGCCACCATCCTCTCTCTGATACCTCACACTCACTCTATCTCTGATACTGTACACATCACCCACCAAGGCTCATTCTCTGTGCTCCTACCCACCTTACCCATGTGCTCTCACCCATGCCACCCCCCCCCCCCCCCCCCCCCCATCATCAGTAACTCTGAACACCCTCTGAATGACCAATCACTCACTTTGGGTACCTTCCAAACTGTACAAAAATAACAGCTGTACCATGCAATTTCATCTCCCTTAATACCTGCTTCTCTCCCATTTGAGGAGGAAAACAGCCCACAATAGAGCAGAAAGTTAAGGCGACATTCAACTCATCATTCTTTATTGTGCAGAGCATCCTGAGACTGGCCACCATTGGCTGTGGCTAAGCCCCTGGACTGATATTGAAGGCTGCATTTGACTTACTGTGCTGGCAGGCCCGGTGCAAAAGCCATTCCGCTTGAATTGACTGAGACCAATGCAGATAACCATGACAAGCTTCCTGGCTTTGTGTCTATGCTAAATGCAAAGCAAGACACAAGTAATATGAGATAACAAGGTGTAGAGCTGGATGAACACAGCAGGCCAAGCAGCATCAGAGGAGCAGGAAAGCTGACGTTTCGGGTTTGGACCCTTCTTCAGAAATGGGGGAGGGGAAGGGGATTCTCAAATAAATAGAGAGAGAGGGGAAGGCGGATGGAAGATGGATAAAGGAGCAGTTAGGTGGAGAGGAGACGGACAGGTCAAAGAGGCAGGGATGGAGACAGTAAAGGTGAGTGTAGGTGGGGAGTTAGGGTGGGGTTTGGTCAGTCCAGGGAAGACAGACAGATCAAGGGGGCGGGGATGAGGTTGGTAGGTGGGAGGTGGGGATGGGGCTTGAGGTGGGAGGAGGGGATAGGTGGGAGGAAGGAGGGACAGGTTAGGGAGGCGGAGAAAAGCTGGTCTGGTTTTGGGATGCGGTAGGGGGAGGGGAGATTTTGAAGCTTGTGAAGTCCACATTGATACCATTGGGCTGCAGGGTTCCCAAGCGGAATATGAGTTGCTGTTCCTGCAACCTTCGGGTGGCATCGTTGTGGCACTGCAGGAGGCCCAGGATGGACATGTCGTCCAAGGAGTGGGAGGGGGAGTTGAAATGGTTCACGACAAATGACTGCACCTCCCATGGATGTAGGTGTTCCGCAAATCGGTCCCCAAACCTCCGTCTGGTTTCCCCGATGTAGAGGAGGCCACATCTGGAACAGCGGATACAGTATACCACATTAGCAGATGTGCAGGTGAACATCTGTTTGATGTGAAAGGTTTGTTTTGGGACTTGACTGGAGGTGAGTGGGGTGGAGGTGTAGGGGCAGGTGTAGCACTTCCTGCGGTTGCAGGGAAAAGTGCCGGGGGTGGT
>NC_063359.1:15764812-15792196 GCF_021869965.1 Rhincodon typus | reverse complement strand
TCCATCATAAAAATGTACTTCTTATATGTTGAACTTTTAACTTTTGTTATTGCTAGAAACAACGTGCAAGGATTAACACCAAAAATCTCATAATGTTGATGGATATTTTTCAAGCTGGAGGAAGGTTTGTAGTGAAGTTCCTGGGGGGCGTGGTGGAATCCCTCCTTTTCCTGATTATATATAAACGATCTATAGCGTGATGGCACAGAGGACAATTTCAACATTTACTTATGATTCAAAACTTGGAAGAATTGTAAACTGTGAGGGGAACAATATAGAGCTCCTAAATGACATATAAAAGCTGGATGGATTGCTGGCAGATGAAGTTCAATACAAAGAAGTGGTGATGCATTTTGATTGGAGGGACGTGGAAAATTGGCATGAAAGAAAGGTACAATTCTAAAGAGAGTGCAAAAGAAGAGGATCTTGGATATTTGTGCGATTATTAAAGGTGGCAGAACGGGTGGAGAAATCTGTAATACAGCATAAAGTGTTCTGGGCTTTATTAATAGGGATGTAAAATATGTGAGCAAGGATGTGATGCTGAACTTACATTAGACACTTGTTAGACCTCAGTTGGAATGCTGCGTATAGTTCTGGGTGCCACGCTATAGAAGAATGTGAGCACATTGCAGAGAGTGCTGAAGAGATTTACAAGAATGATAAACATGAGTTATGATAATATTTTGGAGACATTAGGACTCTTTTCCTTGGAGAAAAGCAGGCATTGACAAAATCCGATAGAAGTTTTCAATATCACGAGGAGGCTGGATAGAGTAGCTTAGGAGAAACTGTTCCTATTTGTAAATATATCAAGAACAAGAGGGCACAGATTTAAAGTGATTTGTAAATTTTTGAGAAAAGCAACTTTTCACACAGAGAGTTGTTAGGGTTTGGAATACCCTGCCTGGAATGTTGTGATGGCAGGTTCCATTAAGATATTCAAGGGGATCATAGAGGATGACTTAAGTAGGAACATGTACCAAGTATGGAAAAGCTAGGAGAATGGCACTAAGTCATAATACTTATCTGGAGAGCTAGTGCAGGCACAATGGGCCAAATGGCCTCCTACATCATCATTACATGATTCTGTGATATCAAAGCTGACTTTCAGCTCACCAGTTAGGAACAGCTGGAAATACAGTGCTTAATCTGAGGCAGCTGCCTGTGCTGGGTCAGTGGAGAGATGATTAAAAGGGAGATAGTGAGGCTGACAGACGGGATCTTGCAAGGCATAGTGCATGCTGATCATTTGCTGTTTTGTGCTATGCCACATGACTAGTCTCAGTCTATATGTGTTGATAGAAAGTGAAGGGACCCTTTATCAATGTCTGTTACAGACACTGTATGCTTCACCTTCTTATAATCTTTTGCCTATAATAATCTATTCTTTATACATACCTCTGTCTAAGTTTCTTCACTCAATGTATATCCTTGCTTACTATGATCTGCCTGTACTGCTCGTAAACAAAGCTGTTCACTGTACTTAGGCACACATGATAATAAATAAATCAAACATACAGAGTTTGTTAGTTTAGAGACAGAGTCTTATTTCGCTTTTCAAGGGAAAGAGAATAGTGCAGTGACATGTGACATATCCCAGTAGCCTGTGTATAAAGTCAAGATTCACTTTTACGGTCATTAGGCCACAGCTATTTGCCTAAATATCGGCCCAAAAATATGTAGTTACTGATGACATTGGACCCAAGAAATCATAAAATGTGAAAAAAGACCTGAATTTCTTTACATCCCTCGAGAGCAATCTGACAGCTAGGGTGGCAGGGGGAGCAGAGAATTGGGAGCAATGGTTGGATCATTGTACATATAAAAATGTAAGTAGGTAGAGAAATGCCAGACATTTAAAGAGATGCTGGGAAGATGTTTCCTGTTTTGGGGATGGGGAGGTTTTGGGGGAAATATACATATGGGGGCACAGTTTAAAAGTAAGGAGTCTCCCCTTTAATACAGAGATGAGGAGGGATTTCTTCTCTCAGAGGAGTTGTTGGTCTTTGGAACTCTCTCCCCAGAGAGGATTGGAGGCTGCATCACAATGTATATTCAAGGCTGAGTTAGACAGATTTTTAATTGACATGTGAAATAAGGGTTACTGGGAGCAGGCAGCAAAGTGGAGTTAAGGTCACAATCAGATCAGCAATGATCTCACTGAATGACAGGGCTGGTTCAGGGGGCTGAGTGGCCTAACTCTGCCCCTATTTCTCATGGTGCTGCTGGAATTGAAGAGTTGATGGCCCTCTGAAAGACAGGCAGCTCTTGGAGGTGAGGTATCCTCCAGCATGGGGACCTTAATTGACAGACAACCGTATAATCTGGTCAGGCCTTTCAGATTTTTCCATGTTAAATCAAGCCTAAAAATGTCAGTCTTATTGAAAGATATTGACCCGAGATTATTAAAATAGTTAACATTATAATGTTGCATCGCTTTTTTTAAGTTTAGCCAGCATGATACAGTCACTGACTTGATCATTTATATTAAATAATCACACATAGGTGTACAATTAACACAAAAATGATCTACTAATTCTCTCATAACTTAATTTTTTATGCAGAGGATTTTGTTGTAGCATGAATTAATCAAATGTGCAGATTCATCAGACTTTGGGTTCATACGTCTTCCTTTCCCCCACAATACATTCTCCCTATTGTATAATAGTTCAGTAAGCTAGCTGAGCTCTCTGGTTTCTCAAACAAAAGATATTCCTCATAGAATGAGCAGGTTTTCCAACTGTAAGGCCATAACAGCTGGTCCTTACTTTTACTTCATGTCACATCATTGCTTTTCAGCAGAGATCACTGAATAGCAATCAGAAGCAAGAAGCATGGCTAATGTTTGGTGTTAGTAACCCAGGAGCTCTGCAGTCACTTGTAGTGTCCTTGCTTTCCCTCAGCACAATGCCATCAATTGAGTCAAATTAGTAGCTCCATGCTTAATATTCTGAATTGTGCACGTTTGAATAATTGTACATGTCTACTCTCATTATCAGAGCGGGCAGTGAGAGTGTAAAACCCAGAAAATCAGTCAAGTCCACAGGTGATCCACAGTCATGGCAAGCAATGTTGTTCACTATTTGTGCTCATTGCAAGTTAATTGTATGCAACAGTGAGTGCAATAAATAAGACATAATTAGAAAGTAGAAACGATTTTAAAATAACTTAATTCACTCAGAAAAGACACATTTGTGTTTACCTGGAACACAGTAAGAATTGCAGCAGGAAATGTATCAAAATTTGTCGGAGGTGTTCCATCTTCAAAATTAAACCTAGAGATGAACCACAACCACAGGTGAGTTAGCACCTTTTTCCACTGTTTAACACTTGTAGAGATTTAGCTTACTGCTATAGCCCGATATAAGTCCCCACAGCAGTCTAGTAGTAACATTGCTTCACAGTGTGGTTCTCAGACAAAATCTGTTGAACGGTCTTAATGATGGAAGTGTCTGTTGATAAGCAGGCCGTGCAGACAAACTGGGGATCGAGTGAGATTCATTTGTGTTGTGACACCATTTGATCTGGATTTTTAGAACATGCATGTGAACCCATAAGAGATGGAAGGCTATCAGCTTGTATGTAATTGAACTTGGTAAAAGACAGCCTCTACCTTAAGCTATGATTTCATTCTCAAAGCATTGGAAATGTTTTATAAATAGCACTGTGAATATATGACATGTCCAACAATATTGCCAGCTTTCTCATTCTTTCAACTGCAAAGTATCTCTTATCTTCCTTTTAACTGAGTCTTTGATCATAGGCTCCATGAAATTTTGTTTTCTTTTGCTCCTAAACTGGAAATATACCAGCTCACTTACTCTTTCCCATGTCTGTATATAGATTGCTATTCTGGAAATAAAACTTATTGCACATTAATTCTACATTGAAGCTTTGGAGGATACTTTATATCTCCTCCTTCTCAAATGGAAACTGGAGTATAAAGGGATTAAAAGGGAGGATCTGCTGTTTTAATGCTAGGAGCAGCTGTGACAAATCCAGTCAAGCTAAGCTTGTGAGCATCAGAAGGCAGAGTTAGAAATTTGAAAAAAAATCTTGTCTGCTTCTTGTGGGCTAGGAAGAGCAGGCCTCCTTCAATGGATATCAGAAGAAAATCTTATGCTCCTTCTGGCCCCTGCTTCTATTCTCCAGACTTTGATTTCCCTTACTAAATCATCCCAACCATTTACCTTGTGTTGACAACTATTCCCGTGGTTTCCTGATGGTACATCTATTTTGTGTAATTTTGTCCGACAGGCAGCTACTTCCTGCCTGCCTCACAGCCGTTTTAGCTGTCCAGTAGACCACACTTACACTGGGTGATAACTGAGCCTATATTTTCTTAGGAGATACAACATATATCAGTACTTCCCCAACTTTTTCTTGACTGTGACCCCATTTTGAGGCTGGAAAATTATCATGGCCCAAGTAAGATCTGTGGTATGGAGAGGTAGAGAGTGAGGAGTCATGCCTATTGGAGACCTCTTTGATAGTTACACCTCAGTCAGAGCTCATGGTGACCACTGCTGCCTTGTTACTCATGACCTCAACACTTCAGCTTGCTATCCTACTTTAGGGTTCAGGCCCCCTTGGAAAGTCCTGACCTATACCCTCAGTTGGTCTTCCTAACAGTGTACAGGCATGTAAACCTCTCATCTTCAGTGGATTTCTTCTGCTGTCCTTCCCTTTTCAATCTTCCTAGTATCTCGTAGTTCAGCAGTTCATCTTTTATTTACGTTACCCAGTGATAACAAAAAAATCTGATCTTAAGTTCATATTGGTCTTGAGCATGACTTACTGTCCTCCAAAGAGCTGCATTCCAAGTAAGGCAAAGACTACAATGAACAGGAAAAGCAGGAAAAGCAGGCTGATGATAGATTTCATGGAATTCAGCAGAGATACTACCAAATTACGTAATGAGTTCCAGTACCTACAAAGAGAAAAAACAACCATCTTAATAAAACACTAACAACAATGATACTCCTTTAGCATCTTTCCTGATCATGAACACTTTTAAATAAATATTGTCCATTTTTCTGTGAGTTCAATCTTAAAATAAAATGCTTTAAAGAAATTTAAAAATCTCTTTACTGAATTCTGAATAAGTTATTGGATAAATAATGATCATCCTATTATGTTTCTTCATATTATGAATTTTAAAGAGATTTTTACAGTATAAAATGGATTTTAAGTGGCTTAAAATTGGAAAGATTTGGGAACTCAGATTAATGCTGCAAGGCAATAAAGTGCTTAAGGCTTATGTTCAACTTGTGAATGATGAACAGAACTCATATCTCTCATGGCCATAGACTGCATGGCCTCCTTCAACAATGTAAGATTGTATGAATCAAAGTGCTGCAAGGCACTACAGATGCTTTATGAGTTTAATAGGAAGGGGTGTGTTTGTTACTTTGTTTGATAAATGTCCAACTGCAAAGATTATATTATAGTAAGATATTTTATGTGGTACCACAGTTACAGTGTGGGTTACTTAAGTGACTTCCATGAGCAAACTGTCATATCAGTATCAAAATAATACCTGGCAGAACAATATTTCTCAACCTCATAAGATAGTGAGCATGTGGAACTGGCTGTCAAAAATGAAATTTAATTAGGGTCAATTAACACTTTTAGAAGGGTAAATGGACCAATATATGTTGAGGAATTTAGCTAATGAGAGAGAGATATTAACACTGCTGCTTGATTTTTATTTTCTATAGGAGGGCGAAAACAGAGATCTTTCCTGAAATAGGCATGTTGATGGCAATGATGATTGGGGAACCATTTAATAGAATAATCACAAATTAACTTTGGATTTGGCATTTTTGATGGGACAAATGGCCTTTTCTCATTCTGGATTTCATGTTTTTATCCCAGGTTCAAATGAGGATATAATTCTTGTTGTGTATGTACACAATTCTACAAGTCTTATATTGCTTGTTCATGTAGCTAGAAAGTCTATGATGGATATTGGATGCTTAGATGTAAATATATTCATATAACTGGCTAATTCCAGCAACAAGACAAATTACACAACCAGCGGACTGTTTATTGATGACAATAAAATGCGTTGCCATCTTCTCACTTGTGTTATCCAATGGAACAAATATCAACTGATGCAATGAATACAAAACTAATAGAATCTTCACAGGAGAAACAGCTGAATTGTTCTAAATTCATAAATAAAATGGCACGGTAAAGAACTGGAACTGGTGCAGAATGGAACAAAGCTGCAATAAATGTACATTATAGTGTGTTAGAGTCTACAAGATCTACAGCTTGAAACAAAAAAGAAACTTTGCACTGCAAATAACAATTATCTTTTATTTCCAAGATAATATTTTACAAGAAACTGAAAAGAAGTTCACAACAACTGATATCCTCCTTACTTGGTTACTTTGAAGATTCTGAGTAGGCGAAGTGCTCTGAGAACACTTATGCCAAAGGAAGTACCTGGCTTCACAGCAGCCCAGATTACCTCAAAAATACTGCCAACAATCACCTGCAAAAACATTGTACAACACCTGTTTAAGATGGTGAGCTCTGCCAAATAGTATTTATATTTTCTGCAATCGCACAACCGCAACCTTACCCCAAAATCAAAACAATTGAATGAAGAATGGAAGTATGTTCTTGGTCCCAAACCATACATTTTCAGTGACATCTCAGTCAGAAAAAGTCCCAGGAAAACAAATTCAGCAAAATCTGAAACAGAAATTGTTTGTTAATGTTTTACACAGTACATTACAAACATGCTACATAGTTTACATAATAGCAACTCATCAGGGGAACCGCTTGCAACTGTTTGCTGGTGTATAATAACTGCCCTGCGCTGTATTCTAACTTGTGTACAGGTCAACTTGTTAATGGACTCCATGTCACCTTTCTGCTCCAGCAATCGAAACCAATCCTACTTCCCTACTCATTCCCCCATTGCTTGTAATTTCCTCTCCTTCAACTGTTTACTTGTTTTAATACTGAAAATTGCAACAGTTTCTTTTTCAACTGCTCTATAATTGAGCCAACTTTGTGCCAAAATAAGTTTTTCATAATTTCTCACATTAACTTTTAGAATTACGCATTTCTAAATTGGGAGTAACATGACTGAAGAAAGTTGGGTAGGAATATAAAAGTCAAACGAAAAAACTTTACAAAGATATACGAAGTGCAATTTGAGTATTGATGAATAAAAGACGCACTTTGTTGAAGCTTTTCAACTTCTATTCTTCAGTACAATTCATAACAGTTAGCAATGCAAAGGGAAAATTATTTATACCCTATGAGAGAATAAAGCTGATTGGTCGGAAAATGAATTGAGATCAGTAGGGGTATTGTAATGGAGAATGCACCAATTGGATGCTGACTGACAGTTACCTGCTAAATTCAGTTTCAATTCAGTTTAAAGCAGGATGCTGATCTTGATTGGTCAAGACATTGACCTTGACACCTATCTTTGTGAGTTGATTTTGTGTGACTGTGTGTGTGTGTGTGTGTGTTTGTGTGTGGGTGTGTGTGTGTGTGGGTGGGTGTGTGTGTGTGTGTGGGTGAACGTGTCTGTGTATGCATATGTCTGTGCATGTGTGTCTGCATCTGTGTGTGCGTATGTGTGTTGGCGACGAATCATCAGTTGGGATAGTGGATTGTGCTAAGCTCTTTAGCTACCTACCTCCACTGTTATGTGAGATACTTTCTCATTTCAAGCAGCATATAACATAGCAAGTGAATACTTGATGTAGAAGTTTGTGTATGCTATTCTTCCTGGAATGAGTAAATTACTGAAAAGTAATAAGTCATAAATGTCATAGTGAAAGTGGATTCCCTCTTTAAGTGCAGAGACAATATCAACATTGAGGCGTCAGTTTCTCAGTTTTTGCCAGGATCAATGAAAATATCTCTATAAACATTATTGAACCAAATAGAAGCAACATGAAAATATACTTGACAACAAGCTAAAAATTACTGTCTTGCATACTTACACAGAGCCTCGGTGAGCCACACTGGCTGGTCATAGTGGACAATTGCAACACAGAGTGTATTAAGTGCCACCACGCAGAGAACAATCCAGTAAAAACTCTGTGATTTCACCATGCGTCTAATGAAGAAACGAAATCTTTTCTCCTTCCTCCGAAAATAGGAGGAGCTGTCATTTTTAACACTTTTCAGGCTGGGTCGGGTAAATCCTGGGAAAGGAAAAGTAAATTAAAGTTATAAAATGTGATGTTATTGTAATTGTATCAAAACAGAGTAGGTGATGTTCTCTGTAAAAGTTTAATTTACAAAACTTCAAGTCCATTGGTTTATCTGAATGTTAAAGTTAAATATATTATTCAGATTAACTGGAATACTGTGCAGCAAGTGTATTGTAGACCAAGGACTCCTTTTTATATAATATTATTTAAACTGATTTGTGACTGCTTATTTAGTCGTAGCTCTTAAAATGTTCCTATTTAAATCAGCATAATTATTCATTCACTCTCTTTTTAACAAACTACTGTCAGTTAATTATTCATGACAGCATCAATTTGCACAAATGACTCTTTAATTATCTGGTTGACGGTGGAATTGAAGGTCATAAGAATAACTCTAGATAAACAATCAGATATTCTCTAAAAAACAGTGCTACTTATATTCCCGGCTTCAGGATGAAAGTTGACTGCAGACAGCAGCTGATCAGGGCCAAATAACTGCAATGTTGTGATGAAAATATATTCAAGCCTGCTGCTTGATTTGGAAATACATGGTTGAATGAATTCAACCCACGATTGTTGGAATGGAAGTCTCCTCATGGATCTCCGTCTCCCAAATGAAATGACATTTGGACAATTGCTGGTCAGTTCCGAGTGAGCACAATAAACAGTATAATGCAGCTCATGACTGAGGATCAATTGGTACTAGGTTGCCAGTCTCACCACATTCCCTGAATTGCAACTGTGCTGAGGAATGGGTCTCACAAGGACATAGTGCATGTTGTGTGACTGAAAGTTGAGGTTCTCAGCCATAGGAACAGAAATAGGCCATTCTGCCCTTCCAGCCTGTTCCATTACTCATTAAATCATTGACAATACGCAGTTTAATCCATCTGTCCTCTTTGATTGTGTTACCTTTATTGTCTGGTCTAATAAAAACATATCAACCGCAGTTTTGAAATTGGCAATTAACAAAGCCTCAATAAATCTTTGGACATATGGTTGAAGTTGTGTTCAGGCAGAACTCAGGTCAGCTGGATGGCCTATTTCTGCCTTATTTTTACCCTGCATCTAATCATTGCCACAATTGAGCTCAATGTGCTTGATGGCAATAAAGAAAGAAAATACAGAGTATTCCAATACAATTTTTCTTTATGCCAAGCAGCAGAAAATTCGTAAGAAAGGATGACATCTCATTCTCATGCTGTTCAATAGTTATTTTCTATTACCCTGATATAGTGCATCATTTCTGGACAAGTAGCAAGACTTCCAAAATTAGTGCAAGGAACAGTGTTTTGGAAAATTGGCAGCATATCTGTCTAATAAAGTATCTCCAGTCTTTCTTCTCTCTTGGGAAGACTCCTCTAGTAAGACAAGCTAACGGTAAGTGTTTATCGCAGGGATGAACTCAGTTTATGCCTCTGTAGTATTTAGTTCTGATGTGCATTTTTCTTGTGTAAAAACTTTTACATTTTAATACATAGGATCTAAAACAGTCAAAACTGTAAATATGATTAAACTGGCCAAAAGAGGCCACGAAACCCCCTACATCATTATGTAATATCCATCACTCTACTTTGTTTCCACAATAAGATTCAAATTTGCATATTCCCACAGCAAGTTCTTATTGGTTGCTATGGCAACACATTACTTGGAATATTTAACTTAGCTCAAAAGCAAACTGAGTAATTTTGTTACTTATTTTTATAAGGTTGTCAATTTCTCAAGAATCTCAGTCGCAAAGATAAAGAGTTCATTGATCAAGTTTGGTTAAAAGCAGGAAATGTTTAGAGCTAATTGAGATGATGAGCTGGTGTTTGTATATAATTATATCAGTGATGATTCTCAAAGAGAAATTATTCTGACAGAGGATTGTTACAGAGTCCAGAACACATTCTCAGTTATCCTGTTACTACAGATTTTTTTTGGGGATGCTCAATTTGATGCATAGAAAATGAGTCTGGAAAGCTTAATAGGTAACAGTAGATTGGGGTAGCAAATTTACACTCCATTGGTACCCAGTTGGTGCCATTAATCCGTTATGTGTCAAATTTCAAACAACATTTTCAAGCAAATGCATCTTAATATCAATAAACCAAACAATTTGCTATTGCAGTCTTCCAACAGGCCTTAGAAAGGGAGACTGCTGCAGAAGACAGGCAAAAAAAAAAATCAAAAGAAATATGAAATTGAGTGGTGGAGGAAGCAGCAAGTAAAAACATAATCAATAATCTAGAATGAAATCACTGACATTCTCCTCCAATTAAAATTTGATGCCCTTTTTTTTCTTAAATCCTGCTGGATAAGACTTTCAACCTACTGCAGGGTAAGTGATCTGAGTTGGCTTTCTACTTAATAATGCATGGTCACACAAGCGGACAGTTCTCCATACTACCATTTTAAATACAGTATCTTTCCACTAATTAGTTGCTGCGGCTATTCAAATTATGGGGCAATTCCAATGTGAATTGTGTTCAAGAAAAAAACGCCGTGAGTGTTATTTTGTTCTAGATGCTTTATTTGAATTACTGGATAACCTAAATGATTTAGCATAAAGTATGACTGAATTAACAACAGAGGGGAGTCCACACGATTAATTTTAATTTGTTGATATTAGTTTTTTTTAATATTTAAACTGTAATCTAAAAGTATAAAGATGAAAACAATGGGAAGACTGAACTGCATATTTGCTGTTGCAACTGTATTTTGAAAACATTGCATGTAATGATACAACGCACTATGGTACCGTACACATGCAATGAGGAACAAGTGTGGCTTTCAGATGAATTAGGGTTCAATTCGGCAATTAGGGCAGGATGAACAGATATTCTGTCTGAAGTTTATGCTTCCATTAGAACGCCCTGTGTGTACTTTGGTTTACCATGTTTCAGTGTATCCATTGGCAGGAGATTGTAATTACAGGATGATTTTACAGAAACCATTTCCATTACAAGTGTGGACGCAGTGGTTTATAAATGGATAAACTGACAGGAGTTGCACACAGATGGAAAATTTTAAACATATTATGAAGTTGGACTCATTATCTCAAGAGTTACTTGTGTGAGCCTACTGACATTCTCTGCCATTTTAGACAGAATAATGAAATTCACGAAAGATCACAACTACCTGTCGTACCCTTAAAGAAAAGTTTCATGTGTCTTCCCCCATGTCTTTAATAGCTCACGAAAGTCATGGACTGTTCCCTCAAGCTGAAAAGACCCAAATGTAGTTCCACTTTTATAAAGGTTGACAGGCTGAAACCAGGAAACAACAGGCTGCTAGTTTCACTTCATTAACATTGACACGATGGTCAAAGTTTAATAGTGCTCACTCTGATCTGTGCCACGCACGTTAGCAAAATCATTCCATTGAAGAACAGGAACTAATTTTACAAAATTCAACCGCTGTTCTATAGATGTGGAGACAAGCAGAAGGAAAGGGATGGTGATGTACAATGAGTCAAGGATGAAGGTCGGAAAGTGAAATTAAGGCAACAATCAAATCAGCAAAGATCTTATCAGATGCTGCAGCAGACTTAAATGGCCAAATGGCTTACTCCTGCTTCTATTTCTTCCATTTTTACCTCCAATTCTGACTTATTGTTAATGATAGTTTCTGTTCAGAAACCAGTTATCAAAAGACTGGGGCAAGATGAAGGTAAGAAAATAAAACAATTGATCAACAATAAAAACATGTTAAAAAATTTACTGAATCCACACTCACAACAGGGAGTCTTGCTGTGGAGAGCACAGATTGGATAATGGCGCTGCCGTGTTACGTTGAAGTAATTTGATTGATGGGACTCTATGCATTTTACCAATAGTGTCACCGAATCACACAGGTGGATCAAAAAAGAGCCAAAAATGAAATGTTGATGATATGAGATGCAGAAATAATTAAAATAACACTAACTGCTGCTGGCGTCATCTACAGAAACTGCTGCAGGCTTCGGATCCGCTCCAGCTCCTTTAAAAAAAAGGGAAAAGTGCAGCTCTTTTTTAAAAAAACAAAAACATTTTTTTTGACAAAATGCGCTGTCTTCTTCTCTATTAAAATGCAAACCCAGAGATCATGCTGCATGCAATCTCTATCATAACTGACCTAGCATATTATCTTAGATTTTCATCATCTCCTTCTCTACCTTAAGAGTTAAAAAGGACATCCAAAGGTTATATCTACATTTCCAATGACACGTTGCTTATCTGATGGTTTAGAATGCTGCTTTCAGTTTCAAGTTAGGCATGCTATGATATGATGGCAGTCTCTGTCTGTTGGTCTGGTTGCTTTAATTTCCAACTTTTCCTTATTTTGGCTTTTGGGCCTTTTCGAGCTGATGAGAAAATATGTTTATTTTCTCTTCAGTATTTTTCTCTCATCTCATGAATGTGCTGGCTCTTTCCTGGATGCAGCTACCTCAGATTTGGCAGCCTGCTTTACCATGAGTCTTTATGTATAAGACAAGACAGCCAACGTTGTCTGCTAATGCCAGCATTGTTCAAATCATTCAGTTTTTGTTGCTATATCTGATTCCTTTCATGCACTATTTTTAGTAGCATTTAAAATATTTACTTAATTTATGTCTATTTGGTTCTCAATGTCCATCCCAGACCAGGGATGTGAATCCCGGTTGTGACACCTAATTTGTCACAGAGACTAAATTCCACTCACACTGGAGATTGGAGCCGTAATCTTTCCATTTACATAGCTCAATGTTATTGCAGGTAGTATGTAGTCATGTCAAGTTTAAAGGGAAAAGTTGCTTGTATTGCAAATAAAGAGGCAAATATTTGCATATTGTCTTATTATAGCCCTGGTACGAATACAGTTCCAATAAGAAGCTTGGCATATTCAGAACTGAAAGAAATTAGTTCTTGGATGCAGCTTAATTATCATTTTTGGTACCATCAATTTTCTATTCTTGACTTAAAGGTCTTTTATTATGCTATTTAAGCCAACACACTGTATCTTCAACAACTGTCACAGAATCTAAACCAACTGAGGGAAAGTAAGGGGGCATTATAGGAAAATGCACCATCATGAAAATAATTTGCCTGGTTAATTCAGCATTGGTCCACTTTTAGGGGGTGACTAATGTTTGGTAAAATGGGGTCACAACATTTAATTCTGTTGTGCTATTAGTGCTGAAGCCTTAAATTCTAAAAATGTCATCCAGAACATTCTGGTGTGGCCCACATGGGTGTATGTAAGGGTGTGTGGGAATGTAATGTTGCTAACCATGTGTGCAGCAGAAATAGATGTCAAATAGCTTTGAAAGCTGACTTATGAACATTGGAACATGAATCGTCTATTTAGTCCCTCCAGCTTCTTCTGCCAGCTGAACTGTGGCCTAGTTCAATATACTTTGGTCTATACCTCTTTTCATAACATTGATAAACAAAACTCTATGAATTTCAGTTTTAAAATGAACAAGTGATTTAGCATTAATAGCTATTATGAAAGTAAATTCCAAACTTCTATTACCATTTACATAAAGAACAGTTTCCTGCTCTGGATCTAATTCTTAGATTATGGCCCCTTATGACAATAGTTTTTCCTAATATACCCTATCTGTTCTCCTTAACATCTTGCAAATCTCCATTGACTTTCTAAATCGAGGGATTGCAACCCTAGTTTGTTTAATCTCTCCTTCAAATTAACCATTGGAGGCCGGGTAGAGTAAATATAAAACTGCAGTCCCTCCAAGGCTAGTATATCCTTCTTAAGGTGAGTTGGTCAGAACTATTAACATATGAACATGCAAATTAGTTGTATGATTCACTCAAAGCTTTCTCTAGCTGTAGCACAGGCTCCAGAAATTGACTATCCTGGCTATCTTTTTTCTGTGATGTGTTCAGGAGCCTCCTGGTCCCTAGTGGAACCATGATCACTCTCCTTCATTTGGCTTCCATCACGAAGGCTCTGGCACCACATTTGCCAACCTCTCGCTCTGCCCTGCTACTGTTTTGTCAGTCCTCTTCTGTCCTGACATTGCTATAGCAGCCTGAGTCCGCTTCCCATAGAACCCTTTTAAGAGGGGCAGACTGTCCTCAAGAAGAGCAGTTGAGATATACATCATGCTTTCTGCATGAGTGGCTGGGTACAGCCAGTCAGCAGTGTGCTTCTTGATCACCTATTGGCTGCGATCAGCTTGATGAACAGGAAGCCCAAACTTTCCATCAGGCTTGTCTGTATGAGACCAGACGTGAGCTGCTTGCATACTGTTAACCTCCACACCCAATAACTTTAAACATCATGAATGGGCCAGATAAAGTGGAGAAGGAGAAGCTGCTCCTGCTAGTAAAAGGAATAAGAATGAGTAAGCATGGATTTAAACTGATGTGCAAAAGAAACAAGGACATTTGGGTCTCATGTAGACAGGGAGGTTAAGAAGGTATTTAGCAGCTTGCCTTCATCGCTCAGACCTTTGAGAATAGGCGTTGGGTGGTTGTACAGGACATTGGTGAGACCCCTTCTGGAGTATTGTGTCAAGTTCTGGTCACCCTGTAGGAGGAAACGTATTGTTAAGCTAGGGAGGGCTCAGAAGATGTTGCTGGGTATGGAAGGTTTGAGTTAGTAAGAAAGGCTGGATAGGTTGGGACATTTTTCACTGGAGGTTCAGAGATAACCTTACAGAGGTTTATAAAATCGTGAGGGGTATAGGTAGGGTTAGCAGTAGAAGTCTTTTCCCTAGGATGGGGGATTTCAAGACTACGGGGCATATTTTTAAGGTGAGAAGAGAGACATTTAAAAAAGACATGAGGGGCAAATCTTTTACACAGACTGTGGTTCGCATATGGAATGAACTTCCTGAGGAAGTGGTGGATGTTAACAGTTACAATGTTTAAAAGACACTCAGATAAGTCCATGAATGGGAAAAATTTGAAGGGATATGGGCCAGGAGCAAGCAGGTGGGACTAGTTTCATTTGGGATTATGCTCGGCATGGACTGGTTGGACCAAAGGGTTTGTTTCCGTCCTGTATGACTCTGCCCTTATGACTTTGGTAGTTAGGGTCTGGAATGCACTGCCTGGAGATGTAGTGGAAGCAGGTTCAATTGAGGCATTTAAAAAGGCATTGGATGATTATTTGGATAGAAATAGTTTGCAAGATAAACCAGGAGTTTAGCACTATGGAATGATGCTCATTTGAAAAGCTGAAACAGGTACAATGGGCTGAATTGCTTCCTTCTGTGCTGTAATAGTTCTGCACTTATGTGATTAAGCCTAATTGAAGTTCCCTCAGTAATCTTCTCTCATTTAAATCTCCCCTTTCCTAACCCTGTCCTATATAGCTCAGACTCCATCACTTGCTTCACTGTAATTCACACCGTTTTGATTTTCACAAACAGTTATTTCCTTATTTGCATTTAGAGTAAAAATCATCCAGACAGTCAAATGCAGATTAATGTAGTGGTTCCTATGATCAATACAGGATTTGTTGTTCATGCTTTTCTGGCTCCACAGCCTGAAGAAATTTTCTATTAAAACCCTGGGCCCGGCCCACAAGGCAACTGCCCCTGATGCACTACTGTGGGCCTCTGTGGCCAGACTCAGGCAACTGGTGTGCTGGGCAGGTTTACAGCAGAGATAGGAACCACTCTGTGACCCTGCTGAAAAAGTCTATAAAATTGGCTTACCAGAGTAGCTGAGCAGTGGAGCATACTCAACATCTCATCTTACTTAGGGCAGCATGGTGACTCAGTGGTTAGCGCTACTGCATCACTACACCAGGGACCTGGGTTTGATTCCAGCCTTGGACAACTGTCTGTGTGAAGTTTGCACATTCTCCCCGTGTCGGAGGGGGTTTCGACCAGGTGCTCCGTTTCCTCCCACAGTCCAAAGATGTGGAGGTTAGTTGGATTGGCCGTGGGAAATGCAGCGTTATAGATTTGGGTCTGGGTGGGATGCTCTTCAGAGGGTCAGTGTGGACTTGCTGGGCTGAGTTGTCTGATTCCACACTATAGGGATTCTATGATTCTACATCTTTGCAGCTTAACCGTGCAACCTTCCATGGCATAGTATTTAAGAACATTGGAACACCAGCAACAAGAACAGAAGCAGGCCATTTAGTCCTTTGAGCCTGGTCTGCATTCAATAAGATTATGGCTGATCTTACTGCAGACTCAACTCCACTTTCCTGTCTGTGCCCCATAAATCCTGACTCCCTTGTAGATCAAATATCTGCCTAACTCCATTGAATATATCCAATGATCCAGCCTCCTGAGCTCACCTGGGAGAGAATTCCAAAGGTTTACAACCCTGAAGAAAGAAATTCCTCTTCCTGTCCTTCTTAAATCTTTTAATCTGAACGTGAGTCCTGTGATTTCTAGATTTTCCCGTAATGAGAAAACCTCTTCATAACCACTGAATCAAAATCCCTGAGAATATTATGTTTTAATAAGATCACCTCTCATTCTTCCAAACTTCAATTAATATAGACCCAACTGCTCAAACTTCTCTTGTTAGACAACCCCTTCATCCCAGGGATCCACTTCATGAATCATCACCAAAGCAAGTTCTCTTTAATGTCTTCAATGTAAGTGCAGGTAATCCCCATTTAATGTTGCTCCACTTAATGTTATTTTCTTTTCAAGTCATTCATTCTTTGAGCCTGTCTTCTCGTGTTACATCATAATTCTCATTTTGGCATCATTAATAAGCTGTGTCACCATTGCAAAACAGTATCCTGTACTACACTGCCTGCAGCCCAGACACTCCTTCCCTTTTGGCCTGGCAGTGGGAAAGGGGTCTTGCCTTCCTCTTGGTTTCACTTTGTTATATAGTCTTCAGGCTTGCTCTACCTGCATTGTCTCACCCCAGCCTGACTCCTGGCCTTATCTCCTGACTTGCTCCATGCCCACTTCATCTTCTCCATTGGGCCTTGTCCTCTGCCCCAAGCTTCATTTCTCCTATCCTCCCCTCCAGGCCTCATTTCTTCCCCTACCAGGCCCCATTCTCACATTTAAGCTCCATTTCTGATCTTCACTTCACTGCTAGCTTCTTTCCTGGGTCCTTGCTTCCCTCCCAAATTTGAAATCACAAGCTTTCAAAGTGTTGCTCCTTTACCTGATGAAGGAGCTGTACTCTGAAAGCTTGTGATTTCAAATAAACCCATTGGACTAAAACCTGGTGTCGTGTGACTTCTGACTTTGTCCACCCAAGTCCAACACCAGCACCTCCACACCAACAACTGTCTGATTGACTCCTGGTAGCTGAACAGCTTGTGGGTGTGAATGATACTGGCAGAAGTCTCAGACTGTTGCAAGGACAGACAGTGCACCTTTTACCTAAACCCTGAAAAAGGCCAGTTTATTTTTCCAGACAGTTGCTGTAAGTTATGGCTTTTAACCAGTAACCAAGAGACTTTGTAGTTAATAGACCAGTCATCTGCGCTTCTGCAAACAGGTAAAAAAGAATCTGGCGAAAACAGATTGAAGAACATGAAGAGGACCTCTTGCTGTGTGGTGTTAGTTATCCTACATCTGACCAAGGAGGCCTGGGTTCAAGTTTCACCTGCTCCAAAGTGTAATAACATTTCCAAATGGGTTGATTAGAAAATATTCATTTGAAAAACAGAAAGAGGGCTGTTGTGGTGCAATTGTAGTGTCCCTGTCTCTAGGTCAGCAGGTTTGAGTTTCAGTCTCACCTACGCCAAAGGTATGTCACAACATATTGTGCAGGTTGATAGAAAAATATAAATTGAAGAACAAAAAATCCTGGCAAGCAAAAGATCATCTTATTAAATTGTGTGATTTGAGGCTGTTGAAATGCTTCTCCAGTTTTGTTTTTTCCGTTCTACTCATAAAACCAGTGCTTTTTGTCTGTCTGTGTCTGAACGCATTTTTGTGGTAAGGAGTTCAGAAGGGAGTTTGTTTCAATTATTGTTGTCACATATACTAAGATTCCATGAAAAATGTTCTGCATATAGTGTTGGATACAGTGTTACAGAAGGTGCAGAGAGAGGCATGGAATCATAGAACCCATACAGCATGGAAGCAGGCCATTTGACCCATCCAGTTCACACTGACCCCCTGAACAGCATCCCACCCAGGCACACCCCCTATACCCTATTCCTGTAATCCCGCATTTTCTATGGGGGACCCACCTAGACTGCACATCCCTGAACACTGTCGGCAATTTAGCATGGACCTGCACATCTTTGGACTGTGGGAGGAAACCAGAGCACCTGGAAGAAACAAACGCAGACACAAGGAAAATGTGTAAACTCCACACAGCCAGTCACCTGAGAGTGGAATTGAAACAGTGTCCTTGGAGTTTTGAGGCAACAGTCCTAACCTCTGAGTACATCAATATTAACAATTAAGAAGCCCATTCAAACGCCTGATAACAGCAGAGGAGAAGCTGTTCTTGAATCTGTTTGTATCTCTATTCAAATTTTTGTACCTCCTGTCTGACAGAAGAAGGTGGAAGCAAGTATAACCTGGTGGGAGGGGTCTTTGATTATGTTGGTAGCTTTCCTGAGGCAGTGGGAAGTTTAGGTGGAGCCAATGGATGGAAGGCTGGTTTGCTGGCTGGTCAGGGCTGTGTTCATGACCTTCTGTAGTTTCTTGCAGACTTGGGAAGAGCAGTTGCCATACCACACTGTGATGCATCCAGACAGGATGCTTTCTATGGTGCATCTATAAACATTGGTAAGCGTCTTTGTGGATATGCCAAATTTTCTTAGCCTCCTGAGGAAGTAGAGGTATTGTTGTGCTTTCTTAACCATTGCATTGACGTGGGTGGACCAGGGCAGATTGTTGGTGATCATCACTCACAAGAACCTGATGCTCTCGACCATCTCGAACTCAGCACCTTTGGCTGAGGCAGGGGTGTGCTCTCCACTCCACTTCCTGAAGTTAATGATCGGGTCCTTCGTTTTGCTGACATTGTTGGAGAGATTGTTGTCCTCACACCATACCACTAAGCACTCTATCTCTTTCTTCTACTCTACCTGTTTGTTGTTTGAGATCTGACCTACAACAGTGATGATGTCAGCAATCTTTTAAATGGAGTTGGGGCCGAGTTTAGCCACACAGTAGTGAGAATATAAAGAGTACATTAGGGGGTTGAGTACGCAGTCTTGATGATGATTATTGTGGAGGAAGTGTTGCCATCTATTCTTACTGATTATGGTCTATGGGTGAGGAAGTAAAGGATTCAGTTACAGTGTGTGGAGCCAAGACCAAGGTGTTGGAGCTTGGAATTTGAGTTTAAACTCGTAGAATTATATGTCAACAGTTGATTGTAGTTTATCTGTCATTAGAATCTATAAATTTGTAATAAATAGAAGTTCTCATTATGTTTAGAAGCCTGTCCTGTGTTTTCTGTTAGTCTGACAAGTAAATTAGGAATTTTACATACGTTGTAAAACTTTTAACCTTTGTGATGACTCTGGAAATAGCAGGGCTTCACTTTCAGTTCGCTACCCCAGTGAGTCATAAAAAAGACTTGAAGGGTGTTATTGTAGCACTCAATCTTGTGGTTATGCAATCCTTATATACATCTGCACTACAGGGAACATAGGCAAATAACTTGGATTAATAATCCTGAACTGTTTAGCTCTTCATGTGTCCAGGAAAAACAAATCCTTTTGCACCATTCCTAACTGAGATAAAATCAGTATGCACAGAAGGGATTGAACCAGGGTCAAAATAAAATAAAACTTCTTTCAGGTTTCTTAGTGAGATATTCTTGAGGGCTACTTTTTCATCCTACTTACTTGCTTATTCAATAATCCAGTCACTTTGTAACAATACCTTCTGTATTTGTGTTGACATATGAGGTTTTGGACTCACACAGAGCAGCGTTAGAAGAATTCATCAATATCCTCAATTATTATCAACCCTCCATTAAATCACACACATAAACACCAATTGTTTACACATCACAATATTTAAATTGACACAAGAAAACACGTGTTTGTTAGTAGCATGTCTTATTTTCAAAATAAATGACATACACTTCCACACATAAAAAGCCATCACCTCAAACTCATCTTCTACAGACTGATGATGTCACAGCTATTGCATTTTCATCACATACACACAAAACTGGAATATTTTAACCAGGCAGTATCTACCCTTTTTACTGCATCTTATTTAATAGTAACAATTAACATAGTGTTCACTAAATAGCATCTACAACATCTTCCCCCATATATTAGCTCATGAATGTATGTAGCCTAAAGCTAGAAACCCCTCATTCATTTGCACAGCATTTATTACCACAGTGATTTCTAACTTTCTTGGCTCCTGATAACAGCACCTAGCAACAGTGGAGGTGTCAAGTGAAGTGGAGGTGAGGAACAACTGGGTATCAACAGCCCCCAGGTGGAAACTAACACTGTACCTTTTAAAGCTGTTACCAAGAGATAGCATTTAGATCAGAGATTGGAGGGGGCCAAGGACAAATCCTTAGGGGGACACTAGAAACAGTGGTATGGGAAGGAAAGCCACTGCAAGTGACTCTCTGAGAGATAGTAAGAACTGCCGATGCTGGAGCCAGAGATAACACAGCATGGAGCTGGAGGAGCACAGTGGACCATATCACATTTCTCAGTGACTGCCTCCAGCTCAGACGCACCTCACGTGGATTCCAACTGAAGTTTCAACCCTCATGCTTTGAATCCTCCCAGGATCACAGATATCTCCGTGATGTTCAACCTTCCATGGACAGCTGCTCTCGCCGCATCCTGAGTCTCTCTCCAACAGCATCGCATCATGCTGGCTCAGGGTTGCACCACTCCGCAGTTCCACTTCATCCTCCGGCTCATTCGCCATGCTAATCAGAAACATTTTCTTTTCCTTTCAGGCATCAAGGCCCACAAGATTTAACAACTCAGAGACAGCCATGGCTCACTGGAACCTTCCTACTCTACCCTTCCCTTTAACTCCATCCCCTCCCCCAACACCACCTCCTGTCGGGTATTCACCATCCCTCCTAACCTTCCACTCTCTGATGCTGAACGTTCCATACTCAGCAAAGGCCTCAGCTTTATTTCTCTGCGTTCCCGTCTTAATGAATTTTGGGCACAACATGACATCGAACTCTTCTTTCGCCATTTTTGTCTCTGTGCTCACTTCTTTGGACAAGAGTCCTCTCCCCGTCCCACAGACCCCTTCGCCCATTTCCAACACTTTCCCTCCACCTGGATCCCACCCTCTGGCCTTTTGCCTGCACTTGATCTGTTTATTCAGAACTGTTGAAGTGACATTGGTCGCCTCAAATTTCTCTGGCCCCATCACTCAATCCAACCTGTATTCATTCGAACTGACTGCACTCCATGTGCTAAGATCCAACCCTGACTTTGTTATTAAGCCTGCCGATAAGAGTGGTGTTGTTATAGTCTGGCATACTGACTTCTACATTGCAGAGGCTGAGAGCCAGCTCTCAGATACCTCCTCCTATCTCCCCGAGACCATGACCCCACCATGGCACATCAGGCCATTGTATCAACCATGATAACTGACCTAATTTCATCTGGTAATCTCCACCCCAACCCCCTCCCCACCAACTCCACCACCCCCCAACCCCCTCCACCGCCACCCCACTGCCTCCAAGCTGATAGTCCCCCAATCCTGCCCCGCTCGCTTCTACCTGCTTCCAAAAATCCACAAACAGGATTGCCCGGGCAGACCCATTGCTCCAGCTTGTTCCTGCCCTACTTCCTAGTCTTCATCTCTTCCAACTTTGACTCAGTCTTTTCTCTCCCCTGGTCCTGACCCTGCCCATGTACATCCGTGATTCCTCTGACACTTTACGCCAGTTTCAGAGTTTCCAGTTTGCAGGCTCCAGCCACCTCCTCTTTAGCATGGACATCCATTCCCCAACCAGGATGGTCTCAGGGCTCTCCACTTCTTCCCGGAGCAAAGGCCTGAACGGATCCCATCCACAAACACCCTCCTCTGCTTGGCTGAGCTTGTTCTCACCCTCAAAAACTTCTCTTCTAACTCATTTTCTTCAGGTGAGAGGGGTGGCCATGGGTACCTGCATGGCCCCTAGTTATGCCTTTCTCTTCATGGGATATGTGGAACGTTCCTTGTTACGGTCCTATTCCAGCCCCCACCCCAAATCTTTCTCTGATATATCGATTATATTATCCGTACTGCTTCCCTCTCTCATCTGGAATTGGAAAGTTCATCGATTTCCAATTTCCACCCTGCTCTCACTTTCACCTAGTCTATCTCTGATCATCCCTATCCCTCCTCGGTATCTCTGTTTCCATTTCTGGAAGTAGATGGACCGCTAATATTCACTATAAACCCACCAACTCCCACAGCTACCCTGGACTATGTATCCTTGCACCCTGCTTCCTGTAAAGACTCATTCCATTCTCTCAGTTCCTCCGTTTCCATCACATATTTTCAGATGAGGCCAACTTCAACAAGGGAGCCTCTGAAATGTCCACCTTCTTCCTCAACCGAGGATTCCCCAGCACTGTGGTCGACAGGGCCCTCAACAGGGTCAGACCCATCTCCTGCACATCCGTCATCACTCCTTCTCTTCCCTCCCGCAACAGCAATAGGGTTCCCCCTTGTCCTTGCCTACAATCCCACCAGCATCCACATCGATAAGATCATCAGCCGCCATTTCCACCACCTCCAGTAAGATGCCACCATCAGACACATACACCCCTCCCCTCCCTTGTCCGCCTTGGGCAGGGACCGTTCCCTTGGGGATACCCTAGTCCAATCCTACTTCAATCCCAGCACTTACCCAAAGCCCCATGGCACCTTCTTCTGAAACCATCAAAGGTGTAATACCTGCCCATTTACCTCCTCCCTCCTCAGTATCCAGGGCACCAACCATACCTTCCAGGTGAAGGAACACTTTACCTGCACTTCCCACAATCTAGTCTACTGCATTCGCTGCTCAAAATGTGGTCTCCTCTACATTGGGGAAACAAAGCATAGACTGGATGACTGCTTCACAGAACATCCACGTTCTGGCAGCAAAAAAGACCCTGAGCTTCCAGTTTCCTGCCACTTTAACACACCCCCTGTGACCTGGCCAACGTCTCTGTCTCACACTTGCTGCTGTGTTCCAGCAAAACTCAGCACAGGTTAGAAGAACAACACCTCATTTTCTGCTTGGGGGCCCTGCAGCCCTCCGGACTCACTATCGAGTTCAATAATTTTAGGGCCTAAACTCTCCCATGTCCTAGCCCCCTGCCCCACACACCAGGTCTTGTTATCACATGGCCTGCCATTACACACTACCTATTGTTAGTCACCTATAGTCTCCATTAACAGCTATTCACCCTCCTAGCCAGATTGTTATAAACTCCTTTGTCTGTCCAACTGCTATTCTGTCTCTTTGGGCTCTATTCCCACCTATCGTTTACTCCTTACTCCGTCCCTCTCCCTATCTTCTGCATATAAACCAGCATTTTCCTAACTACCATCAGTTCTGAGGAAGGGTCACCAAGCCGAACGGTTAACTCTTGAAAGATGCTACCAGACCTGCTGAGCTTTTCCAGATACTGAGATAATAGTTCACCTTAAGTTCACCTTAAGTTCTCTCTGTCTCCATCTCTGGCAACCACCTGGAAACCAATATCCATTTCAAGCCTACTGACTCCCACAGCTACCTAGAATAAACCTCCTCTCACCCACCTTCCTGCAAAAATGCCATCCCCTATTCCCAATTCCTTCGCCTCCGCCGCATCTGCTCCCAGGATGAGGCATTCCACTCCCGAACGTCTCAGATGTCCTCGTTTTTCAAGGACCGCAACTTCCCCGACTCAGTGGTTGAGAATGCCCTCGACCGGGTCTCCCGCATTTTCCGCAACTCATCCCTCACACACCCTCCTCGCAATAACAACAAAAACAGAAACCCCTTGTCCTCACGTACCACCCCACCAACCTCTGGATCCAACGCATCATCCTCTGGCACTTCTGCCATCTGCGATCTGACCCCACTACCAAAGATATTTTTCCCTCCACACCCGTATCTGCCTTCTGGAGGGACCACTCTCTCCATGACTCCCTTGTCCCCACCACACCCGGCACTTTTCACTGCAATCGCAGGAAGTGCTACACCTGCCCCTACACTTCCCCCCTCACCCCCACCCCAGGCCCCAAGAAAACCTTCCACATTAAACAGATGTTCACCTGCACATCTGCTAATGAGGTATACTGTACCCACTCTTCCCAATGTGGCCTCCTCTACATCAGGGAAACCAAGCGGAGGCTTGGAGACGGCTTTGTGGAACACCTACACTTGATTCGTGACAAATGACTGCACCTCCCAGTCGCGTACCACTTAAACTCCCCCTCCCACTCCTTGGACGACATGTCCATCCTGGGCCTCCTGCAGTGCCACAACGATGCCACCCGAAGGTTGCAGGAACAGCACCTCATATTCCGCTTGGGAATCCTGCAGCCCAATGGTATCAGTGTGGACTTCACAAGCTTCAAAATCTCCCCTCCCCCTACCGCATCCCAAAACCAGCCCAGCTTGTCCCCGCCTCCTTAACCTGTCTGTTCTTTCTCCCACCTATCCCCCCCTCCCACCTCAAGCCCCACCCCCTACCTACGAGCCTCATCCCCGCCCCCTTGACCTGTCCGTCTTCCCTGGACTGACCAAACCCCTCCCTAACTCCCCACCTACACTCACCTTTACTGGCTCCATCCCTGCCTCTTTGACCTGTCCGTCTCCTCTCCACCTATCTGCTCCTTTATCTATTTTCCATCCGCCTCCCCCTCTCTCTCTATTTATTTCAGAATCTCCTTCCCCTCCTCCATTTCGGAAGAAGGTTCTCGACTCGAAACGTCAGCCTTCCTGCTCCTCTGATGCTGCTTGGCCTGCTGTGTTCATCCAGCTCTACATCTTGTTATTTCTTTTTCCAGATACTTCTATTTTTGTTAGCTAATGAGTATCTGGTGTAGATTCTGGATTACTAGGCTGACTCTATCTATTTACTGAGATATGTTTTTGACCTGCAGTATCGAGAAAGCTCACAGTAGTTTATTAGATGCTGAGGATGACACTCTGGTTTACCAATGGGATCACTGCCAAAGTAATGTCTAGATACTGGATCTTGGACATCTCCACAAAGCTTCTGGCTCTCTCGAAACATTCACGTCCTTATCTATAAAACCGAAGCTTGTTTAAAAATGAGCAGGTGTTTCTCTACCATTTCTTCTGTCAGCAAACTGTTTCACACAATCGTGTAGAATCCCTTTCTGTAACATTCTCATTGAAGTTATCTCTTTAAATATGTTGGCTAAAACAACTTTGTTAAAGTAATACTCATAGTAATTCTGTATGAACATATCCCACTGTGCCACAGGAACAGATGAAATCCCTCTGAGTTTACTTATAAACTGTGCTCCCAACATGTTAATTGAACAAGCCTGTCTCCACAGCCTAACTAATTGTAAGTTGGAGGATGGGCCATTCTAAAATGCTGTAAGCATGCATTTTGCAATGTATTGTATGTTCCTGAAGTAAGTTTTTGTCATTTAAGGGCCTCAAAATCTAATTGCTGTAAATAAGATCTCATAGTTAATTAGATCGCCTTCCCTGAAGTCACAAGTGTTTCTTTCATTTTTGTTTTCTAGAGATTGATGGTATTGATCAGAAAGTTTGATGTGCAACGTGTGGCCTGTATAAATATATGTGCACAAACATAACTCACTTTGCTTGCATAGCCATTGCCCCTGACAATAACAATGTTCCACAATAAATAGTTAAGTAATGAGAAGGACAGATTTAATAACACCAGGAGAGTTTGGACAATGCAGATTAATTATGGCCAATAATACCAATAAAAGGCTTCGATTTCATTTTGGACATAGATGCTGGGACAGATAAGTGACATGGTGTTAGATTACATTACTTTTTATATTATAAAGCTGTTCTAAACTGAATAAATTTTATGTTTAACAATACTTAAATAACTTAGTTAAGCAGACCGAGTTTGCATTGTTAACGAATTGTATTCAAGTTTAAAGGACGTTCAATGCAAATGCTCTCAGAGAAACTGAAGGCCAAAATATTTCTCCCATATTTTCACAGCCTAATCTGCTAAACTAATATGTCTTGCCCAGACTGAACCTTGCTTCCTTCTCAGAGAAACTCGTTCAGCCCTTTGTTCAACCTGAATCAATGCAATATGCTCCTAGCACCCAATTCCTAAGTTCAACGCGGAGGGCCAGGTTTTGGAAATTTGAAATGAAGAGCAAACTTTGTTAGAAGATTAATAAAAGCGGCTGAGGACAAAAAAAGCACAACATGAATCAAAAGGAGGAAAAATTAGAAAGAAGGAACCAACAAAGCAAATTCAGAAGTTTGAGGAGAAAGACAATACAGGAGGGTAGGAACAAAGTGCGAGACAGCCAAACAGGAAGACAGGATTACCAAAACACAAATGAACAAACTTTATAAGAACCTTGCAAAAGAAATAAGAAGTGTACAGAAAGATAAGGAGGCAGGTTGATTATGCTATGGAATGAAGAAAACAGATGGATAAAAGTGGCAAGAATGGATAGTACTTCAGAACCATTTAAAGATGAAAGGAATAGTTAGTCCATCACAGGCTGTTCTTTGCAATACAGTCAATAACTCTACACTCAGCGTGTCAGTAAGCAGTTATCTAGAGACTGCAAATATCTCAGGAATAGTGAATGCAAGCTCTCCATCACCCTCACCTCTAACCTGTCCCTCCCTCACTAATGGATTTCCTGACTAATAGGAGTATAATTTTGCTAACATGAATGGTTTCACTCATAATCATAAACAGAATATGCCAAAGCTAAAAATGTACTTTATAAAATGCCACATTTCGGCATCAAAACTCCTTTAAACATAATGTTAACCATACATCCCACCCATCTCCCATCCTCTACCCAACGCCCACCATAAGTACGCATCCACCCCTCTTCTGCTCCCAAGGGCATCTTAAATTACAGTTAAAGGTTTCAAAGGCTATTACTCACCCACAGAGGAAATATCTGTGAAATGATCTTCTCCCTCTTCAGCATTAATCAGGTCATTCTTACTCTTTTTCGTTGTTGCTCTTTTTAAAACTGTAAACAACCAAGTGTTACTGCATTATCAATCTGTCTAACACCATCTTAACCTTACAAAATTCTTAATCTTCATCTCAAGATTCTTTCTAAATCAGAGATTAGTACAGCATTGGAGTTTCCAATTCAGGGTTAATTGTCAGTCTATTGAATCAGAGATAG
>NC_063359.1:15748381-15754812 GCF_021869965.1 Rhincodon typus | reverse complement strand
ACGTCAGCCTTCCTGCTCCTCTGATGCTGCTTGGCCTGCTGTGTTCATCCAGCTCTACACCTTGTTATCTGCAAAAATTGCAGGTGGCCTCACTACTGCCTGATTGGCTCACAGTTCAATAGAGCCTCCTACCCCATTCCTGTGGTGTTAGTCCTTGGCCAGCCAGCAGAGAAAAAAAACCTTGATGCTTCAGCTACATTCTGGCCAACATCTCATTATATTTAATTGGTAAGTGATTAATCATAAGTTTTTACTTACACTTGTTAGCAGCCACAGAAATACAAACCACTTGTTAGCAGCCAAAGAAATACAAACAGACAATAAAGGGGCCCTCTTGTAGTGCAATGGTAGTGTCCCTGCCCTGGACCAGGGAGGCCCAGGTTCAAGTCCCACCTGCTCTAGAGGTGTATAATAGCATCTCTGAACAGGTTGATTAGGAAAAATAGGTTAATTAAAAAAAAGTACAAACGGATGATAAGGGGGCCTTCTTGTGGCACAGAGGTAGTGTCCCTACCCCTGAACTGAGAGACCTAGTTCATGTTCCACCTGCTCCAGAGGTGTGTAATAATATCTCTGAACAGCTTAATTAAAAAAAAGGATAAATAAAAAAGAATACAAACAGAAGATGCATAGGAACAAAATGCTGAATGTGGGGAGGCAGGAGCAATACTATCTATTTAGAATAAATCCGATCTTGACCTTCCCTTGGAGAAATCTACAGTGGAAAAAATTCAATGAAGGAAATAGATAATAGTGTGAAGGGAGATGTAAATAATACAGATATGTATTTGCTAAATAGCAATTGCACCTCTGAGTCTGAGTGCAATTCCAGAAATTGGAGTACTCAATCTACCCTAATACTTCAGTACAATACTCACAGAGTGCTAGTGGGGTGTTAAACTAAGGCCGTGTCTATCTCATCAAATGAACATAAATGTTTCCATGGCTTAACTGAAAGAAGAGAAGGGGTGTCCTGGCCAAAATTAATCCCTCAATGTCACTACAAAAGGACTGATTAACTGGGCATTTATCTAAATTTTGCTTGTGAGCGATTGTCATTTAAAGTTGGCTGCTGTGCTTGCCCAAAAAACAGCAGCGGCTGCATTAATGAATTACTTCATTAGCTTTGAATTGATTTACATGCTTTGAGGGTGCAAAACAAGCTTTATTTGAGTATTATTTGTTTAATTTACTGACTGAAATTTTCTTTTAGGAACTGAGGCCACATCCCAGTGACTAGAAATTGCAGTCTCAAAGGGAACTGAATATATTTATCCCGTGCTTTCTGCATTCCAGAGCAAATGTTATGCAGACAACCTGTCTACAAAATCTTACAAATTACATTGAAGGTGTGTAAATAGGAGCTGACTCATACCCCATTAGCAAAGTATCCCAACAATCCCCTAGATACTCAAATGAGTAGGAACAAATCATTAGACGTAATCACTTGGACAATTCTGGCAATGAAATGACCCCAGATTTAATTTTATGATCTAAGCCAGGTGCCTGGAATCCAGCAGACCATTTTGAGTCACTGGGCAGTTGGCGAGAGAAGTTCATATGACAAGCCAGCTAAATCCCTGCATGTTTAAGCAGTTGGTTTTTCTGCAGGCAAAGAGACACAAACGCACAAGATACTGAAGAAGCAAGACCTTGAATGGTTTCCCTTTCTGCCTTTTGCTCTTTCCATCCACCTTGTAGGCAATGTTCCCTCTCAGCTGTGTGACTGTGTGTGAGCATAGCCACAGCAATTGGTGTCAGCAGGCTGCAACAATACTACAGTTTTTAGAGGTGTATTTTGTTCTGCGGTAACAAGCTATCTCCTCCAAGCCATTAAGATAGACAGCTTGTGAGGCCCTGTGTTTTTTTAAAAGTTGGAACAATAGAAACAGCATGAATGTGCAGAGTCAGGCTCCCACAGAACCAGGGTTTTAGTTTAGCTTTCAGCAGTTGATGGGGTTTTGAAGCTGGTTGTGGAAGCTGCTACATCTCTCTCTCTTTTACAGCTAAAAACTTCAGTTCTCTTCCTGCTGCTGGAATTGCATGTTAGTCAATCTGTTTTACTGACTGTCTTTTCCAAGGGTGTGTTTATGGGATGTTACTATATTGGAACAGTTACTGTTTAGTGGTTAAATAATCATTATTATGTTAAGTTTTCCAATAATTTAAAGTTATACCAATTCTTCTTTCTTTTGTTTGTATTTTAACTGGGGTGGATGGGGGCCGTTAAGAATAAAGTGTGTTTTGCTTAAAGCCAAGTAGTATGACCAATCGAATTACATATGGAACACAGCACCTTACCCTTGCCTTTAAATAAGATAAAAGTTAGGGTTTAGGCTATCTCCGTGATATATTTGCAGGAGGTTTGGTCTGGTCCATAACAACACAGCTCGTGGTTTTGCCTTCCTGTTCCAGAAGTTGCTATCACACAGGAACCCCAGAGGCCTGCACAGCCAGTAAGAAAATGAGAGGAAACGTTGCTTGTAAATTTGAGTCCTGTCTCTGCTGTTTGACTATCCGTGTGCCAAAGTCAAAGAGCAAGGAACCAACCGAGCAGCTCCTGTCTCTAGAAGGAAGAATAAATCAATCATCAATATCTTCATTGCCTTAATGAGCTCCAGAAAGAGTTCTGCCTGAAGCTAACTGAGTCACCAGCATTCAACAGCTGTACACCTTTTAACTTGACTGGATTTCACCCTCGAATTTGTACTTACTCGTTTGTTTAAGCCTTAGATTTTGTGTGTGTATGGATGTTGTAGTTTTGTTTTTATTTTACTTAGTTGAGTGAAGCACAACAAAACCTATTTTCTCTTTAAAATAACTCTCAGAAATCTTTTTGTCTGTTGGAGACAGAAAGGACTGCAGACGCTGGCAGCTAGAGTCAAAAAATATTGAGCTGGAAAAGCACAGCAAGGTCAGACAGCATCCGAGAAACAGGAAAGTCAACATTTCAGGTTGGAACCCCTCTTCAGGACTGGGTGGGGGAGGAAGCCCAGAAATAAATAGAGGGAGCGGGGGTAGGTGGTATGGAGATGGTTGATGGAGGTAGGGGGTTATTGTGGTTGGTCAGTGGGAAGAGTGGAGCGGATAGATGAGTCAGAAGATAGACAGATGGGAGGGGAGGAGAGATTTTGAAGCTGGTAATGTCAATTTTTAGGCCTTTGGGCTGTAAGCTCCCAAGGCGAAATATGAGATGTTGTTCCCCCGGTTTGCATTTGGCCTCACTCTGACAGTGGAGGAAGCCAAGGGTGGATATGTCACCGGGAGAGTGGGAGGGGGAGTTAAAGTGGAATGCAACCAGAAGGTTGCACTGGTTAGTGCATGCAGAGCGCAGATGCTCTGCAAACTGGTCCCCAAGTTTGCGTTTGGTCTCCCTGATATAGAGGAGACCACATCGGGAGCAATAGATACGGTAGATGAGGTTTGGTGAAATGCAGGTGATCTCTGCCAAATTTGGAAGGATTGTTTGGGGCCTTGGACAGAGGTGAGAGGGGGAGGTGTAGGGGCAGGTGTAGCACCTCCTGTGGTTGCAGGGAAAGATACCAGGTGTGGTGGTGGGGTTGGTGGGGAGTGTGGAGCTGACGAGGAAGTCGCGGAGTGAAGGTCCCTGCTGAAAGCAGACAGGTGTAAGGAGGGAAATATCTTTTTGGTGATGGGGTCCGATTAGGTGGCAGAAATGTTGAAGGGTGATGTGTTGTATTCGGAGGTTGGTGGGTTGGTATGTGAGGACCAAAGGACTCTATCCTACAATCACAACATGTAAACAGTTAAAGACTCATTGAATTAGCAAACATCCTTTTTTAATGGACAGTTGCAACCAAAGAAGGAGTGGAAAAAGCAAGAAGCTATTCTGTCTCTCTTCACCTGATTGTAACACTTCATTCTAAACAAAACATTTTAATTCCTGCTTTTCCCTTTGTAAGGCCTAACCACCAAGACTACACATTGTGTTTCTCTCTTATTGCTGGGCAGTACAATAATCTGGTAGAGCAGATCAGCTATCCTGCAGCACCTATCAACATAATGTCATGTATTATTAATGTGCTGACTTTCTCCGGGGTGATAGTCATGAAACAAAAGTCAGCAGATTTGAACATCAGTTGTGGCTGGATTTCAGATTTCCGCTTTCTTGGGTTGAGATTTCAATAGCTGTCATTGGACCTTTTGAGCCAAAAAAAGTAATGAAACATAATTATGTCAATATAAAAGTGATTACTATCTGATTAGACTAGTATGTGTCCTGTTTAACTTAATCCTTTCTAGCTATATCAAGTCTAGAAAGCACTAAAAGTGATTATAATTACATTAAAGATATTGTTTGCGTGCCTGATAATTCTATTTGACACGTCAAAGAAGAGAACACGATTAATTGATAAAAGTACCATTTGTAAATCTGTGGTAGTCTGTTTTACAGGAGCAATTACTCGACATCAATATGGGTCTACTTAGTTCCTTCTCACAGCACAAAGTTTAAATACAAACTAAAAACTACCACTGCAATTGTAAAAAACAGTTTGACTGCAAAGATTAATCCATATTATCCTTGCCACTAGAAAGCAATCATATTAACAATGATGTGAAAACTCTGCAAGGTATTTTTGCCTGTAACAGTGTCTTAGAAAGCAGACCTTCAAGAATGCCAAGAATCATATAGAACAAAGGACGCCATTCACACAGCGGCCTAATTAGTCTCCCCCTATTGCTTTCTTTTATTACAGTCTTTCTAATTGTCCATTTCAAATATTTTTTCAATTCACTTTTTTGTTACTATTGAATCCGTCTTCCACAAATTTTCAGACAGCACAATCCAGGTTATTGCTCATTACAAGGAAAAGTTCTGATTTCCTAATTCTTTATTTTGTAAACTAACCTACATCTTTTTTCCCTTTGATTACCATCTTTCCTGCCTGTGGAAACAGTTTATCAAAACCCCTCAAAAATATGAAAACTTCAACTTAATTTGTGCATAATTTCCTCCGCTCCAAAGTGAACAATTCCAGCTTCTCTCATCAATCCACACAATAGAAATTCCTCATCTCAGTTGTTTGCAGAAGACAGTAAAACGTTTTTGCGTGCTCACCAGGACCTTGGTACCCTACCTAAAGTGTGGCTGCAGAACTTAATATGCCCCAACAGCAGAAGCCTAAATTGTGATCTATACATGTTTAACATGAACACTTCCCTATTATACGTTTACACTTTATTTATAATGCAAAAGACCCTGTGGATCGAAGCATTTAGGGTCTGAGCCACAGGCAAGATTCATGACAAAATTGGGTACAAAGTCCAGCTAGGCCTGTTGTGACATTGGGAGTATCTTGCTGCATCTTTTAAGCATTTGCTGAGCAGCATGGTTGAGTTTCTCGCTGGGCAGCAGCAAACTAAGGGAGTTGCTAAATAAAGGAGATGGCAGCTTGTTAAATGTTGTACTTGAACACAAATCACCACGCTAGTATTCGACTTCCTATCTTATCAAACCAGCAAATAAAGTTAGATACCAAGAACCTATAGGTGTAAGGTTGGAAAAGCACAGCAGGTCAGACAGCATCAGTGGAGCAGGAAAGCCAACGTTTTGGGCCAAAACTCTTCTTCAGGATGGTTTCGGCCTGAAACCTTGACTTTCCTCCTCTTCTGATGCTGTCTGACCTGCTGTACTTTTCTAGCCTCACACCTATAGACTCTGGCTTCCAGCATCTGCAGTCCTTATTGCCTCTTAGATGTCAAGAAGTCTGGACCTGGGTCTCAGAGTGGGTACCTAGTGGCATCAGCCCACCTCTAGCTGCAGCCATCCTCCAACATCTCAAGGCACATTACACAAACATCAGACAGACATAATCCACTTCCATGAACACTGGCATGTGCTAGCCTCTAAGAATACTCATACCACATCCCTGATCCACTGATGTTATGCTTCTGCAGTTAATGCTATACCTTTGGCTGCACTAACTACTATCTTGTGATGCCGTAACAAGGACACTGTGTGCTCAGGGACACACATTCAGCTCATGGACTGCACCAGGCTACATCTTAGCACTGTTCACTTGCTCTCATAGTGTTCACTCACTCTGAGCCTACCTGGATGCTCACACCATCCCTGCCTTGCATTGCCTAGCTTTCTTGCACCTTGCCCTCTCAGCCAGAGAAACCAGGCTCCACAGTGGTCGAAAACACCCTCGACTGAATCTCTTGCATTTCCCACAAATCATCCCTCACACCCCGTCCCCGCAATAACAACCAAAACAGAATCCCCCTCATCCTCACGTACCACCCCACCAACCTCCGGATCCAACGCATCATCCTCCGACACTTCCGCCACCTGCAATCTGACCCTACCACCAAAGACATTTTTTCCCACCCCACCCTTATCTGCCTTCCGGAGGGACCACCCTCTCTGTGACTCCCTTGTCCGCTCCACACTCCCCACCAGCCCC
>NC_063359.1:15737143-15747881 GCF_021869965.1 Rhincodon typus | reverse complement strand
TGTGGGAGACACGGTTGAGGGCGTTCTCGACAACCGAGGCGGGGAAGTTACGGTCCTTGAAAAACGAGGACAACTGAGATGTACGGGAGTGGAATGCCTCATCCTGGGAGCAGATGCGGCGGAGGTGAAGGAATTGGGAATAGGGGATAGCATTCACAAGGTTCAAAATCTCCCCTCCCCCTACCGCATCCCAAAACCAGTCCAGCTCGTCCCTGCATCCCTAACCTGTTCTTCCTCCCACCTATCCTCTCCTCCCACCCCAAGCCACACCTCCATCTCCTACCGACCAACCTCATCCCGGCCCCTTGACCTGTCCGTCCTCCCTGGACTGACCTATCCCCTTCCTAACTCCCTACCTACACTCACCTTTACTGGCTCCATCCCTGCCTCTTCGACCTGTTTGTTTCCTCTCCACCTATCCTCTCCTCTATCCCTCTTCTATCCGCCTCCCACTCTCTCCCTATTTATTTCAGAACCCCCTTCCCCTCCCCCTTTTCTGATGAAGGGTCTAGGCCTGAAACGTCAGCCTCTCTGCTCCTATGATGCTGCTTGGCCTGCTGTGTTCATCCAGCCCTGCATCTTGTTGTCTTAATTGTCAGTCTAGCAGTTAATTGAGGCAAATAAATCATGTTAAATGTTGATACCAGTCACCCTCTATAGTTCAGCATTGCTAACTGGAGGAGCAGTTCTCCTGTTTATCTTATTCACTTATTCATTATTAGAGACTAAATCTAGTTCTTGTCAATTGCATTCAGAGCTGCCTGTAAAAGCTTTCCAACAATTTTATACATTTCTCTATTCCTATACAGACTGCCGGCCCATTTAGTTTTTAGATCAGTCTAGGACCTTTAGTCTTGCTTTCAACAAAGCCAATAATTTTTCATGCAGTAAATAAAGATTACAAGTGGTGATAATCATACATTTTTGCTGAAGATCCCTTTGAGTTCACAGAATGCAGTAATAATACAATTCTATTCTTCACCTTTACTTTCCCTATATTCAAAACTCGAAGGCTGACTGTGAAGATGAAGTGCTTAAATCAATACAAAGTCTCAGTTCTCAAAACACAGAGTTGGGTGGCTTGTGTAATTAGGTCTCAAGTGGTGAGATCCATGCAAAGGGGTAGATTTCAAGATGAAACAAACAAAAAAACAAATCCTGGGTTAATGGCCTTCTCTTACATTTTAGAGCCCAAGCTTTTGGAATAATGCTGCTGGACCATATGAATTGTTCGTGTATTGTACATCTGTTTTATTAATTCATGACATTTCTCTCACATTTTTAGGAATTATAACAAAACAAATATTTCACCACCCTCTCACACCGAAATTATTCAAGTTGTTGCCCTTCAGCTGAACAGAATGTGTGATTCCCTTGTAATGTAGAATGATTATTTGCCCCTAGTGACAATAAATGTTTTATATATGCACACACAAGTTCAAATTTGCATTACCAGAACTGCATTGTTAATAAGAATGGTAATATTCTTGAATAACATGAATTAATCTTCATCTCTGCCTTCCCCAGAGCACTAGTCTAATATTGGCAGCTTCAGCTGAAATAAAATCATGACTGGAAGATTATATCAGAAGAATTATGGTTATTTGCTTTTAACAAATCTCCTCAGAGTGGCAGTACTGTTCTGGATGTTGCACTGATGCGGGATACTCATATGTCAATGCAGCTGACCTCAAGTCAAGTTGCAAATTACAGTTTAAGCTTAAGGGACGTAATGAGCATTTTGCTATTAAAGTACCCGTAATTGCTGTCAGCAGTCATTGATCAAATATAAGTGCCATGGTTTCTTGGTGGTTTTGTTAATAATGCCATACAGAATGGACCAGACTGACCCTGGAAGTCTCAGGCTTGATCCCTGGTCATGTTATGTGAGCTGATATTGACAAAAGTGGCAGAAAGAGCTCCAAAATTTGTGTCAGTGCCAGGCAAATGAAACTGAATTAGAAAATACTCCCAACTCTGATTGCTATCCAGTCATTCTGCTGTAAAGTACGTGCTTAGACTTTGAGGAGTAGGATCAACTTGTGATACCAACTAACACCTCCCCCCAACCCAACATCCCAACCAACAGTCAACCCTGAAATGTATCATCTAGTATCACAGCTAAACATTGACTGTTTGACACAATGCTGTTAGAAGTATGCCACAGTAAGTCTACACATGTTAGCGACAAATGAAATTCCAGGTCTCTAGTAGCAAAATGTTTCATGTTATTGGCAAAGATTAGTTTTGAATGACAAATATCTGCAGGAGGTTTTATGTACAGAACATTTATATTAAAATAGTGGCTGCTTAAGACTTAAATAATCTAGAATCCTTTGAACAACGTTAAAACCACTCTCTTTATTCATCATGCTGCAATTAACAGAATATACACTTACCATCCAAAGCACACTTATCTTCTGCATTCTTGTCCTCTTCTGCCAACATGACCTCCTCTAAAACAAGATACAAGAAAGAAGGCTGAAACATGCAATATTTTTACTGTCAGTGTGACCAACAGAGAGCTACCCAGTCAATGAAGTGAATCCACAAGTGGTTTTATATGTTCCCGCCCTTCACTGTGGTTCTGATTCATGTGGCTGAATATAACTAGAAACCAATTAAACAACTATTGTGCTTAAAATTATGGCATTCAGTTTAATAAATGAAGTAGACACTTTCTATCTGTTCCCAGTGTACATTGATATCAATACTGTTTGAGCTCTTCTCTATCCTTATTGTGATTTTTACACATTTTTCAACATAAATTTCAATGTGCTGAATAGCTAGGCAGAACTTCAAACATGCCTAATACTCATAGTTTAGGCAAACTCTGTATTTTGAGTTACCGTTCCCAAAAATTCCATCAACCGCGTACATGTATCTTTGCTACAACACATGATTTGTGAACGTGAATTGGCTGTAATGCGACTTATGAGTAGTGGACACTTTGGATAATGTGAACTTTCTACGGTACAGGTATAGTGATTTTCTATAGCAATTTCCCTCTAACGCAATTTTCTGTGGCAATTTTCTATAGCACGAGGTTACACAAGAACACAACTATCGTTTCATCGGAGAAATATCAGTATCCTGGAATCTGGAACTCAAATTTAATAATGCAAATCTGGAATTCAGATAGTCCCTTGTCATGCATGTACATAGACATTATTCACAACATAATTTCAATGTACTTTGGATTAATTGTGAATTGATGGGATAGTTTGAACAACCTTTCATTCCCAGGCTTCCTATACAGCTATGTAATTAAATACTTAGGAATGAACTTTGCAATCAGCAGTGAAGCAGTAGATTTCACTACTGGCCTTGAAGAAAGCTGACCAAAAGGTCCAGTAATCTCAATAGTATACAATACTCTTTGTCCAATAACAGCCTAAATCTGGCATCAAGCGAAGGGAGTTGCTTGGAACATAACAAGTAATGCAAGCAACCAATCACAGTGAAGTATTCTCACAGACAGTAAACCAGGAAGTGATTAGCATAATTTTGAAATTAAATTTTCAGGTACTGAAACAAATTCTTAAGATTAGTTTAAGGTGATCATGAACAATTTTGAAAAGCTATGGTGTGAAAATGATGGAACCATTGGTTTGTCTAGGTCCTGTTTGATCAAATTGAGGGTTCCACTGTGATTCTTCAACTGAGCTGTATCATTAACATCCTGTCTGTGGACTGCATGTCCAATTCAGGAGGATATGTCAATGAAGGTTTTCTAATCAATGAGTTCAGAGTATGGTTTAAAATGCATTAAAGGGACATTGGGGCAGCGGGGTGCTCTCACTGCTATGGGATATGAGGCGTTGCCTCAGGTCAGCTCTCCCAAGAATGGGAGGAAGAGAACATCCTCTCCAGTCTACCACGTGTACATGGAACGTGTACATGAGGTAAACAGCAGCAGGAGGGTCTAGGCCCGAAACGTCAGCCTTCCTGCTCCTATGATGCTGCTTGGCCTGCTGTGTTCATCCAGCTCTGCACCTTGTTGTAGCAGCAGGAGTGTGATCCCTCAAACCCATAGACAGTGCACCAAGAGGATCCAGGACCCGTGAGGATGAGAAAGGCAAGTGGCAGAACACTGCCAGGTGCCAGGTCACATACTCTAACCTGCCAGTATTCTCCAGCATAGCACCATCAACACACTTATCCCTCTCTGTCCAAGGACTACCTCACATCCCGTCAAAGCAACCCACACTTACACTCACTTTCCCTCACACCCATACCTGACAGTTAGTCTCCACAACTATCCACACAAGCCATTGCTATTACTCATTACTTCCTGATTTCTCTCCCTGCAGGAAAGAAAAGCACAAAACGTGGTGAAAAACCAAGACCTGGGAGACAACCCTGCAGTGACGGGCACCTTGCCAGCCAATGTCAATGCATGTCCAACTTTTCTGCTGGGAAGCTGATCTTATTCCAGGGAGGTGCAGATGTTACCAGTGATGTGCAAAGACAGCCTGAGCCTCCTGAAGTACTGGTGTTCAGGTTTGTCAAGAGAGCTGATCCTTCAGCTTCGGAACCCATGTTGGAAACCTCATCTCTTTCGAGCTGGATCTCTGGTCCATTCTCCTTGTCTTGTGAAGTGGCGTATGGCCGTGAAGAAGGTAGACAATGCTGATATTGGTCCTGGTGCTGTTGGTGTTGGCATTGCTACTCTTCCCTCTGTACCAGAAGTGAAAAAGTTGAGCTGCCCAAGTTGCTCCCAGGCCACAAAGGCAGGCAGCAGGGAAATGCAGCTGAAAGTGAGTGAAATGCTTTCCAAGAAGTTAACAGTCATGAGTCAGCACTGAATGCATTCTCTGGGAGGGAGTGCCCTGGAGTAGCAGCCCTCACCTGACCATGAATCCACTTCCTCAATGTCCCCCTGAAACAAGGATTCCTGAAATGTCCCTGAAGAAGTTCTCACTGTTGTGCACTCACCTTGGTGACCCAAGTGAGTTCCACACATTTTGGGCATTAGTTCCTCCGGCTGTTAAATCCAGAATTTCTTGATAAAAGCACAACTACATGAGTCATTTGAAAATTGTTTATCAATCACTACAGATTTCCCTTTCACCTTCAAAGCTCAAAGGGAGCAGGATGTTGATAAGATGTTGATTTAATGCTTTTAGGAGATTTAACTCCTGGCGCAAACTCAAATCTTGCATGGTAAAGATACACAGCTGCCTTCCCCTTACCCCACTCCAGTGACAATATTTCAAAGGACACAATATATAAGCAAGACTTTAAGTCTGGGTAATACCTCAACAAAAACATTAAAAAGTAATGTCATTTAAACCTGAACAAGTTAAGATCCTTCCACGTTAGATCAATCATTATGAGTACCTTCACAAAGATCCACTGTAATCACATTGCAGCACCACAAGAACATAAATCATGAACCTCTGGGAAATACTTTTTGATGTTGAACAGATTTACTGTCAACATGTAAAGTTGTAGTGGAACTGAGAAAGACTGCCTAGAAAGAATCTGCGCTGTGACCTATCGATGCAAACGAGTCTTTGTACTCTTTATCCCCAGAACGGATTTGAACAAAGATGAGCTACTTTTAATGTTGATTTCAAGGTAAAAAGTCAATAAGTGGTAATAAGATGCTAATGAAGTATCTTTGATGATCTTTCCCCACAGACTGTGAATAAATAATACTCATGTCATCAGTGTGCTCTGTTGATTGGCTCCTTTCTGCCAGCTTTTCACTGTTACCAGTAGATTTGTTCGGTTATTGTTCTGTCCGATCAGATGACATGTCAACAGCTGATAAATTATTAATGTTCTTAACTCATAATTAAATATTTTTGGATACAATTATGTATGATTTTGGATTTTTCTCTCTGCACAAATGGGAAAACAAACACAGCAAAGAATAGGAGATAGCAGGAACTGCCGATGCTGGAGAATCTGAGATAACAAGGTATAGAGCTGGATGAACACCGCAGGCCAAGCAGTATCACAGGAGCAGGAAAGCTGATGTTTCGGGTCTGGACCCTTCTTCAAAAGATTCCCTTTAAATCTTCACATGACAGAAATCCAGCATTCTGCAGTTTGCATGCTGTAAACTTAAGGTCTCCATAACCGTGGAGCAATGGACTAATGTAACAAAAAGATTGGTCACTGAGATTCTTGCAGACAATGAGCTAGATTTTCTGAGGAGTGGTAATTACACTCAGATTGATACTCCGCTCCTCCGTTCTTACATTAAAAACAAGCTCTGCATTTGTGACACGAGATTCTAATCAGGGCTCTTTCAGAAAATTGGAGCAGTTTTTTCATAGTGCAGGATAGTCAGGGGAAGGCAAATCATGCTCTCTTTCTCACAGCAGTCAGTTGCTGTATCTTGTGATTTAAGTGTCCAGCATCAGAGGCAGGCTCTTTGACTGCTCCCGTGAAAGGATAAGTGGTAAACTTAGTGTGAGGTTAGAATGCCAGGTGGATAGGGTGCCAGGGAGCCAGGTGGGTAGGAGACCAGGTAAGTGATGGGGTGTTTAGTATAATAGGGGATAGGTGGGAGACAGTGATTCTGGCCGGGTAGTTGGGGATGGGGAAAGCAGTTCTGCGGCCAGTGCCAAGGGTTTGATTTGGGTCCTGTGAAAGAGGAATGTGTCGAGTCTTGTGATGATGTCTCAGGTCCTGGGGAGAGGGTGAGTGTTAGGTCCTGTGGGAAAAGGGTATGTATGTGGGGATCATGTCTATTCCAGCATTAGGTAAGGGGTGGGGGGAGGATGGGGTTGCCTGGTCCTGAGTGAAGAGGTGTGGTTTTGGGTCCAAGAGGGGTGAGGGATCCAGCAGTTGGGAGGTGTAAGGGATCTGAGGAAGGTGTTATTGAAGGCGTGTGAACTAAGTTAAGGTTCAGTTGAATAGTTACTGAGAAGTTAGACTAGGTTTTTAATCATCTAATACTTTCTGGTAATAATTTACAAAACTGCAGTGGAACCCTCCAAATTCTCTTGCTTAAATGGATACTTTTGGAGGGTTCCAGGCACACAGAAATTGCCGGCAGGATCTTTAATTTCCTAGACAATTCCCTCAGAGTCTGCTATAATGGAGATTCTGTATGGGACCCATGCAAAATGCCTATCTATGATACACAAACAACTACCTATTGGAAAATTCAGATGTGATCCATCCAGATGTAATGCTGTAATTTAAAATGTTGGGTGTTCAAATTTTCTCAGAGGATCAAACAGCCTGACTTAGTACTTGTCAGATTTACCTGCTATGTGAATCCAACGCAGGTATCTGTTGAATTCTTGCTCTATCTGTTGTTGTCGCCTTAATTTTAGAAATGCACGCCTGTTCTCCACCCTTTCTCGTTCTTTAGCAAACTCCCTGCAAGATAAAAAAAGATCTTTTTTCCTTGACTCGTGGCACAAAAATGAGTTATTGAGCAACACCATACATTGTAAAATGTAGTATGAGTGATAATTGTCAGTTTCAAGGTGTTCCGGCCAATTAATGACAGAAAAGTTTTGAACAAAAGTCTTTTAATGTTGGGTTAAAATTTATTTTTAAAAAATGCTGAGTCGATAAGTAGGTAAGATGCACTGTGTTAGCTTGGAGGGTGTTTCTCTAGAGTGTGCAATGATGTAATTTGTGATTTGAACTGGATCAGTCATATAAATACTGTGTTGACAAAAGTGGGTCAGAGGCTGGGAAGTCTGCTGTGAGCCTGCCCACCATCTGCAAAGCACAAGCCAGAATTTGAATGAAATACTTTCCTCCTGTCTGGTTGGTTGTAGCTTCAACAACACTCAAGATGTTCAATACCATCAGGACAAAGTAGCCCGCTTGATTAGTATGCATTCCACCACCTTCAATGCTCACTGCCCAACCACTGATTCACAGTGATAGTAGTGCGTACCATTTACAAGCCACGCTTCAACAACTCACTAACACTCCTTCAAGTTCACCTTCCAAACCCACAACTATGAACATCGAGGACAAGTGTCAGGGTTAGAAACCCCATCCCCTGCGAAGTCCCCTCCAAGTGACACACCACCCTAACTTGGAAATATATTGACTTTCATTCATTGTCACTGGGTCAAAATCCTGGCCCTCTCTCCCTAATGGGGCTGACGGTTGTGTCTGGAGCACACAGATGGTAACGGTTCAAGAAAGCAGCTCATCACCACTTCTCAAGAGGAATTAGGAATGAGCCAAAAATGCTGACCTGCATACACAACCTGTGAAGGAACAAGTAAAGGCAAGACGAATTTAAGATGTTATTTTTGTTGGCCTTTTTAAAGCCTGCCATTACTTATTTCCCTATTTATTGTGCTCGCACCGATTATCATTGCTTATTCTTCTTCAGTGAGAAAGATATTGGATCATTCTGTGCAGAGATTGCTAACAATGTTGTGCAGTCTTTTCCACATATTCCTCTGTCTAGCATTTAATTGACGTTAGCAAATGTTTCACCAAGAATCAATCGAGGTGATAGTGTAATACTGACAAGGTAATATTGAATCTCTCAAGCTATCCAGTATTTTATGTTTTTTTTAATATAATTTTATGACTGATATATAACAATAATGTTAAAATTCAGGTAACATCTAAATCTTTCGGTGAAAGCAATGTTGAGCATTATTGCTCAAAATTTTGGATGTTAACAGTAACAGCGATTTCTTTTGTAAGAACTCACTGTAAATTTTCTGCAAGTGTACCAAACAAACACTTTGAGGAGCTGCTACCTAATACAAACATGCTACTTTATTTCACATTCAGCTGGAAACAGAGACAGACTTAGCATTTTGAATCCAATATGACTATTCTTGAAGTAAAAAAGTAATGGGTTTTATAGGAAAACATGGAGCAGAGCAAGATGAACAGAAGGGAAAGATTAGAGGGTGAGGGAGATTAGATACCATTGGTTTCACAGATTAAAAGACAAAGCGAACGGTAATGGTTATAGAGAAGCTAGATGGATCCAGAATAGGTGTTAATAATGGAATATAGGTTAGCTCTGCTGAAAGCAGCACCATAAAGACAAAACACTGGTGGGGTGGGAAATCAAAATTGAGGACAAAGTTCATACTTTGAAGTTATGCAACTCAAGGTTGAATCTATAAGACTGTAAAGTACCCATGCAGAAAATGACATGCTATTCCTCCAGCTTGTGTGGACTTCCCTGCGAAACTGCAGCTGGGCCAGGACAGAAACAGGAGCACGAGGGCAAGACGGTATACCGAAATGGGAAGCGACTGAAGTGGTGGGGTCATGCTTGCAGCCTGAGTGGAAATGTTCTGCAAAGCGACGACCAATTTGAGGCTGATCTTTCTAATGTCGAGATAACCATAATGTGGGCAGTGAACATAATAGTCCAGATTGAAATTGCAGTGGGAACAAGATAACATGGCAAATGTTACAACTCTTATGATTGCAATTGGAAGATGCCATGGGAGGGGGATAAGGTGTTCAGGATGATAGAGGAGTGGACAAGGGTGTCATACAGGAGACTGTCCATCTGAATGCTGACAAGGGAGACCAAGATGTGTTTTGTGGTGGCAGTGTATAGTATGTGATGAAAAGACATCAAATAGTTGTTCCATTCATACAAATCACACAGTATCCTAGAGATAACTAAAATATTAAGTAATCCAAGAAAAATGGAGCTGAATTGAACAAATTGAAAATAATCCAATAGGAAATTGATGCATCATGAATTACACATTGATTTTTTTCTATCATTTTAAAATGTTGTAGTATTCCCTACTTGCAGAGCTTTTAGTTGAAGAATAAATGGGTGACGAAAGGAAATAATAATCATTTCTATATATGAACAAATTGAAGGTTTGGAAATGTAAGGCCAAAGCATGAAAACACCCAGGTTTTGAGAAAACAACTTATTGTATTATACTCAAAGTATTGCAGCATCAAGATGAAGACTAAAAGGCCCAAAAATTACCAAAAAACATGGCCCACATATTTCAGCACAGTATAAGAATAGAACCTCGTTTTCATTAAGTTCATTCAGGTGTGACACTGTCAAGCAGAGGGCATGAAGCAGGAATTCTGGACTTGCATTATGAGAGCATGCTGATAGATAACCTGGGAACTACGTGGATGAGATTTAATTGAAACTGAAGAGCGGAATCAGTCATTGTAAGTGTCACTGGGGGTAAGCCATGATCCAGTGGTATTATTGCTATACTATTAATCCAGAGACTCAGGTAATGTTCTGGGGACCTGGGTTCGAATCCTGTCATGGCAGATGGTGGAATTTGAATTCAATAATAATCTGGAATTCAATCCGATGATGACCACGAAACCATTGCCAATTGTTGGGGGAAAAAAAACACCATCTGGTACACTATTCTCCTTTAAGGAAAGATATCTGCCATCCTTAACTGGTCTGGCTTACATGTGACTCCAGACCCACAGCGATGTGATTGACTCTTAACCACCCTCTGGGCAATTAGGGATGGGCAATAAATACTGGTACAGCCAGTGGTGCCCATATCCATGAATGAATAAAAAAGATTTACATGAATGATAGCAGAACCGTTGTCACTGGACTAACAACCCCTTGTTGCAAAGGCTATGAATAAGATTTCCAATTACAGTGTTCTTCAAACAACTTTGCTGTTGAAATTGTTGTTATGTCATGTGTTTATTTGTTCTTCATTCCTTAAAAAGAGAAGTGCAAAAATTGCATCAGAGATAGTAGGAACTGCAGATGCTGGAGAATCTGAGATAACAAGGTGTAGAGCTGGATGAACACAGC
>NC_063359.1:15711643-15736643 GCF_021869965.1 Rhincodon typus | reverse complement strand
GCCACATTCCATGAATGCAAATTCTAAACACATCTTTAAATCCCTTCCAAAAAGCAAAGTGAGGAAGAGTATATGTTGAAATGCTCATGAAGATGATTAGCAAACAGTGCCAACTAACCATTTGACAGATAGGAGCTAGAGGCTCTGGTGTGCTGATGCTTGCAGAAGATGGACTTTTTAATTATTCTCTGACTGAAAAGTGATTTTCTATTTGAATCAGTCTCATGCCTTTTGTTTTTGCAAAGGACATTCACCTTTTTCCTTCAGACATCCACCTCCATTGCAGGTGTCATCGGAATAGCTACTTGCTCTATCAACTGAAGCCTGCATTCTAATGAGAAACTGCAACATGAAGTCAGTAACTCTAATTTCTCTTAAAAGTTCAGTCTTTTGCGATAATTTAAAGCAACACTTCATCAGGGTTTGTTTGATACCATGGATTCAGAATGCCATTGTAAAACAAGTTAGTGACCCTATTGGATGGCATGTGTGGCAAATCTGGAATTCACTACATGTTCGAACTCTTGCATCCAAAATTGCCACAATAATGCTTTGCATCATCTTTAGCACAAGAACAGCAATGGAGTGTTTAAAGACTGAAGTAGAAATGTTTTACCCTTGCACCACTCATTTGCTGCAACTATTTGAATGTTTTCAATTGATCTGTATTGCAAATGATTAAGATAGCTCAATTTTTCAGAGGTTCAATAAATACAAACTATCTTCAAACATTCATCTTTCAGAAATCAAACAATTTATCTTTTTGTGTATTTCAAGGAAAAGATGAAAGTTGAAATGAGATTTAATGTTAGCATTCTTCTTAATAAAGTGATAAACAATCATGTCTTCCAAAACCAGACGGTAAAATGTAATTATGACCTAAGATTATATTAATTATGCTATTGAAGTTTCATATGCATTTGTAAATTAGAATAATTACACATCTATTTGAAAGGAATATGCTCAATGTTTGTTCTCCAATTTTTTTGCAGTAATATTAATGTAAATTTTCTCATCATGAAAAATGCTCACAATGTTGTCCTTTGGTGGCGTTTATTGAAAAAAGAAGTTTAATTCAAATTGCAGTCAGTAAAGGGAACTAAGATGCAGGATAAAAACCGAAAGAACTATGAATGCTGTAAATCAGGAACACAAACAGAAGTTGCTGGAAAAGCTCAGCAGGTCTGGCAGCATCTGTGAAGAAGAAAAAAAAAATCACAGTTAACGTTTCAGGTCCAGTGACCCGTTCTGAGGAAGGATCACCGGACCCTACACGTTAACTCCGATTTTTTTTCTTCAGCATATACTGCCAGACCTGCTGAGCTTTTCCAGCAACTTCTGTTTTAGATGCAGGATAAATGTTTTTAATCCAGTTTATTTGTTTATAATGAACTTCTGAAAAATATTCAATCACTATTAAATTCAGATATTTCAAATGAGGACTAGATGTGACAAAGTGAAACATTATATTATGAGTGCTCCTTTTAAACGATTCATTGCAGTGCGAACTCCACTGCTAAATTGATGTTTCTGGTTGCTGACAATTACCGTACCCTGAATTCTTTGCTTTCACCAGAATAACTTTATCAATCTCAGCTTCCTGCGGTTGTTCAGAGCAGCACGTCTTATCAAGCTCCTCCGCCAGGGATATACCATTCGTATTTTGCTCTGGACGTTTGTGCAGTCCTTCAAGGTGCGTCTCAGAACATCATGACTAAACTGAAATGCAGCGCGAGCATAGTGAATTTAAACAGGAAGCATTAAAACCCATATAGGGGCAGCTTTAAGTTTGGATCAATAGAAGAGCTGTTTTATTGCTTAGTAATTGTATTTAACAAGGTTAATAACTTGTGTTTTTGAGTTGTACTCAACTGACGCAAGTTTTATGGTGTAATTCTGCCACCTGCTGGTTATTAGTTGTAGTTTTTATCCCTGCAACGGGACAAATGATCACTGAAGACCGCTGTCAATTGAGCAGAAAGTTTGCCACAATTTTGTATCATTGATGTTAATGTACAGAGACTGACTCTTGAGCTAGCACTTCATACTGATTCAATTAATGAGCGCAATAACAATTGGCCCTGTGAAGATCACTGTCTTAGAACAAGCGGAACAAAACTGGCAGTTCATTTAGATTATGATTTTTAAAATGTCAGTGGGCAAGATATTAGCAGGCTGGCAGATGGGTGCCAGCACTTATAGAGATTCAGCAGCTCCACCAGAAAAGGTGGGCACTGCTGAGGAAGTTCTGGGATTGAGAGGGCATCTCCAGCCCCTTGCTAAGGTTGCCAGCAAGATTTCAGTGAGCTGCTAAAATTCCTGTCACAAGGACATTGATTAGTTAAATTAGTTGTCTGCTCCTATTCATAATTCAGAATTTTTCATAGTAACAGAAATGTCTGGGAGTCACCTGATGCAGCTCTCTACATTGTTACCCCATGTCCCAGCCCATCTCCCAAGAACAGGTGCATCCTTGCCAGTGATGTAGGTGTCTGTGTCACCTTCATTAGCACATTGGAAATATTAGTGGGCAAAATCATTGGGTACCACATTCCAGAACTGATTGGGACAGTAAACAACATTAATAGGAGAATATGTCTTCAACTCAGACTAGAATCTACCTACAGTATGCATTACCTTAGCGCAACAAAACTAATGATGAAGTCACATTAACGTTGGCATTAAGTTTCTCTATTTACAATAATACATGTTAATTACAAAACTTATTGTATGCATAAATAATTGAATTATGGATAAATCCCACCATCTGTTGGACACTCGCAGATTTGGATTTGATACCCACTCAAGTAGAAACATATCTTTCAAATGAGATAACAGGCAAAATGTTAAGTTCCTCGTGCATGTTGTCATTAACTGCAACACTAAAGAAAAATAATATTTATTTACTGAGCCTGATGTTTTTGTATGTTTGCTTTTAGTCATCTGAAACAGAATGTAATCTTATTTCTGCATTGAGTAGATGAGTATTCCATTAAAAAGTGAAAAATAAAGGAACCTGACTCTGAGGGGGACAGACGAGTGGTGTAATGCACCTTTCACTAAGTGCCCACATTATACCAAGACCAAATAGAATGTTGTCTTATAGTTTTAAATAAAGTCCTGGCTGTTTTGATTTGGTTGCCAGCAAGATTTCAGTGAGCTGCTAAAATTCCTGTCACAAGAACATTGATTAGTTAAGTTGGTTGTCCTTCAATGCCTTCAAAAACATAGCTACTATGACAAAATAGGAATAAACATTTAATTGTATGTTTCTATAAAACATATGATCAAAATCACACAAAAGGAGCTGCCAGACAATTATGTCAAATTGATGCTTATTATTTTCTGAGAATTTGCTAATGTTTCATAGACTTAGATTAATTCAAATTTATTGCAGTACAGTACCTAACCAACAAATTGTTCGGTGAGCACAAATAGCAAGACCTTAAAACAAAGATGCAGAACCCTGTGCATTGTATCTAATATTCCAATAAAAATGTTAATGTTTCCTATTGTGTTGATGCTGTATAGGTTTTTTCAGAGTTGCTTACTTTGTTTCTTCTGCAGGCATTACCGTATGTCTGTCTCCTGATTGCAATGTTATTTTTCATCTATGCCATTATTGGAATGCAGGTCAGTGCAATTAATGTTGCATTAAGCTTTAATGTAGTTTATGCTGAATAAAAGACTAATTAATCACTGACACATCATGAAAATCTGAACAATGTTTATTTTCCCAGTGTCTATATTGCATAGTCATCAATTAGCAAAACAGCTTTTCAATAATTGGAGGAAATATTTAGTAAAATGTGTTTCTGGATTTGTAAATGAAATGCAAATGAATTTTAAAATTTAGAAATGTCAATCCAATTTACATTGAGCAATAACCATTTAATTTAAAGTACAAATTACTTCAATCTCTAAAAACCAAGAAATGAATATATATATATATACAGTACAAAATATTAATAAATATAACTAATACATTGGTTCATAAATATGTAAAATAACATTAATGTTTGAAATGAATAAAATACTGGAGCTCATATCTCTTTTTAGTGAGATTTAAGTTTTCAGTCTGTAGATCATAACATTTAGTTATTGGAACATGAGCTGAAAAAAGACTCATTTTGTTGAAGATTTTCATCTTATATCCATCGGGATACCAATTCAAGGGTAAAACCAACATCTATATTATAAGAGATGAGTTCTGATGGATTGGCAAGTAGACTCTGATTAGTAGAAGACACTGCCAGAGAAAATGCATCTGTTAATGCCAATTGATAGTTAACTGTCGGGCCTTGTTCAAACTTTAAAGTAGATAAGTTGAATCTGATTGGTCAGGGTATTGCCTGAGAAATGAACTAGTGAATCATAGAATCCCTACAGTGTGGAAACAGGCCCTTCGGCCCAACAAGTCCACACTGAACCTCAGAGCATCCCACCCAGACCCATTCCCCTATAACCCACCTAATCTGCACCTCCCTGAACACTACGGGCAATTTCGCATAGCCAATCCACCTAACCTGCACATCTTTGGATTGTGGGAGGAACCCGGAGCACCCAGAGAAAACCCATGCAGGATTATCTCGCAAATATTCTTCAATTGCAAAATCACACCTAGGGTTACAGACTATATTGCAAGGTTGTCAAGCATGGGCTAGTTAGGTGTAGTTAATAACTTGCTTGTTGTGAACAGCCAAAGGGACATGCTGTTTGATATAATCTGCGAGTCATTGTGATTACAGCCTATCTACCTGGCATCACGCCAACACTGAAAATCACATCACTTATTACTGTGGTGGGCAGTCTATCTTTTTGGCTTGACAACAGCATTTTGTTAGTGGTGAACACCTTTTATATTGTTACTGTATAGTAGAAGTACAGAACAGCTAGTCTTACCTGCTATTCAAACCTTTGTGATACTTAACCTTTCAAGGGTAATCTGAGGTGAACTGGGCTATTTTCAGGACCAAGAGTGACTTAGGGCCTTCTGTGAGTTTGTCCCAGGTATGCCTAATGATGGTGTTGCTATGGGATCTGCACTACAATCAGTACTCACTAACCTCCCACACCCTCTACATTTCCCAAATGTAGATGTTACATTTGCTATATTTGAACCTGCAGCTACATGTAAGAATTTTCTCAACTTAGTAGGCCCCATCCTGGACTCAAATTGATGTTTGAAGTGCAACACCAGTCAAATGAGTTCCTTTTCCTCAATGTTCTGATTGAGAAAATGACCTAGGAGGTTCTCTACTATTGTCTACCTCAAACCTACCTTCACTGGTGAATATGCACACTGGGATGTGTCTAAGGTTAGCCTTATCAGCAACATTGTAAATAGGTCCAAGCCATTTGTTCACTGTGCAAATTCGGCATTAAAATACGGTACATCAAAACTATTCTGTGGGATAATGGCTACCCAGATTAGATCATTTCTCACTGTACTTTGCATAAACTTATGAAGGCCCTAATGTGGTCTCTCTTGGTCCTAAAATTTGCCCAGTCTACCTCAGATTACTGTGTAATAGTAAGGTATCTCAAACTTTTGAGTAGCAGGTGAAGCTAGCTGTTCCAACCTGCTTCTATGCAGTCACAAATGAGTGGGTTTCACCACTAGTACACTGCTCCCATCAAGGCAGAAGGAAATTCTGCCTATCACACAAATGAGTGTGTGGTATATGATTTTCAGTGCTGTTGTGATGCCACGTATGTACGCTGTAAGACAAGTGGATCATATCAAACAGCATGTTTGTTCAGCTGTTCACTAAAACCAATGGACTAACCATATACGATGAGCTGCGTTGGCAGAATTTGCAACACAATGTGTAGCATTGGACACCATTTACTTGATCAGCCTGAGTGTGTAAGGAATTATGCCCACCCTTAACTCTGACAGTAACATACACTTGATGGTAGGGTCCTGGGGAGCACTGCTCAACAAAGACACCTTGAAGGTGGAGTCCCGTTTAGACAGTGTAGTGAAGGTGGTGTTTGGTACACTTGCCTTTGTGCATTGAATATAGGATTTGGGATGTCATGTTGCAGCTGTATAGGAGATTGGTTGGCCCACTTTTGAAATACTGCATTCAATTGTGGTCTCCTTGCTATAGAAAAGAAATTGTTAAACTTGAAAGGGTTCAGAAAAGATTTACAAGGATGTTGCCAGGATTTGAGCTTTAAAGAGAGGCTGAATAGGCTGGGACTATTTTCCCTGGAGCATCAGAGGTTGGGGGAGGGGAGGGGTTGACCTTATTGAGATTTATAAAATCATGAGGGCAATGGATAGGGTGAATTGCCAAAGATTTTTTCCCAGGGTAGGGGAGTCTAAAACTAGAAGGCGTAGGTTTAAGGTGAGAGGGAAAAACATCAAAGGGACCACATTTTCATGCAGTGGGTAGTGAGTCTATGAAACAAACTGCCCGAGGAAGTGGTAGAAGCAGGTACAATTACAACATTTAAAAGGTATCTGGATGGGTACGTGAATCGGAATGGTTTAGAGGGAAATGGGTGAAATGCTGGCAAATGATTAAGTTAAGATATCTGGTCGGCATAGACGAGTTGGACTGAAGGGTCTGTTTCAGTGCTGTATAACTTTATGACACTATGACTCCAAACAATTCAGGATTGTTAGTTGATCTCAAGTGTAAAGGAAGCTTAAAATATTTACACACAGACCCTGTCCTTTGCTACAAAAAAAAATGCACCACGCCTGTTTCAAATCACCAGTGATGGAGACTTTGATTAAACAAACCTAGACAATGCTGGAGAAACCCAGCAGGTTTGGAGGCACCTCTGGAGAGAGAAATAGAGTTACTATTTTAAGTCAAACCAAACTTGAAACATTAACTCTATTTCCACAAATGCTGCCAGACCTGTTGAGTATCTCAAGCATTCTCTGTTTGTTTAAGATTTCCAGCATCCGCTCTATGTTGCTTTCATTCGGGTGACTGGACAGGTTATTTCTCAGGTCACTGCTCCAGCTGATCAGATTCACCCTGCCTGGTTTATAATTGAAACAAAGTCTAGCTGTTAACTGTCAATCAGCATTAATGGATGTAGTCTCCATGGGAATGTCATTACTAAACAGACTCCTCTTGCCAATCAATTAGCACTGTTTTCTCATATGGTATAAATGTTGTTTTATTTATTCCTCGAGTTGGTATTCTTGCAGAATGTTCTAATGAGTCCATGGTGAAAATGTGTATTTGTTTCAGCAATTTTCAATATTGCACAGTCATCAGTAAGTGTTAGTTCCACACATCGCACTTATTGTAGGTCCCAGACATTCCAATGTCTGTCTGCAGGACCTAGACTGAAACCTTATTAAAGGTACGGAGAAAGAGTTGCAGTCTTGCTCTAGTTGGAGTCTGCATGACCATTGAGTGTCAGAGATCCAATGGCATTCTTTAAAGAATACGAAGGAGTTCTTTCTGCACCTGATTCAGCAACAATTCTGTAACTTAACTAACCTACAACTGATGCATTTAATTTGGTCAGACACTTAAGACAATTAAAATGCATTATATTAGGGAAGTTATTAATTATTTGATTAACTATGTTCCTGTTACTCATTAACCAAATTTTAAGTATGGACTAGCTCATTATAAGTGTCCTGGAACATTCTAGAACAAAGAAAGACCATTCAGCCTATCATTGTCTGTGCAGCTGAATAAACTACCCACCAATTCTAATTCCACGTTCCAGCACAGGGTTTGATGTAGGATAAAGTCTGAAAGAAAAATGTATTTGCATTTGTACAGTATCGATTTATATCCTCAGGGTGTTCCAAAGCACTTAACTTCAGACAAAAATAGGCAACCAACTTGTGCAGAGGAAGGCCCCACAAATAGCAGTGAATAAAATGATTTGTTAGAGACAAAATAACTGCAGATGCTGGAATCCAAGGTAGCCAAACAGGAGGCTGGAAGAACATAGCGAGCCAGGCAACATCTGGAGGAAAAGAACAGTCAACAGTCAAGGTATTACCCTTCTTCAGGACTGGATTTGAGGGTAGGGGAGAGCTGTTGAGAAAGAGTGAGGGGAAGGGGTGGAGGCGGAATGGTGGTGATAGGTGGACACTGGTGGTAGGTACGACTTGGTTGGTCGATGGGAGGAATGAATGCAGTTGGTGGCTGGAAGGGAGGGTCAGAAGGTAGAATGGAAGGGAGGATGTGGGGCTAGAAGGGGAGTTGGGGGATGGGTGGCAATGTTATTTGAAATTGGAGAACTCAGTGTTGAGTCCTCTGGTCTGTAGGGTGCCCAGGCAGAAGACAAGGTGTTGTTCTTCAGATTTGCGTTGCGAGTCACTGCGATGCTGGAGGAGGCTGAGGACAGACGTGTCAGAGGGGGAGTGGGACAGGGAGTTGAAATGGGTGGTGACCAGGTGGTTAGATTGGTGTTACGGGCCAGGTGAAGATTCTTGGTAAAACGGTCACCTAGCCTATGTTTGGTCTTACCGACATAGAGAAGACCACATTGGGAGCACTGGATGCAATAGACTAGGTTGGAGGAGATGTAGGTTTCGTGACCTCTCCATTTCCATTTCTGGTGACAGTTTACAGACCGACATTTACTATAAACCCACGGACTCCATATTTATCCAGATTACACCTCCTCCCACCCTGTATCCTGCAAAAACTTCATCCCATTTTCCTAATTCCTCCGTCGCATCTGCTCTGACGAGGAGATGTTCCACTGTCAAGGATCCCGGATGTGCGCCTTTTTCAAACAACGCTCTTTTCCCCCCCTCTGTCATCCAGACAGTGCTCCAACGTGCCTCCTCCATTCCCTGTTCCACAGCTCTTAACCAGCCCTCCCCTCCAAACATAATAAAGATAGGGTCCCCCTTGTCCTCACTTTCCACTCCACCAGTCTCTGCATCCAACATATCATCCTCAAACACTTCCACCAACTCCAATTAGACCCTACCATCCAGAACATCTTCCTCCCCTCTCTGCCTTCCGCAAGGACTATGCCCTTCACCATCCTTAGTTCGTGCCACACTCCCCACCAACCACTCCAACCTGTCCGCTACCTTCCCTATAACCATAAAAGATGCAACACCTGCCCACACACCACCTCCCTCATCTCCATTCAAGGCCCTAAACAGCGCTTCCAAGTGAAACAGAGCTTCACCTGCATCTCCTCCAACCTAGTTTATTGCATCCGGTGCTCCCGATGTGGTCTTCTCTACGTCGGTGTGACCAAATGTAGACTAGGTGACCATTTCGCCAAGCACCTCTGCCTGGTCTATAACGGCCAACTAACCTCCCGGTCACCGCCCATTTCAACTCCCTGCCCCACTCCTCCTCGGATATGTCCGTCCTCGGCCTCCTGCAGTGTTGCAGTGTCTCGCAACGCAAATTTGAAGAACAACATCTTACCTTCTACCCAGGCACCCTACGGCCCGGAGAACTCTATATAGAGTTCTCTAATTTCAAATAACGTTCTCACCCATTCCCCGCCTCCTCTTCCAGCCCCACCTCCTGACCCTCCCTTCCAGCCACCAACTGAATTCATGCCTCCCATCAACCAACCAGGTCGTACCTACTAGTAGTGTCCACCTATCACCACCATTCCACCTCCGCACCCCCCACACTCTTTATCTGCAGTTCCCCATACCCCCACATCCAGTCCTGAAGAAGGGTAATACCCGAAGCATTGACTGCTCCTTTCCTCCAGATGCTGCCTGGCTTGCTATGTTCTTCCAGCCTCCTGTCTGTCTAAAATGATTTGTTAAACTGTTTTAATTACAATTAGTTGAGGTGTAAATGTTGACCTGAACAGTGACTGAACTCCTGGAGTTATCTCTGCAGTCCACCTGAGAGTCTTCTCTGCAGTTCACCTGAGCAGGCAGATGGAGCTCAATTCAACAACTCCCCCATACATAATATTAGTAGAATTCCTCAATAAATTCAGAGTTATTTAGGAAGTGCTTAAATGTCTGACTTCCGCAGTAGCTCAAAAATTTCAGTAATTTTTCCCATTGCAGTGCATGTATTGAAAACATGCAAGCTTGATTTCAGTTGGGTCCATTTGCTTGATCTGTTTGCAAAACCTATCCATTGCAAAAAAAAAGTGTCAATGTTTATATCACATCCTGAAAGAAGATACCCTTTACTGAATCTGTCTAGCTGTAACTTTGTTAGTTCAGCACAACTATTAGTTCCTCCCTATTTGTCTTGAAATAGTCCAACATTATACCAGTCAGTCTCCAGATACAACCATTGGCTTTACATGTTAATCAGCAATGTCCATGGAATATTAAAATAAATCTTGTGAATGTTTTTGTTGACTCAATTTGATGTTCCATCTTTATGAGTTAAATTTTGTTATTTTTAGTTATAATAAATCTATTCAACATGATAATTGATCTATGTTTAAGGTTAAAGTTGTAATTCAAGTAACAAAGTGGAATCAGAATTTCATTATTTAAAATCAGTTCCAGTTTGTTCAGAAATCACCTCATGCTATATGATGTACTACAGTGTTTGCCACAGATTTTTGCTAACTATTGGAATATTAACAGTTATCAAAATATTATCAAAATAACAGCTACTAAAACATAAACTGCAACATTTTGTTTTTTCTTTTCAAGGTATTTGGCAACATTGCACTCGATGATGATGGTGCAATTAATCGCCACAATAACTTTAGGACTTTCTTACAAGCCCTAATGCTCTTATTCAGGTAAAATAACAGAAAACATAAGTTTTGCAATGCAAAGTGATCCAGTGCTAACACAAGTTATGACTAATGTGACAAATATTGTGACATTACAAGTTTCGGGACTGATTCCAATCAATCATTCCAAGGATGTAGGCCTCGAATTTTCGCAATGCTTTTCACAATCTAATCGTTCCCGGTCATAGTTTCAACATCTGAAAGCAAAGATAGAGTAAATATAGTAACTATTACATTGAAAATTTACATTTATTATTTCAATTTCCAAGTCCCAGAATACAAAATTTCACAAGGGCTGAAGACACTAAAACTACAAAACAATTCAGGATGTGGTGTTTTCATAGAATCCCCGATAGTCTGGAAGCAGGCCATTCAACCCATATTGGCCCTACATCCCATCCAGAGCTGCTAGCCTGCGTTTCCCTAGCCTGCACATCTCCAGACACTATTGGCAATTTAGCTTGACCAATCCACCTGACCTGCACACCTTTGGAGTGTTGAGTGAAACCAGAGGAAACCCACACAGACACGGGGAGAATGTGCAAACTCCACACAGACAGTTGCCCAAGATTGAGATTGAACCCGGGTCCCTGGCACTATGAGGCAGCAGTGGTAAACACTGAGCCACTGTGCCACCCTTTGTTTTTCAGGAATTGAAAAGCTTAAGAAGGAAATCTAGGAGAGATGGAGTTCCATAGTTTTGAATAAAAACCCAAAGTAAGGTTGGTTCAGAGGGAGGTGGGGGTAAACAGACATAGCAACAGCCCTATCCACTGGTACTGCCTCCCAGAGCAGATGTTGTTCGCTGCAGCCATTCCTGTCATGGACACTGGCTGTCTCTTATTCTGTCGTGTTGAAACAGGTGCAGCCTATGTACATGGTCTTCAGTACATTTTTGCATTAGCATATGTAGCTTGCAGTACATGTTAGCATGCTTGCTGATTCACCTCTCGGTACACTGCCTTCATCAACCCAAGTTAACCTGCCCAATTACAAGCAAATCTTGGCAGTTAACATTCAGTCATCATTAACCAGTGCATTCTCAATGGTAATGACTCTACTCATCAGACTTCACTTACCAATAAAGCAGCACTCTCCTCTCATACAGTGTAAATGTTGGCTTCCCCCTTATATTGGTATTCTTACAAACTGTCCTGATGAGTAAGAAGAAAAGTCTTGATGAGATGTTTTCTTTTCAGAATTACTCAAATTCTTTGCTACCAAATGACTGATTCTGTGTTTAATCTGCCAAGTATCCATCATTCCACAAGCCTGGCTATGCCTTTTGGAAGCTTATCACTGTCCTCCTCATAGTTCACAATACATCCAAGTTTTATCACTGTCAGATTTTGAAATTGTGTCCTGTGTCATCTGTGACTGCCCCTCATTTTGAGAATGACATCCATTCAGAATCACAGGTTTCTCACATGGATCCTCATATGCCTGAACAAGATGATTCCTTTGGACGCATGGGACGGGATTTCCAATAAGCCACTGGGAACTAGAGTGCAAGCTTCATTTCATTTTCTTTCCTTCTTTGAAGGAACTGTACCTCATCATCAAGGTATTTAGACTTGAAGTGCAGTGCAGCTTGGTCAAGTCGGTGCCATTTTGAATGATTGGTAGCAAACTCCCTCCGGGGATAACATCAGTGATTTTCAATGAGAGGTTCAGAGTACCATTTTGAAGTGTTCTTTTGCTTCCCAGCATACAAACCATTTGGGAGATGGCTGGCAAGACTCTTTCTGACCATTAGGTGTTGGTGTCCAGTCCAAAGAATCCGTTCAATGTAGAAACAGGCCAACAAGTCCACACCAACCCTCCAAACAGCATCCCACCCAGACCCATTCCCCTAGCCTCTCTCTGTCTGTAATCCTACAGCTAACGCACCTAACTTAGACATCCCTGAACACTGTGGGTAAATTAGCATGGCTAATCCACCTAACTTGCACATCTTTGGACTGTGGGAGGAAACCCATGCAGGCAATGTGCAAACTGCACACAAACAGACACCTGAGGGTGGAATCGAACCCAGGTCCCTGGTACTGTGAGGCAGCAGAGCTAACCACTGTGCCGTCCAGTCAAAGTTGATTTTGCAGGAACTTTGTCTTATGATCGTGAAGAACACTTGTGTTTGATCAATGATCAGTGGTGACTCCAAAGGATACAGTGGAGGTACAGCTGATGGAATTCCTCCCATACTCTTTTATGTATCATTTATACATATTTCAGATCCCTGCACTTCAGGAGTGTAGTGGTAGCAATTGCTGTGAGGTACTGTCTAGTACTTTTCAGCACTCTTTGTCGTCCAGATGGTACAAGCTTTGAAAAGATCATTGAAAATAAAATCTAATGCCAGTCAAAATGATTAGTGGAAGGAAAGAGTGTAAGGACATTCTCTGCAAAGATCATTGCAATGCAAATTAGGGGAAGAAAAGCAAACCAAAAGGATTATTTTAGTCTTTGAAGATATGAACTGTGCAGTTAAGATTGCAGTGTGAGCTGGGAAATCACGTCAGTTGAGAAAGATAATCTTGGCAGGGGGCCAGCTGGGGATTGAATGGTAGATGGACAGGAACACAACAGTTGATGCTTTCTTTCAACAAACTTGTGTTTAACAATTCATAACGTGGATTCAGGGAATTTACAGTGAAATGTAATGTTTGCTCAGGTAGTTTCTGACTGATCAAGACAGCAAATATAGTTGATAGAATATTCATGAGGCTACAGAAAGATGGGCCTAATTGAACTGAAATTTGGTGCCAGATCTGACAGAAGACGAAAGAAGAGAGCAAAATCTTCCATCTGAAATAGTCACTGTCCAAAACATTATTTAGATCCTCTTTTTCTCTGTAAAGGAGGCTGTTCTGCCCAATCTTTAATCACTGCTTACTAATTGAAACCTCCGCTCACTCACAACTCTGAAATACATTTCATTTACTTAAACATACTTTTCATATTAAGACATGACAGAGAATTAAGAGAAGTGATTGTTTTCCTGACTAGCTGGGGCAGCATTCATAGAATCCTTACAGTGTGGAAAGAGGCCATTTGGCCCATTGAGTCCACACTGACCTTACAAAGAGCATCCCAGCCAAACCAGTCCCCCACGATGGCTAATCCACTTAGCTTGCACATCCCTGGACACTATGGAGTAATTTAGCTTGGCCCATCCACCTAACCTGCACAGCTTTGGATTGTGGGAGGAAACTGGAGCACACAGCAGAAACCCATGCATACGTAGGGTGAACATACAGACTCCACGTGGGCAGTCACCTGAGGCTGGAATCAAACCTGGGTTCCTGGCACTGTGAGGCGACAGTGCTACCACAGAGCCACTATGCCAGCCCCATCCCTAATTGCCGTGGAGAAGGTGGTTGTGAGCTGCCTGCTTGAACTGTTACAGGATTTTCACCCAAGGACAGTAAAGGAGTGGTGATATAGTTCCCACTCAGGATGCTGTGTGGCTTAGAGGGGAAGTTGCAGGTGGAGATGTTTTCATGCATCTGCTGCCCTTGTCCTTCTGGGTGATTGAGAAGTTACTTATGGGCTTTATGATCATTCTTGATAGAAAATTGCATTTTTCCTTCCTCTTCTAAAGATGCAAACTCGTTGACCTTCTGTTCCAAGGGCAAAGCACCCAAGTGCTCAAAGTGTGAGGGAGTGAGATTTTAACCATCATGTTTTGCTCTGAATACACAACTGGGTCCAAGTCAGCCCTCACAGAGTCCACCTGCCAGCCTGACAGCAATCAGGTGTTAGGAACCTTAGCTAAAATTTTCTGCATCTATCCCAGAGAGACTAGAGCCAACTATGGAATCTTAACTGCCACTCCATCTAACAATAGCTGACAGTACTGAGAAAATTTGTTTCAGACTTTGATGAGAAAACAATCCTACATATGTGAAATCTGAATGCCATTGAACAACATTCGTATCTGCTAATTCCCAAACAAAAGATCACAGAATCTTACAGCACAAAAGGATATCATGCCACCAGTTCACTCAGCTCTTTGAATGAGTTGTCCAATTTAGTTCCATACCCTACTCTCTCCCTTGGCCTCCGTAAAATTTCTGTTCACGTCCTGTGGTCTTCTGAAAATTGTTAGAGAATCCATTTCCATTATCCTTTCAGGTAATGCATTCCACGCCTTAACAGCCTTCTTATATGCACAAAAAAAAGTCTTGTTTTCACTTAAATCTTTTCGCGTTTTAAATCTCTGTCCACTTACTTGAAGAAACCATTTCTTCCAAATGGCTCTGTCAAAACCCCTCATAATTTTCAATAAACTATATCTTTTTTGCTCCAACAATAATTACAGCTTTTCCAATCTCTCGCCGTAACTGAATCCCCTCATTTCTGGTGAATATCATTCCTAGTCTTCTCCAAAGCCTTGGTATCCTTCCTAAAATGGGATGTGGATGTCCACAGTTGGAATTCATTTTATTTCGTGAAGGTAGAAAGGAAACTGTTGCTGTTGTCTTATTTGAAAGAAACTGGTGGGCTTGACTTTGTCTCTACATGAATTTGTAAGGAGATAGAATGTATGGAATGACATTATTAAAACCTTGAAAATATTTTTTGCAGGAGTGCCACTGGAGAAGGCTGGCATGAAATTATGCTGGCATGTCTGAGCAAAAGCCCATGCGATAAAGACTCGGGCACAGAAAACAATGAGTGTGGAAATGATTTTGCCTATTTCTACTTCGTATCTTTCATTTTCCTTTGTTCTTTTCTGGTAAGTTTGAAGCTTTGTAACACCAAACTGTTCAGCACAAAAATTTCAGGCTTCTTTCCTATGCAATGCAGCATTTAATCCTTTGAGCTGGTCAGTGGAATTGTTCTCTCAACTCTTTTCATAATGCATGGAGTCTACTTAACCACTGCACAACATATGTAAGACTATTTAAATGCAAATGAGGAATTTACACTAGAGAACTGCTCATTGCAAATGAAGGCAGAATTTAGAGTACTTTCATAAATTCAAGCACTGATGTGGTCCTTTCATCTTTTTAAGAGTCCTTGACTACTTGCAATTTGAAAGGAAAGACAGAGTTAAACTCAATAGCATATTATGGAGAGACCCAGCATTTTTCAGTTATGCTTTATGCATGGTTCAAAAGATTGGTGATTAGAAACATAGAATACATGTGAGGGAGTAGGCCATTCGGCCTTTGAGCCTGCACTGCCATTCAATATGATCATGTCTGATCATGCAATTTCAGTATCCCACTCCTACTTTCTCTCCATACACCATGATCACTTTAGCCACAATGGCCATGTCCAACTCCCTCTTGAATATATCTAATTTCTGTGGGAGGGAATTCCACAGGTTCACAACTCTGAGTGAAGAAATTCTTCCTCATCTAAGTCCTGAATGGCTTTCCCCTTTTTCTTAGACTGTGACCCCTAGTTCTGGACTTCCCCAACATTAGGAACATTCTTCCAGCATCTAGCCTGTCCAGTTGCGTCAGGATTTTATGTTTGTATGAGATTCCCCCCTCATTCTTCTAAATTCCAGTGAGTACACGCCCAGTCAATCCAGTCTTTCCTCATATGTCAGTCCTGCTATCCCGGGAATCAGTCTGGTGAACTTTCGCTGGACTCCCTCAATGTCCTTCCTCAGACTAGGAGTCTAAAACTGCTCACAAAACTCAAGGTGCAGTCTCACCAAGGCCCTGTATAACTGCAGGAAGACATCTATACTCCTATACTCAAATCCTCTTGCTATGCAGGCCAGCTTGCCATTAGCCTTCCTCACCGTCCACTGCACCTGCATGCCATATTCAGCTGATTCTATCTTGAAACTCAGTGGGATTGTACCCTGATCATATTCTCCAGGCAAGCCTTCAGCACCCCACTCACCATCCTCCTTATGGATCAAATCCAAGAAATGTTCATCACCAACTTGGTGATCCAGGTGGTTATAGCTGGTTTAGTGATACCCTTCAGGTTAATATGAAGCAGTACTTAAATGGTGCCACCTGACTCTTCCTTTGCCTGTACTGGGTATCTTCACTCAAAACATTGCTGAATGCTTTGCTTTGTACTTGGAGGAGTGTTTTAAAACTTAACACAAGGCACAAACTATGAAAAGATGAAACATTTCTCCTATAAAGCAGCAAGTTATATGTGGTCTCTTAAAAGTCAATGTTGGCCTAAGTGGATTTAGTAAGTAGTTTAAATTACTTTATTTCCAAAGACAGACATAAGGGAGCTCTCAAGACATAGTATAGTTAATAGATTTTGATCTTTGTTCTTCATGTCGATATAGCTTTCCTATTACATGAGGGCTGCAATAGAGGATAAGGTGAGAACCTAGCGGTGAATCTATAGAATCTGGAAATTCAACCCTCACTGTATAACTGCTTTATATTATTTGGGATTCTCTACGTTTAGGGACAAAAATGCAAGAATGCAGACCATGTTAAACTCATCTGTAGCTTATATTTTATATAACCTCATTTCAAACTAAACTATGAAACAAAATGCCTCTGAATCTGAATAGGCATTATTGTTTGCAGATGTTACATAAAATATTGGGATCAGATCAATGACAAGAAAGCTGTGCTGCAAATTACTAGTTCGATGTCCCAATAGCACAGTATGTCAGACTGTGCTGTTGAAAGACATCATATGAAATTGTGTTTCCTCCATTTGTTCTGATCCCAGTCCCAAAGTAGATAACTGATGAACAAAGGGACTGTGAAGTGACTGCTTTTGGAAGGACACATTGCATTTTGTTTTCAAATTGCAAGTAACTTGCTAGATTCCTGGCATCATGTCTGCTGCCCATCAGCTTACCTTGTAAGTTGGTTCATCTCATGGGTAATGTTAAATACAGGGGAGTGAATAACTAAGGGTTTAAAAACATGAAAATAAATTTAACTCAATTGCTGAGAAAAAAGCTTCATTAACTAAACTAAATGCTATTTTTTTTTTCAAATTATTACTGGAGAACTGTCATGCCCTGAAGTATCAGGTGCAACTAGGCATTAGGGAAATCATAGGCAGAGTGGATTTGGAGTGATAATGGCATTTACATAATCTTAGTTTGACTCATGTTTCAGTTTTCTCTTGTTCAATACTGGATAAGGACTTGCACTCAATTTCTCCCTCAATCACTAAGCAAGGAAATCATTAGGGTACTCATCTCTAAGTACTTCCCACTGCTGCTCTTGTATTTATTCATTAGAACTGTAGAAGAAAGGCAAAATTTCTACTTTCCATTCTCCCTGGAGAGCTCTAGTGCAGGCACCAGCTGCGGCTCAGTGCATAGAATGGTCATTGCTCAGTCAGAAGGTCCTAGGTTAAAATTACTAACAAGGTATTTGAGCATCTAAACTAGGCTGACACTACAGCGCTGTACTAAGAGAGTGCTCCTGATTCAGGTGAATGTGAAAGCCTGACATTATTTAAAAAAAAAAAAAGAGCAGGAGAGTTCCTTCTGGTGTTCTGGACAATATTGATCCCTCAATCAACATCATTAGGATAGATTAATTGGTCATTGCTACAATGCCATTTGTGAGAATTGCTGTGTGCAAATTGGTCGTCTTCTACATTGCAACAGGGGCTGCACTTCAAATGTATTTCACTAGCTGTAAGGTGCTTTGGGACCATCTGAGGGTGTGAAATATACTGCACAAAAGCACATATTTCTTTTTCCTGGCTGACCTCCTGGTATCAGAGGCTAATTTGATGTAGTTTTGTCTTTGGGCTACAATGTATTGCAGGCATCTCTCCCAACTTTCATTGACTTCAGTGAAAATGAAAATCAAGAGGAATCTATAATGGACAGCTGAGTCAATCTTGCACGTTCTACCTGATCGCTCCAAGTCAAATTGAACTTCAGTGTATTGAAACAAGCAACAGGCAGAACTGCCCAGCTGGCAGTTTAACAAATGACATCAGATTTCAATTTCTGTCAGACAGGAGAAAGTAGTATGATCAAGCTACTGCAACCCACCTCAGAATTAAAGTAGGATTTTTAATCTCAAAAGCTGAATTCTCAACAATTGTGTGTAATTATCATACAATCACAATGCCAATCTCCAATACTGTTATAGAACGTACATTACCTAACTTAATGGTAACGTTGATTGCAAGAAATGGGAGCATTTAAAACAGAAAAACAAACAGTTTTGGAATATAATGAAATTCCCAACCAATTGTGTCCAATACCTTTCACTTGCTGCATTGAGGATATAGATTGTTAAAAATTATGCTTAACAGCTGTAGGTGTTGGAAGAGGCATTATGTTTATTACATTTAGCAGTGAAACTGAAATCAATTGATTCAAAATGTAAAGTTTAAATTAGACCATTACATGCCAGTTTCCCTGCTTGGTTTTGGATGCATGCAAGGCGAGTATTTTGATGGAGATTAGAAATTCTTTTACAAAGACTAATATCATCCATAGACCTAATTGACTGTAACTGATTGCCAGGATTGCATAACTTCTAAAGGAATGAGCTGATGAAATTAGAGGCCAATTTATTTTAAAATTGCTAGCAACCTTTTTACAAACTCCTTTGATTGTGTTTATATCAGTTTTTGATGCTCTTTTCCAAATTGACCATCCAAGGGAAATTAACCAAAAACTGTAGCCTAGACATTGATGACCGTTAAATTAGCTGACCAAGAGTGAACATGTTTATACAACATTTCTTGTATCTAATATTTTAAAGAATATGTGAATCGTTATTTGAAGCAAAATAATATCTCGGTGTGGGAGGCCAGTTAGCTCAGTTGGCTGTAAGGCTTGAGTATAGTTCAGAAAAGTACCAGCAGCATGTAGTAGGCTTGAGACCTGCTTCCTGACTCTGCCTTGAGGCAAAATAATGGAATAAACTGCACTTTGGCAACCCACAATCAATTCAGAATGGTACCAGAAAAAGAAGAACAATACCCCTAGAGAAATGGTGGACATAAGAATGTTATCGCAGTTTCTGACTTCATGTTTATTCAAAGGAAAGAGTTTAAATTTTCTAACAAGTTACTCACATGTTTGAAATGAAACCACGTACCAAGATTTTTTCTCTTTGACTACCTTGAGAGCTGAAAGTCTATTTATGAATCCAAATGGCTGAGCTCCTGCCCAACAGGGCTGGTCTAACTTTGATTCCAATTAGCTGCACATTAAATTAATTATAATCTAGTAATTTGTTCACTCCAGAGAAAAAGCTTGTATTTATATTCTTCACGTTTAGCAACGGGTGGAAGCATTTACTGAAAATCATCTTACTGCATGGCAATTTCAGTCATATGGTATTTCTGCAAGTGTTTCTTATCTATTTGAAAAAGGACATACAAGTACTTATCACTCAGCTCAATTCACACCAAAATGCTGCAATAATTAAGCTTAGAAATATATATTAACAGATATTTAATGGCCTTATTAGAAACTACATGGGATTTACATTTGTAGTCTAATACCATCTGAAGCCTTCGCTTTGCCAGTTCTTAACATATTCCATTCTTTCTCTGTAATCTCCTCTTGCCTACAACCCCCAAACATCACTGTACTCTAATTCTGACTTCTTATACATCCTTGATGTCATTAATCTTAAACTTTCAGTTACCTAAACCCTGAATTCTGGTTTACTCTTCCAAACATCTCTATGTCTCTCCTCTATATAAAAATGCTCCTTAAAACCTAGCTTTTTAATTACAATTTTGGTTATTCATCCTAATATCCTTTTAAATGTCTCAGTGTGGAACTTTGTATGATTATGCTCTTGTAAAACACCCTGGGACTTCTCTTTACTATTGTAAAGATTGTTATATAGGTAGCTGTTCTTGTTCTGTTTTCCAGTGTTACTCATTTGGAAAATAATTATTACATCAAAGATCATCCATACAGTTGTGGCTTTGAAAATGAGAGAGCTTTTATCAAGGTTATTAATGTTGATTAAGAGCAATATGTTGAATAATGAACTGAAAGAGTCAGTCACAGCCGTGGAAACTGGAGCACCTCTCAGTCCAAGAATCCAATTGACAAATGCAACATCCTGATGCTTCAAGGAGCTGAGCAGACCCTAGAAAATCATTGACCTGCAGAGCTGGTACCATGTGCTTCAGGCAGGAATACTAGTGCTCAAGGAATTGTCTGACATCACAAAGAGGCAATCTACATGGGTTGCAAGACTTCAAACCTCAGTTTAGAAAGATAACATCATTATCAGTCATGCACCATAGTGGAACCAACTCACAAAATAGCCAAAATGTTAAATTATCCAGTTTGTCACAGCTTCAAAGCTTGCTTCTTGCATGAGGCTGCCACCAGCAAACATTCTATAATTCAGGCACATTTGCATTAATCGCACTGACCTTTCCCGTGCTCATAAGCACTTTGATGCACTACAGATGTATACTCAATCGGAACAGATGTCGCTGTATTGATTTGGAGGCCCATTCCTCAGACCTGACATCATGGTAAATTAAAATAAATCTTAGCAAAAGTCTTTAACCACACAGTGCAGTGAAAGTTTAGTAGTAGAAAAACTTCATTGTATTTTAGTAAATCAACCCCACCTAGCTTTCATACCTAGATTTTTAGATTTTATTGTCACCTATTCCACAAAGAAATCTGAAATTATATTTTCATTCATCAAACTTGTGGAATCATTTAGCAGGATGAAGCAGGCAGTTCTGGCAATTCACAAGCTAATTTATGGCTATGTTTTTCTCTGTTCCAAAGGACCAGGGACAATGTCTGGTTCCCCTCTGATTTTTTTATCCTGCCATAAGAAAAGTGGGAAAAATACTGTTGAAAACATCATTTTGTTGGAAAAAAAAAGATGTTTGCAAGAAGGGCTTAATTTTGTTTCAAAGTAATATTGCATTATTTCCTCAGATTTGGTACTTTTTATGAAGTTTTGATCCTCTTAATATAGCGAAGAGTAAAGAAAGAAGATACCAAGAACTGCAGATACTGGAGTCAGAGACAACACAGTGTGGAGCTGGAGGAACACAGCAGGCCAGGCAGTATCAGGGGAGCAGGAAAGCCAACGTTTCGGGTTTGGACCCTTCTTCAAAAAACGGGGAGGGGGAAGGGAGCCCAGAAATAAATAGAGAGAGGAGGGGTGGGGCTGGGGAAGGCAGATGGGATGGTTATAGGTGAATGCAGGTAGGGAGTAATGGGGATTGGTCAGTGGGAAGGATGGGGCGGATAGGTTGGGAGGAAGATAGACAGGTTGTGTCAGTTCAAGGAGACGAGAGGGAGGATAGCTGGGGCTGGGGAAAGGTGAGTGGAGTGGTGATAGGTGGATGCGGTTAGGGGGAAGTAGGGATTGGTCAGTGGGAAGGGTGAGGCAGGTAGGTGGGAATGAAGATGGACAGGTTGTGTCAGGTCAAGGAGGTGGAGCTGAGAGGGAGGATTGGATGTGGGATGAGGCTGGGGGTGGGGAGATTTTAAAACTGGTGGATTCTATGTTCAGGCCACCAGGCTGTAGGCTCCCGAGGTGGAATATGAGGTTCTGCTCCTCCAGTTTGCATGTAGTGTCATTGTGGCACTGGAGAAGGCCCAGGATGGACATGTCACCAGGGAGCAGGAGGGGGGAGTTAAAATGGTTAGTGACCAGAAGGCAACTTCTGGCCTACTTGTTCCTGCAGCTCCGCATTTTGTTATCTCTGACTCCAGCATCTACAGTTCTTGCTATCTCAGTGACTGGAAGATGTTGTCAATTATCGCGTACAGAGCACAGATGCTCCACAAAACAGTCCCTGAGTCTGTGTCTCACTGATGTAGAGGAGGCCACATAGGGAGCAACAGATACAGTAGATAAGGTTAGGGATATACAGGTGAACCCATGTCGTATGTGGAAAGTTTGCTTTGGGCCTTGGATGAAGGTAAGGAGGGAGGTGTAGGGGTAGGCGTAGCACTTCCTGCGGTTGCAGGGAAAGGTGCCAGGGGTGGTGGGATTGGTGGGGAGTGTGGAGTGGACAAGAGAGTCGTGGAGAGAGCAGTCCCTATGAAAAGCAGATAGGGCGGGGAGGGAAATATATCTTTGGCTGTGGGGTCGGATTGTAGGTGGCGGAAGTGGTGGAGGATGATACACTGGATTTGGACACTGGTGGGGTGGAATTTGAGGATTCTGTCTTTATTTTTGTTGGGGGCAGGGGGTTTGGGGGCAGAAATGCAGGAAATGTAAGAGATGCAGTTGAGGGCATCGGGGGTGGGACATGTGACAATAATAAATTAAAATCAATAATAAATTATAATCAATAATAAATTAAATCAAATAAACATTTTTTCCTTATTGAAGCTTTCCTCAGCCACAATCACATTAAAAACATAGGTAAATATTTTATTACACATCAGATTTGGATGTCATGAATTTAATCACTTTGAAATATTACCAACAACAGACACAATGAAGCACTTTGTCCAACATTGATTAACTTCTTCATCATGGTAAACAAGGGTGAACTGTCGTTCACTCCTTTTGTAATCTTGAAAACATAAACGGATTCACCTTGAAGACTCTTCATCATAAAGAAAACAAATCAAACATCTCTAACGTTTCATCGCAATTTAACTTTGTGACAGCCAGAGTCATCTTTAATAGTTTACCTCTCATTGTCTCTGCACTGGTATTTCCATTGGTCTGAGTAGTCCAGAAATGTACTTAGTGCATAATATGGGTTTGACTAGTGACATACAGAGCAGTATTATAAAAGCTTTTGATTTGTATTGTATCCCTCTGTTAATACAGCTTAGTACTCTTCTTAGTCTTAAAAAAACTCTGGATGCTGGAAATCAGAAACAAAAACAGAAGTTGCTGGAAAAGTTCAGCAGGTCTGGCAGCATCTGTCGAGAGAAAGCAGAGTTAATATTTTGGGTCTGGTGACCCTCCTTCAGAACTCCGGCATCTGCCAGATCCACTAAATTATTCCAGCAATTTCTGTTTTTGACTCTTAGCCTCATGATCGACTGCACTGGAATGGAAATACTTTGATACAGTTGTCTATAGAATTCTTTTCCTTGATCAATGCATTATATTTGAAGTTCCATTTGTTAATTGCTGTTGCTTTTAGTTAATTTCTGTGAAATTAATAATTTTATCTTTGTTCACGTTAATTACGTCCACATTGGCTACCAAATGCTGGATTTCAGCATTTTCAGAAATTAATTTTGCAAATGTTCATTTTTTTTGAAGTAACAGCTTTATATTAATCAATTATTTAATGTTTCTTTTTCCAGATGTTGAATCTTTTTGTAGCTGTTATTATGGACAATTTTGAGTATTTAACCCGAGATTCCTCCATCCTGGGACCACACCACTTGGATGAGTTCATTCGTGTATGGGCTGACTATGATCCTGGAGCCTGGTATGTGAAATTGGCTTTATTGCTGCATAACAATGTCTGATACATGAAATGATCGTGTAATCTTTGAACGGTAATGAGGATAGTAATGTTGTCAAACATGTGTGATGTCAAACAGTTAATTTATAGAATAGAGAAAACAATTGATTTGAGAGCAATACTCTATCAAGCGTATCATTCATAGAAACATGTTACATCTGGCTTTACTTATCAGTGGCTTTGCAATCAAAAGATATAATAAAAGTGAGCACCAGTCCGAAGAAGTTGCTGAATGTATTGCCAGAAGGCAGCAGTGATCAAGCAGCTCAAAGCAATGTCATAATATGATCATGCCAGCTGCATTTTCAAAGAGTTGAAAGGACTGGTAAAATTCTGACAACATTTTGTTTTTAGTTCTGTCTTTTTTCACACCAGGGGTCTCATTGTGTATTGCACCATTCGTCAGCCAAGACAGTTCCAATATTTGCCAATACCCTTACAAGTAAAGGTTTCTGTAGTATGCAAAGGAATGGCCTGTGGTAACTGGGTCTGCAGTTTTCTCATTTCTCATTGTGACATCCAGTTGATTTCACCATGCGTTGATTCAGCTGAGACCAGGAACTTCGTTATATGAAGGATATTGCATGGGGATTCCCTACTGTTCATGCTATATGCCATTGCTGCTACTGACTGACTGACAACCTCCTGACTGTTTTGAGTTACAGCAGAATATTTACAATCGCTTATCTGCTTCACATTATTTTTTGATGCTTACATTTTGATCGTACTTACGTCTGCTCATTTCCACATGAACAGTCATAGAGAGGCAAAAGGTTGGATTTAATTGCTTTTAGTAGCTTGACAGAGGAGGATTGGAAAGTAAGTTGTCCACTTGTTCCCAATACTGTGATCTCAGCTCGATACATTGAGCATGGGTGGCCAACTACTCACTGCCTGGTGTGGAAGCCAATGAGTTATGGTAGGAAGGCGGTCTTTGCACTCG